>NC_050515.1:21654712-21670887 GCF_002922805.2 Oryzias melastigma | reverse complement strand
CATTTAGAAAAAAGAAAAAAAAAAACTTAAAAATGACTATCTAACATGGCGGTGGTAGTGTCATGGTGCAGGGCATCTTTTTTATTTTTTAGCGTGATTGATAAATCCACAGAATCTTGTGAATTTCTGAAAGAGAATGTCTTTCATCAGTTCATGGTACCAAATTTATGAGCATGTTTGGTTTGTACAGCAGATTTTGTAATCCAAACATACTCAGTCCACCTCTTAAAATAGAATTGAGGAATTATGAGGGGTATGCTTTAAAAACGGAACTAAAAAACTAATTTTAGCTAAAGATTGATGACCTAAAACTATATTTTACTCTGAAAAACTCTCTGCAGTGTCTAAATTCAAACAATTAAATTAAGAAGCATGAAACAACATGTTTATTATAGGAAATATTTATACACTAAATGCGTTTTGACTCAGGGCTAAATCTTTCCCAATCTTAAATTTCAGGCTTCCAAAGATTTTAATGAAATTTAAAACATAATCAATGAAACTAAATAATGAGATGTATTGAAATTGACCCTCCCTACATTAATAGATTGATTGATTTTAATCTGTGTGTTTATTTTTTGTGATTTTGTACAAATACTGTTTGCATAAATTTATGTTTGGACTGACTTGAAAAAGGGGTTTGGACTTGATAGGATGTTAAACTTTATCCAAAACCCCTTCAAACTTTGCTTTTATTATTATGTTTCTGTTTATGATGCTAGAGGTCTAGAAGAAGAACAAAGAGGAAGTTTATGCATGCAGAGAAGGAAGTCATGAAGGTGACTGGTGTTAGAGTAAAGGAGGCAAAAGACAGAGTTAGAGGGAGGAAGCTGATTGGCTGTGGCGACGACTGAAGGGAAAAGCTGAAAGGAAAAGAAGAAGAAGATAAATAAGTAAAGTAAAGTAAGGAAGAGTAAAGTAAAGTAAAAAAAAAAACAAAGATATATAAAATAAACTCTGAAAAAGAAACAAAAAAATGAAAAAAAAACACTTTGGGATTTGACTTGTTTTGTTTATTTATTTACTTGTTTATTTTTCACCAGAAAGTTCTATCATTTATTATAATCTTTTTATTATATTATTTTTAGTTTTACTGGGGCAAATGAAGACTAACTAGTGCAATAAGCCACTTGGGTTACCTGTTAAACTGACCCACCTCTACACTGTTTTTTAATGTGCTTCATTAAGGAAGTCAAAATGAAGCAAATCTCAATTTTTATGCAGTTTGAAGAGAAAAAAAACTGCTGAATTTCACTATTATGATAGTATAATTTAGAAAAAAGATATTTTTTGTAATAAAAGTATTTTGAATAAAGTTAGGTTGAAGACTCACTTAATTCTGGGGTGTTATTGTAAAAACAAAACAACACATTTTTGTGTTTTTAGAACCTAAATCCATCTAAATTGATGAACATATTTAAACCAGTTCAACCTTTATTTAGTGAGTTCTAAAGACACAAAGCTTGACGATAAACCTGCTTCCCTCCTCCGTCTTTCTTTCATCTGCTTCTCATTTCTTCCTCTCCTCTCAATGCCCCCCCTCCTCCTCCTCTTCTTCTTCTCCCTTTTCTCACTGCGTTCTTTCGCTCTTTGTTATGGGCGGCCTGTGTGGAGGATGTATATTTCATGTGCGGCTCTGGAGGCTTTTACCATTAATTATAGAGAAACACTAAGCTCTCCATTTGCCGGACAGATGTTATTTTTTACTTAAGGAGAGAAAGGGGACTGTTCCATAATTCAGAGGTAATCCCGCTCACCAGAGAACAAATAAATAAATGAATAAATAAATAAAAGCAAAAGAAGAATAAAAAAACCCACAAACATTTGAGTGCTCAGAAAGTCAGCGGCTGACACAGAGTTCCTCTGTCGTTTTTTTTTCTCTTTTATTGCCTTGTGTGTGTCCTGTTTTAAAAAAAAGTAAATATTTTGGTCTTCAGCTTCCTGAAGAGTTTCTGAAATCTCATAAATATGTGTAAAAACTGAGCTGAATCATCCATTATTAAAACACTACAACTCTTCTAAAGAAGATTAAGAGAAAAAAAAATGAATTATTTTAAAAATTATACTTTTTTTCAAAGTATGATTTTCAGGAGTAACAATTTTGGGTCTTTGAGTGGAAATAGATCCAAACCTTTTCAACTGTTTTTAAAATAAAAGTTTGTTCACACGACCCCTTCACGCCTCGTGATGCAAAACTGGATTAAACCACTTCGGCTCCAAAATTACCTCAATTCAGCCCATATAAAAGCAAAAAAACACAAGTGTTTTTTTTGTTATAGCTGGAAATAAATTCAGGTGTCAAGGTGTTAAAGTGCAAATATCATAAAAAAAGAGCAAATGCTCCAAGGTGAGGTGAGATGTTCTAACAATTTGGATTTTAACAGCTTTAATTTAAAATGTGAATAAGCTACAGCGTTTTTTTAAACAGAATTATTTCTGTGGTTAAAAACCTCAAACCTCCCGAGGCTCTTAATATGCCTCTTTTTTTTAAATAATATATTACATATTTTGAAAATATATTTCTGGAAAAAACAAAGTACAATTGTCGTTTGGATTAAACCTTTTTTAAAGAACATCAACCTGGAAGCTGAAAGAGTGTAAACTTGAGTGTGAAAGAAAGCACAAATAATCAGTCTGAAGATGCAGGAGTTTTTCTTTTTGCAGACACACAAAATCAGCAGCACTAAGTGACTGGAAAGACAAACCAATAAACTTTTGAGGTGTAGAAAAAAATATTTCAAAATTTAGTTGCATAATATGGTCAACCCACAAATTACAATAGAGATTTCTTGCAAAAAAAAAAAGGTTTCAGGTCTAATTGATCAAAAGAAAGCAATTTTGTGTTTTCACAGACAACTCATGTAATATTTTGACAAAAAGTAAATTAATATCTTAGATCTGACTTTTGAGATTAAACACATTTAAATGAAAATGTGTCAAATTAACAATTGATTAAATCTGAAATTTCCCCCACAGTCAGGTGCAACCAGGTGTTGCTAAATGCAAAGTATTGGTTGAAGTTTTTGTTTTCAGTCACATTGTTAGAGAAGTTCACGAAGCATAACTTACACGTGCCGTATAGAAGAAAATCTTCTTTTGGAATCAATATCTTGAGCTTTTTGTTAAAGACTTCCTGTACTTTTGTATGACACTTAACACATAGTACCACTATAAGACTCTGTTCCATCTCTAACAATGCGGTTTGTCTCAACACTAATAAAAAGTCTTTTCAGCAAAATAAATCTGAACCTCCCAATTCGCAAATGATGTACATTATCATGAACAATGTAATCAGTACTAATAATAATGTAGTAAAATTGTCAATTTAATTCAGTTTAATAACAAAGTTTTCAGAAGTCAAGGTCAAAGTTTGATTGACAACAGTGACCTTCACAAAAGTGATAATCCATAGCAACTATAGATCTTTTTTCTTGTTTTGATTTGCTAAAAATGTGTAGCAAATTTCAAGTCGCTGCGTTAAATTAAGTTTTCCATTTTCCTTAGCAACCGATGTCTAATCCTTCTACCCTCGTTGCTGATTTGGCTGCATTGCATCATATTTGATGGGTTTTCATTGGAAAAGCCTTCATGTCTTCTCCCTGATTTACTGTTGATTGGACAAAGAATATTATTTCATTTCTTTGAGGGTTTTTTTGAGAGGTGAGGAAAAATTAAAGATTTTAATAAAGAAGAAAAACAATTTTATCCAGTTTATATTTGTGTGAGTGCGCACTTTTAGTGGATGATGCTTTTTTAACTAAAAAAACACAATAAACCTACAATATTTTAAACTTAATCATATGTGCCACAAAATTCCCAGACATCACATATTTTGTAAAATGAGGTGTAACATGTTTTCTTTGACTACAATCAGGAAAGTTTTGCAATAGACGACAAATATATATACCGGTACACAATATATACGATAATAAGAGGCCACATACCTGAATTAAATTCCTGTTTGTTTCATAGAAACTCCTTAACAAAATTCCAATTAAGGAGCTGAAGGAGTTGAATTAATTCCAATGCAGGGGTTATTGATGACAATCATGAAAAACTTTTCTAATTCCTTCTTTCTGTCCCAAAATGGTAAACTAGGAGAAGATACTGCTTTAGTTTCGGTAGTTTAGAGCAGCGGTCTGCAACCTGAGGCTCTGGAGCTACGTGAGGTTCCTTCAGCTTTGAAGAAAAACGCTAATACTTTGAACATCCAATGCATATGTAGTTTTCTTTAATTTGTTTAAGTTAGTGAAGTTCTGTAATTTAATTTATGACTGAGCAAAAGGATGGTTTAATCTACTTTCAAAGCATTTTTTTATTAGAATAAATTTAAAGCAGAGCAGCAAAGCAGTTCCTGTAGCATTAAGCTGCATTTACATTTATAAAGTTATAATTATAGGAAATGGTACTAGATCTGACTTTGTTGGATTTTGAATTCCAGCTGAATTCTGCTGCAGCAGGAACATTGGATTTGACACATGGGTGTGTTTTATTTTGAAAGGAACTTGAAATCACAATTGATTTATACAGAATACAGAAACCATTATATAAATCAGTTATTACAATTTTTTATAAAAATGTATAAATAAATATATGAATGGTCACAAAGACTTAAAGTGTATTTTTTGACTTTTTATAATAAGTTAATGCATAATTAAGCATTATTTAACTGTTAGATAATGTGTTAATGCACACTTTTATGCATTACAAAGTGTATTCTTTAATGCATTTGATCACAGTTAACTTAGGTTAATTAATCAGCTTTATTTAATCCATTAGGCATTAGTAAAATGTATTTTACCATGAGTATTTTTCTAAAAATTGATGTGGAACTTTGCTCTGGGGTTTGGTCAATAAGGAAACTCACCTTGTGGCTCGTTTGGTGTTGCTGATAGACAGAGAAAGCTGCAAAGAACCATAGATGTTAAAATGTTTTTGTGGAAGGAACAATTTTGGTTTCTAAGAAAAAGTGGAACATTTTAACATTTTTGAATCCGTGAATTAAAATCCTGCTCCTGTGTGTGATCACCAGTGGGTCAGCGTGGTCAGGGGTCATAAAGGGCATAGGGGTGGGTTAAGCTGTCGTTGAGGTGATGACCACTCCACTTTGCTATCAGCTTTATATGATTCTGTGACAATCACAAGAAACAACTTCCTTTTATGGAAGAAAAAAAAGAATCCATCATAGGGTTGAAGAAACAGAAAAGTATGTGGTGCTGTGATTTTTTCCCCCCGTGGAGTCCCAGCAGCGTTGAGTGTGTAACGAGCGTGTTGAGGTTTCATTTCAAGCCTTGGGGTTTCCGGGGGTCTTGGGACCACTCACATCTTCTCCCTTTGGCAAACTGAAATCGCACCCCTGGGCCAGGGGGATGACCTCCACACCCTCCACACACACAAACACACACTTGGGTGAGAAATCACTCATGCTCTCGATGAAAAAGGATGGCAAAGGAATACCAGCGTTTTAGAGAAGGATCTTATTAAAAGTGCATGAGTGTGTCTGTCTGCGAACGAAGACACCCGCTCTGCCGCTCAGCCGATCGCTCGCTGTGTATGTGTGTGCGTGTTATTTATTCATGTACGCACTTATTAGAGCTGCTGCGACAGGCATCACTCTCCCAAGACCGAATAAATCAAAATGTGTTTCTTCTCTATCTGCCTCCACAATCATTAACATGACCTTTAACCCCAGATGCTGCACATTTTACAGCTTTACCTTTGATGCTTCAATCTGGAGGTGAAATAAATAAACTCTAAATTTAAAAAAGGATGAGATTTGAGAGAACAAGAGATATTATTTAACATATTTTATTTTTTTTTCTTTAGATTTAACTTAGATTCTAATTGACAACAAAAAATTAAGTCAGTTTTCTACCAAAAATATTAGTATTTGTTATATCATAAAACATAAGCTAATTCACTGATCAATTAATACAACTTTTTGTTTAATCAATTTTAAATCATTTTTGTACTATTAATATATATATATTTTTAGATATTTCAGTAACACTTGCAAAAAAGATTAAAACATAAAGAAAGTTTCATTCATGCTTACAGAGGCTCAGCAAACTCCTCCTGTCTTCTTCAGCAGCAGCAGGTCTGTGTCCCACCGCGGCTGTCCCGCGTCCGCTGCAGAGTCGGCGGGGAGAAGCTCCGCTTGATCCGCCAGCGGAGCGCAGCGCCCTGCAGCTCCGCCTCCGGCCAGCAGGCGGCGCTGCTCGCACGCCAACCCCAAACCACGTGCAGCCCAAAGCCATTAGATCTAAAAAAAACAAACAGTCATAAAGTTATACAAAACTCTTCTTTTAAACTGAAAAAATGTTATTGTAGGCATCCCACCTATTTTGATTAAAGCTTTTCTTCATTAAATTTAGTCTTTTACATCCTTATTTCCCTCCTCTCCAAATCCTCCTTTTCTTTTTTGACTTTTATTCTTTTTTCTCAGTTTTTCCCCTTCTTCATCAGACTTCTCTCCTCCTTTTAATCTTGTTTCCTGACTCGTCCTCCCCTGACGTCTCCTCCTCTCCCCTCCATCCTGGCCGCGCTCCAAGGACGGATGGAGGGGAGCATCCGGGGCGAGCTCAGCGGCGCTGACAGCTGTCACTTTGGCCAGTGCTAATGCAGACGAGCTAACCTGAAATGAGCAGGGACAGGCCTGAAGCCAGTCACTGACCGCCTCCTCCACATTTTCCTCCTCCTCCTCCTCGGCAGGACTGAGGTGCGGGGCGCCATGGCGGGCTGAGAGAGATGAGGCAGAGGATATAAAAGGGGTCAGCAGGGTCACGGTGTGGTTAGCACTGCCAACAGGACTCTGAAAGAGATCCAGAGCTCACAAAGAGGACAAAAACAAGAGTGTGAGGGGAGGAGGACGAGGAAGGATAGAGGACTGCTTCATTAATGAAGAAGTTCAAATTAAAAATATGAAAAACAAATGTAGTCAGTTCTGAAGTTAATCCAAAAAAACATTTATGAAAGAACAATCTCAAAGAAAAACAAAATTTGGGGAGAAAGCACCTCAGCTGGCCTTTTATAAATGTTAAATTTACTTTTAACACAAAAATATTTAAATAAAATGGATGATTTAGTCTTTAGTTTAAAACCATGTTTAGGAGAATCAAATTGGAGAGTTTTGTTAAAGGTGATTAAGTTCATGCTGCAGTTTTATTTAATTAATTCTGAATGGCCAACGGTGGGACCATCTATGTATATTTATACATATACAAAAATTCTGAATTATTAGGGGCAGGCATAAAATAACTGCTCCCTTTCATTCATGAAGCTGTAGGAATGATGTGATCTGTATGAGAAGTTGGGTTTCTGATTTTCCTGATGCTTCATGAAAGGAATACATGAATAAATAAATACATAAATAAAGAACTTATAAACATTTCAATAATTAGGATTTATTTTACCTGCAATCAGAACAATCTTAATTTTAGAATATTGAGTCCAGCTTTACAAAAAAATGATTCTAGATGAGAGATTTGTGTGTGAAAAAGTCTAAATTAATATACAGTTTATTCATTAAGTTACTTTTAGTTTTATAGTGTTTTTTGTGAACTAAAGCTGTTTTTGGGAGCAGTAAAGTGAATATCGTACCTGTGAACAATGCAAAAGGTAGGATTTTTCAGACTTTTCTTGTTCATCTAATGGGTTTGAAGGATAAACTAAACACGTAGATCATATAAAGTTTGTTACCTTTGTGTGCCAAAGAGACGCTACAGAGAGGAGGAAGCAAAGTCTGTTAAAGACTCATTAGAGCGGCTGCTGTTTCTCTGCTGATTCCAGATGCAGCGTTTGTGCGTCGCCGTGTGTGTGTGTTTCACTGTGCGCGCTGATGCAGCTTGTTATGTGATGGAGCCGTAGACAGAATGAGTTTAAATCTCAGCATCGCCGCAAGCTCCCACCGTGCTTCATCTACTGTTTGCTCTTCATCCTCCAGTCGCCGTCCACGGGAAGAGAAAACACAAGAGGAGAGGAAAACGTCACCTCCAGAGAACCTCTGAAGCTCTCAGCTCTAGCAGAGTTTGAGACAAAGATGGTCAAAAATGTCAGTGATGATGGCTTTAAGTAGGCTTATTGTTAACACCAACAAATCTGTGCTTTAAAATAAATGTTTAAATAAAAGCTTTTTCATTAAATTTGCCTGTTTGTCATTTCCTTTAATGTTTTTGCACATTTTTTATTTTAGTTTTTAAGAAAATCAAACAAATGAAAATACTAAATAAAACAACTTAAAATGCAAAACGAACCTGTAAGGAAATAATTTAATTTATTGTGAGAGTAAAGCTCAGAACACTAATTTAATTTCAAAACCTGAATCAAAAAGTAATTGTAATGAGACATACTTTACCAAGTTCTGGTTTAATAAATGTATCACTTTATCTATGACAAAGTTATAGATCAAAATCTTCTCAAAGTATGAATGTTGTGCTGTTGTCCAAAAAATGGGAAAAAAATCAGAAATAAACAAGCTGGGATGTATCAACTTATAAATCAATTTCTGCAGCTCAGAGATTGTTTAGCCTGTTTACATTTAGAAAAATGATGAAGAACTAAATTAAAGTCCCACTCTGGTCATCTTTTGATCTATTTACAAAGCGCCTTTAGAGGTCTTTCAACTATTATGAAGCAGATTTGCCCAAAAATCAACAAATGTGCATCGTTTTCTAAGACATAGCTTCTGCAGAGCGGCAGTTCATTAGAAATTCACTTGTGAGTTCTCATTTTTATCCAGATGCCAGCTCGGAGAGAAAATCAATACATAAATGGATTTAATCATCAACTAGTGAATGCCTCCGATTGGAGCTGAGCAGGGAGTTTGTGGCCCAACAATTGTGTTACATACGTCACAGCTACAGCATTTATTTGTCTGCTTTAGGTTGAATTTTCTTTAAATATTAACCTATTAAAAAAATCAAAACACCATTTTTTACTTGGAGTGGATCTGTAAGTAGACACTTCTGTGCCAAAACATCTGAAAAAATATTCTGTGGATTGATGAAACACCATTAATAAATGCATAGTAAACACTTTCAGAGCTTTGGTGACTAAAACACATCATATTATAACTACAGAAAAGACATGAAAGCATGACTGGACATTACCCCGTCCTACAAAAGAGGTTTAACTGGGTAATCACTCTCATTTAAGGATTATCTTCCTGTTAAAACTGAAAAGAATTTCATCTGCCGCTTTTGGTAACTTGAGTTCAGGCTGCGCTTTAATGACCAGGATAATCTGTTTATAATTCCAGGATTACAGCAGGTTAGGCAGGGCGTTTCGCTGAGCTTTAATTTAAATTTGGATAATTCATTAGTAGGTAACTGTGTGAGTTAGAGGCTCATTCATTTTCATTAGTGACGATGGTGTTCATTCTGTAATACACCGGTCAGAGATATATTTAATTTTAAAAATAATGCGAACACATTTAAATCTGCTTAGATTGACATCTTTATCTTAAATTTAAATTGATACTCATATTTGTTCTGTTAGAGTAAAGATTTGTATATAAAGAATACAAATAAGCACCAAATTTTGTGCTGCACATATATTATTCTGTTGTAGGGGCTGACTCACTAAATACAGCATCCACTGTTGATAAGGACAATAAACGCTTCCGTTTTATGCTTTTAGTGTACCCACAAAATTTGTTGGTTGTATCAGCAGTTTTTTAAGAAGTTTGCAAAGAGGGAAACAAGAGACAAAGTTTAGAAATTTGACGTGAATGAGAAATACAGTAAACCTGAGTATAAAAAGGAAAGCTTTTGGTTTTCAACAAAATATGCATTTATTTTAAAAAATTTAAACACAGCTCGAGTCCATGGTCGCATAATCAAATGCATCAATTTTCTACAATTGCGTGCTCCCAAATGGTATAAAGTTGATGCAAATGTGCTACAACTCACCTGCATTTGAGGTTGTTGAAGCCCTTAAATTATTATGATGTAATACAGAACAGCATGTAGACGTCACACCATCAAACCAGTATTAACGAACCATCAGAACAATGAAGGATTTTAAATAAGCCGCTTTTAATAGTTGTATTAATATAACTACAACTCCATGAACCACCACACCACCTAAAAGCAGGCTCGAGGTTAGGAGACACTATGTTGGATTACCAGAAGTTAGGGATCCTGTCAAGCTGAAGGAGCATTATCAAATCTCTCCGGCTTGTGGATTGACAGGAATTTGCAACCAAAGCTATGTACAGTGCCGGGCATTTGGAGAGGTGAAAACTCTAGTCTGGGAGAACCTGGAGGTTCTCACAAATTCTTCAAGTTCACTCCAACCATATATTTTTCTATCGTAACATCGTTCCTAGTGACCCTTTAATTATGATTAGGAGGCTTTTATACAAAATCAAAAAAACATTTGTCTCTTTTTAAGACATATTTTATGGGCAGTGGCAGCAAGTCATTAAAAATACAATTCTGGGTTGTGGGCGGGACTGTTGACAAAGAGCAACCTGCCCCCCTCCCTATCGCTGAGAGATCATGTGCAAGATCATAGCCTCAAGCTAACATTAGCAGCGTAAAAATAACAACGACCAATATTGGATCAATCCCATCGTACAGTTTTTAACCAGAATCACAATTCAATACACCACGAATGTTGATCGCTCATGTCTCTGAGCGTGAGCGGAGCAGGGTGTGCACAGGGGGGAGGAGACTTTGGCATGGCCATTTCTGTAGCTGCATCATTAGTCAGAGCCTTTTCTAGCATCTGGTTTTCTGAAGAAATACTCAGAAATGCAATTTTAATGGTATTTTTTTTATATACGTCCTCTACTATGAGAAAAATACTTCATGTGAAAATACAAAAAAGACAATATTCATTGGCGTGGGTCTTTAAAGGCTTCAAGAACATTCAGAAACCAGGCTGAAATCAGGAGTCAAAAAGCTCCTGGTTGGTTAGACATTGGGGGTCGGATGTCTGCACCAAGCGCCTCCAGTTCTTAGATGTTGTGGGATTTTCTTGTTTAGATCTGGTGACATTCTGAAGGAAAACATTTGGATATCTATCTCTATTAAACCCCCTCAATTTTCAATTTACTTGTCAAATGTAAAAACCCTAAAAGTCCAACTCTAATCCTCTTTTGATCTATTTTAAAAGCATTTTCAGAGGGATTTTTAGCCAAAATCAAACGAACTGTGTTGTTTTCTAGGACAATTTGCCTCTGAGTTGTAGCCGAAAAAAAATTGAGCATAATATTCTTTATATACGTCTTCCATCATGAGAAAAATTCTACAAATACATTATAAAAACACTAAAACATGATTCTCTTTGGAGTAGGTCTTTAATACAAGCTTAGAGCTGGTTATGTTGTGCTAATTAAAACAGAAAAGTCTTCAAACTTCTGTCCTCTGCAGCTTAAGATATCACGTTATATTCAAATTTTAATAAATACACCATATTAATGTAAAGCTTTACAGACCGATGATGTCAAAATTTTTCTGATCTTTCAACAGCTGATAATTAATTCAAGAACAATTTAAAATCTGATATTTAGGTTTTAGTCGTGGTTACTTTTGTCAATCATCCAACAAACAAAATAAAACCTTTTTTTATTTGTTTCAAATATATAATCTCAGATTCTTAAAAAATATTTTCCAGTAGAGTTACTTTAAACAATGTGATTAGAATTAAGCTCAAATATCAGATAAGTTTAGGTAAAATAAGCATTAAATATGTTCACTTGAGTCTAAAATTGACCTTTTTTAGATGTAAAATAAATGGGAGTTCATTTATATCAGTGACCTCTGAGGCATTAATCCAATAGTTTTCTACAAGAACAAAAGCTTCTTGAGAACAAAAAGTTTTCTAATAAAAAGCAATTCTAAAAACAATAATTTTGTTTTTTTTTTCAAACAAAATCCAGATATTCCACATTGAACAGTCCATCAGTGACAGATTACCATCCAGGTGAAGTCATTTATAACTAAATGAGTGACTGTAGTGAACACCTGCATGTTGCCAAACACACCGACCCCCTGCCTCCCTGTACCCCCCTCTCTTCAGGGGCCACAGGTCTGGTGTAAAAAGCACGCAAACATTTAAATATTTCAGACAGTACTCTCCCTCGCCAACCAACCAAAGTGACCAGCCGACACTCACGCTGAGAGCGGGAGAGGGAGACGGCGGCGACAGCTTCATAAATAGTCTATGAGCAACGACCTGCCCTCCTCGCCGCAGCCGTCAAACGCCTGCAATGATTTATTGATTTCTTTATTTGTCACACAAAAAGGGAAACGTGTCCCCTCCGTCCCTGTCGTCTTTCTCTTTTTTTTCTCACGTCACTCCTTCATCCCCTTATCTCTGCCTAAAAAAAAGGAGCAGATGACACATCCAGCAGGAGGGAATCCCCCGTCTACGTTTAGAAAGCCGTTACTGTCTCCCTTCAACCTCTTACATCATTTTATTTGGCTTGAGCCACCAGAACAACTCAGATGGCTCATTATGATGCCATTTTTTTCTTTTTTTTTGGTACAAACTCTGAATAGTTTTGCCCTCTTATACTTTCCGGATCTCATCCAACTGGCACACATTTTTAAATGTAAAACATTTGGAAAATCAATAGAGATTGCTAATGTAAATGCGAGAAAGAACTTTTCAAAAAGTAATTCCACTAATAAATACCACCAATATATGAAACAATGGAAATAAATGCTGTAGATTTTTTTCTTTTTTTGCAAATCCGAGTACTTCTATTTAATTCTGCTACTAGACTGTGTAATGGGTATCAATGGTAAGGACAATAAACAGAGATGGTAAATGTATATATTATCCTGAGAACCATCCCATTGATTTTAGTCTTTTATAGTCTCCATTTTATTTACCCATGAATTCAAAGTTTCCACATATCTCACCGAAACACAAGAGGCATCAATGGAAAGGTCATAACCTCCTTATTTAAGCCCATCAGGACTCAATTCTACTTCAAATAAATCAAATGACACAATCCAAAAACAAATGTTCCCTCTAAATTATTGGCTCAAAAGTCTGTAACTCTTGTGCTATTCTAGGCATGTTTACGTTAAGAGTGGGGTCATTTGGACCCCACAAGACAGCGCGCTGAACTTTTTTTTCAAGGATTTTTTTATCTTCACTGATGTCCGTGGCAAACATGAAATCCTGCCCACCTTTGTCATGGGAGGGATCACACATCAATGTAAGGGTGGGGTCATCTGGACCTCACAAGAGAGCACAAGGGTTAGGCCTATGCCATGCAAAATCAACTTTTTGAGATTATAAGTGTATTATAATGTTCATTCCTCAGTATAAACAACCCAAAGTGGTATCTTGATCATGCATTTCTGAGAATTCCACTGAAAAGCTCCAGTCCATCCCAACCCTCGAAAACGAGCGGGTTCTCATGAGCTGATGTCACAAATTGAGAACAGTCCCTTTAAGGATGAGTCAGCGCTGCCAGAACTGCCCCAGGCAAACACAAACACCCAATTCCTCCACTTAACTAGTGGTGCTTAGCCACTAGCTTCACCGCTCAGCTAGCGGTGCTCAGCCGCTAGCTTCATCGTTCAGCTAGCTCATTCGCTAGCCATATCCATCGCTGCAACCAATGTAGCGTAGGCTGGGGCTACTAGAGGTAAATATGCAAAAACATCTTCACAAAAGTTTGAATGTTGTTTGTTTCCGTGGGTGACATATAGGCATGGTGCGGATGCCGACTCTAGGATGACATCATGAATTGAGCGGCACTCACAAGTAGTGAAAGGCGGTGCCTCAGAGATTGACTAGTCTTACTTCCTGGTAGGAAAAAAACTTGCGTAAATAACTAATATTTCATAAATAATTTGTTCTTTAGTGTGCCAAAGGGTAGTGGCTGGATGGCTTGGTATAGGGCTGTCACACAGGGGACCTGTGGTCAATCCCCGGGGTGAGTATTGAGCCCAATCGAGTATGAGTGAGGCCGTGATGCTGCTGCCTAACTGGGTTCCCCTGTGATTTACAAAGACAAAGTTGTGTCAAGAACGGCATCTGGCAGAAAAACTCTCTGCTAAATCACCAGTGTGAAGCCGTTTAAGCAATTTTGCATTGGCGATCCCTAATGGGATGAGCCGAAAAGTGAACAACAAAAGCAGCAGTGTGCCAAAGGTAATATGTGATCATATATATGGATATTGTTAACTCTGAAAGACTTAAGAAAATCATGGTTTAGGCCCTTAAATATTTGCATTCAGGCATATAAACTATTTTTTTTTTGTAGAAGCACTCAAACTACGAAGAAAGGATCTTAATCCTTATGATAAGATGGTGTGAAAAGTTTTCTTCCCTCGGGGAGGCTCCTCTTTAAATGTGTCGGCACACAGAAAAATGAGAATTTTGGATCAGGTTATGAAAGACACTCCATTGTGGTTAAAACAGTGACTTTTGCAAAAAAAAAAGTCTGAGATCCTATAATAAGCACATTTTGCTGCTGTTAAACTTTGAATAAACTTTTATTATCTCTCTTTGACACATTTTAGTCCTCCATGCTTTGTGGAAAATGAGAGCATTTATCTTTGATTGGACACCAAGTTTTTGTTCGAGACAAATAGTCATACTCTTCTGGAGGATTTTTTCTGGGACGTGCTTGTTCTCTTCCTTCTAAAAATATGTTTATTGCTTATCCTTCAAATGCTGGTAATGCATTTCTGTTGTGGGTCCCTTATACAGGTCTTCTTCAGGCTCTATTATGTGTTCACGCTGTCCATGCAGATTTGGATGCAGTCAGTAAGGAACCAGTGCATGCACCTCACTAACCACTATAGTGCTGCGTAAAGGGCACCGTACGACAGCAGCAACCCTCATACGTCATAAGTGCGTATACTTCACTATACATTGCAGTCCTAGGTTCTATTTTCATGACGTCCCTTGTGGTGACTGTGTGATGTGACTGAGGCTTTAGAAAAAGGTTGACTTCTTCTATTTACCTTGGTTAACCCATAATGCATCTAGCTAGCCCCAAAACATCCCTCTTAGTTCTATGTAAAGCCAACAAGAGCATCAGTTGGTTTGAAAGCAGCAGACAGTGACGGGTGGACGTCCTCACGTCAACAGAAGCCTGACAGAACATTGAAACATGTCCAAACTTCCTTTTTCTCACCAAGTCCCCTCTAGTTAACCTCGTTCAGCCCCCTTTTCTTTCTCACCCCCTCAACAGTCTATGTCCATCCATCCCATCTGTCCTCCCCCCACCTGTCTGTCTGTCCCCGGCTTTCAGAGCCTCGTGGAGCTCTGGCAGCCTGTCGATGAGAAGCATCGGCTGGCGGCCGGCGCAGTCGAAGAGCCTGACAGTGTGCAGTTATCGTTCTAATTAAGATGCCACACTTGAGTTAAACCGCAGCATTAGAATTTGATGGGGAATTGATCAGGGTGTCAGAAGCAGAGTGAGACGAAGAGGAGGAGAGAGATGGGGAGGGGGAGAGATGAGAGGCAAACCGGAGGAGGGTTAGCACCACAAAGAGAAACAGCCCCCTGGACGGGGAATGTTCAGCCCAAATATAGTTCAGAGCTGGTCTTATTGAACCCATTAAAAGTCAAAAGTGGTGTTGAGTTGGGTTAAACATGGCGGTTTAAACGTATCCACTTTTAAATTGTTTTTCTTGTTTGCTTGTCAGTGAAAATTGCAGCAATTTGGCAGAATTGACCAAAAAAGGTGCAAAAGTTGTTTAAAAAACATATTTACAATGATTTTACTGTTAATGTTTGCCACTAAATACAACATAGTATATTAGAATCATTTTTTTTATCTTTTGTTGTATTGTGAAAACTTGGCCGGCTGCACGGTGGGGCAGTGATTAGCGATCGAGCCTCAAAGTGAGAGGGTTCGAATCCCAGTTGGGACCTTTCATGTGGAGTTCTCCTTGTGCATGCGTGGGTTTTCTCTGGGCCCTCCAGCTTCCTCCCACTGTCCAAAAACATCTTTCATTGGTTAACTTCAAAATGCCCCTAAGTGTGCACGTGTGTGTGTTGGAGTGATTGTGTGACCTGTGACAGACTGTGACTTGTCTAGGGTGTACCATGCTTTCGCCCAAGACAGACACTGGCATCCCCGTAACCCTGAAAGGGATGAGCGGGTTGAGAAGATGATGGGTTATTGGATGGATGGAAAAACTTGGCTGATTTTGGTCATGATTTCCTTGCATCAACACCAACGCAGCTTTGTGTTT
>NC_050515.1:21607543-21654676 GCF_002922805.2 Oryzias melastigma | reverse complement strand
AAAAAATGATAACGAGTAAATCTCATGGAGTGGAGGTCCTGTGCAGATGAATAGAGTGTATTTAAAGAAATGGTGGTGAAATACAGACAAATTATTGTCCCTAAGTGCCACTATGTTTCACACTTTAAGGAATACTTAACATCCTAAACCAAATCAACCAATGAATCAATAATCTATTGTACCTTTTGCATGAATTTTGGTTTTGCTTACTGACCCCAAACACATTTTCTATGGTCCCTTTGTGCTCAAAAATGTGTCAAAATGTTTTATTTAGGTAAACTACGAAGGAACCTTGTGGAGTGATATGTACTCTGCTTCAACGTAATGATGTAAAACACTGAATGTGTAGTTTTGTCAGTTGTGTGTTATAAACATTGACTCTACATGAGAAGTGGACTGAGTGACTCCCCCCCCCCATGTTCCAAACAGAAAGTACTTGCAGCGTCCAAGTAGACAAAATCCCATAGACTTCTACTGAGAAATAAACAGCTTAGTCAATGTATTTGTCAAGGCAAGGCAAGTTTATTTGTACAGCATAATTCATGTACAGAGACAATTAAAAATACTTTACTTTTACTTCGTCAGAATAACCATCCTTGTTCTGCTACCCTTTTTTAATGTTATTGATTATCCTGATTATCCTTTTTTTCTGTAGTGTAAGTTATTCAAGTTATAAAATGACAAATCCGATTCCTTAGTAAAGGTATGTGGTCTCACATGTCACATTTGAAACGTTCGATTGACAGAGTGTCCCGAGCCCGGTTTTAAATGGTATGGGTGTGGACTTACAATAAGCTCACTCCTGATTGGTGAGTGATTGCCACTGAAATGTTGACTGATTCCAACATGATGATGTCCTTATCACCAAATAATGGTGAATGAATTGACTTTATTTTGCTGGAGCTGAAAGTAAACCATTTTCTATGGGTGCTGTCACACCCCCTCTGTCCAGTTCTTGTATTAAGTAAATGGTTACAACTGAACAATTTTATTGTGGATAATATTGGATTTATCTGTTGTGTTTCCGTCTCTGCAAAGGTTGCTTATTGCAGAAAAAGAGGCACACATGAAGAACATTAGCGTTCATTCACAGAACTTCCCATCAATCCCTCTGACCAATCAGCTGCCTTGTGGCTCCTCTAGGTTAGTGTAGTTGTACCACATAATCTGAATGTTTTGTTCCATTGTTCCGCATATTTGGTAGAAGTTAAATAGGACCAAAATAGATTATTATTTCAATAGTGTTCAATAAATTTTATAATTAAAGATATAACATTTATTCCACTTCTGCAGAAAAATGAAAAAACTTTGGGCTTTCAGTGCTTTTTGTGTGTGCTTTGGATTGTTTTGTTTTGTTATTAAAATAATTAGCCTTCATTCAGCTATTCCTGTTTGTTCCTGCATCTGGGTCGTCCTGATACATTGTAGCAATCTGGGCATAATATAGATATATTCATGAATTCCAATGATCCCTTACAAGCAGGCGTGACCCCTAATAACTCTCAGTGTGATGGGGCTTCCTGAACGTTTGATGGCTCCAGAGCAAAGGTTAAAACAATCCTTGATTCTCCTTGATTGACGAGTCAATATCTTCAATGACACAGGCTGATTGTGCGAGTGTGTGAGTGTATGGCAGAGTGTGTGCCTGACTCTCAAACCTTTGACAGGTGCTTATTGCCCTCGTCTCTTTAGGTTTCATTCAAACTGGAGATGTGCGAAGCTGCTTCTCCATTCAAAACATCAACAGCGAGAAGGTTCAGCTGAAGGTGTTTGCAAACAGTCAAAAGAAACCAAGAGAGAGTCGAAAGTGTTTACCTGCAGGAGAACAGCTGGGTGGCAGGAAGCATGCACGTGTGGCAGATGAATATGAATGAGCAGCACGTTGGCTGCATGCATTAAACTTGGTGCAGCCATGCATACGTTCACATGGGCTTTAGACAGACGACTTTCTAAACAACTCTGCACGCACAATGCAACACACAGACTGGTCCGGGATTAAATTAGAGGCCGGCTGATAACTTTTGGCGAATACTTATAGTGCTTTTCTACCTTCCATAGAGGCCCAAAGCGCTTTGGAGTCACAGACCCATTCACCCGTTCACATACTGGTGGTGGCTATGGCGCCAACCTTCCATCAGAGGCAATGTGGGGTTCAGTGTCTTGCCCAAGGACACTTCAACACATGGGTGGGCAAGGCGGGAATCAAACCCACAATCTTCCAATCAGAAGTTGACCGCCCTACTGCAGACCGACATTCGTAGGGTCTATTCTCTGTCATAGTGCAGAGGTGGAGCGGTCGACCTCTCATCAGAAAAACCCCTGTGTCAAAGTGTCCTTGGGCAAGACACTGAACCCCACATTGGTGCTGGTGGCTATAGGTTGGTTCCAGTGTAAGGCCAATGTGTGTTTGCATGGGACTGTGTCTGTAAAGCACTTTGGGCCTTTAAGCAAGGTAGAAAAGCGATGTACCAGTAAACGCCATTTACAAAAGGAAAGGGATGGTTCTGTTTGCACAACGCTGAAGCAAAACAAAGAAACTTGTTAGTTGAGGTTAGCACCAATTTTGGTTGAATCATAAATAAGATCAGAAAATGTTCTAAAGTTAATTTCTTGGAAATACAAATTTGGAAATTTTGGTATTTAACTTTGTCTTTTGAACCCAAAACAACAAGAGATGGGATAATCCAAGACTTAATTAAAACTGGAGAGTATATTGCCTGAATTGAGTTCATTCCCAGTGTTTGTTGAACCACAGGCCTATTCCAAAAATGTGAATTAAATTTCCATTATTCCTATCATGTTAGTGGAACGGAAGAGACCCAGACGCTAGCAACCAGGGAGGATAACGGACAACAGAATAAAGAGTTGTTAGCTTTATTGTACGGGGAGTATTGAGAAACAAGAACACATTCCTTTGGCTGTGGGATTGTAGCAGACCTTATGGAGGAACTCGTGAATGAGTCTCGGGGTGATGGAAGAGAGCAAGACCGAGGGGAGGAGGTCTGACAGCAGGATTTCAACTGGATGCAGTCCAAAGAGGTGAGTAGCATCTCTGTCCTCAGTGGAATTCAGTCAATGGAGAGCGTGAGCCAGAGCTGCTTGTCTTGTTGGTTGCATGTGGTAGTAGCAGCGTGGAATGCAGTTGTGGCGTGGAGTTGTGCAGTCTTATGGGTTGAACCAGGTTGAGACTTTGAGGCATGGACAAATACATGGGTAAGCATTCTGAGATGTGTTGAGGCTAGGTTGGCACATATGTCTGTAGATCCTGAAGACAATAAAGTAGTTGTGAGTACACAAAGAACATGAAGTTGGTGAGGCAAAACTTCTTCAACTTTAAGATTAATTTGAGCAAGACGCTGAAGCAGGCACAGCCACGTCACGTGGTCCAGAGAAACAGAAATGATGAGGTGTGTCCAATCAGGAAGAGCCACATCCACGGAATCCTGCTGAGTAGAGAAGGAAAACATGAACTCCAGGACGAGGAGGAGAAAAGAGAAGGAGAGGGGGAAGCAGGATACGCACCAGGATCATCATGACAATTACATAGAAAAATCAATTTCCATAGAGATTCGGGGCACACTGTTTAATTGTTTTCCAGTATTTATTTGTTTATTTTTACATAAATTGGAGTTCCAGCTAATAAAATCTACAAAAACAGAATTTCAAAAAATCGAAATAATTTGAAGAAATTGACATTTACATCTCAGTAAAAAATAAATTAGAGAGAGAGATATTATGATGATGATTATTAATAGTGTGTAGATTATAATATATTGTGTTGTTTATTTTTCTGGAAATGTGACTGTGTGGCCCTTTCTGGAATTTCATTGGGCATAGAACATGTTTTTATTCTATTCTATTCTATTCTATTAATAAATTATTATTTTCAGAATGATATGTCCATCCTTGATACTACAACAGTGTTGCATTCTCCACCCCTAACTTCTCCAGGTACATCAAATAAAAACGGGCCGTTTTCTGTGAGCACCTGAAAATGTCAAAGCTGCAGAGTTCAGTTTTTTATGATGTTAAGGTCTCCAGACAATATAATGTTATGTCATCTTTTTACACAGAAACAAGATATATGTGTTCTACAAATCTACAGTATCAGGATTCTATTTGCATGAAAACTCATTTTAATTGTTTTTTAGTGGCTCTGCTAACAAACAATCTATAAGTGATTTATGACTGAATCTTAAAAAAATATAGTGACTGTTACACTTAAGGATTTTGAAGCAATTTAAAAATAAATAAAGGTAAAACAAATCCTTGAAATTATTATTTTTTATTAAGTCCTTTTGATATTGCTGTTTCATGTATGCATCACAATCAACGGGCCATTTAGCAGTAAATGATGATCTGACTGCTGACCTCTCAAAGACCTGGTTCAGTGGTTTCATCCCCAAGATTACTACTACACCAGGAGCTGTTTGCTGGTCCAGAAACTGGCGGTTCGATTCCAGTCTGTATGTCAATGTGCCTTTGGGCAAGACACTTAACCCCAAGTTAACCTCACTCTCTCATGTTGGAGTGTTTGTGCAACAAAGAAGCAATTAGCAGACTATTGGATAAAGGCTGTGGAGAAGTGAATGTGAATGGTCAAATGAGGCTCATGGTGTAACCTGTCACCTGGAATAGAAAGACTGTATTAACACAATTTGTGTTTCATTGAAATTAGGTGGCAGGATGCGTACAGTGTGGTATTTACACCACAAATTCTAAAAAGTTTGCTGCATTTTACAGTTCACCAAAAAACGACAGTGTCTTTTATAATTCTGGGACGAAGACGTAATGTAATACATTACACAGAAACTGGAGTCTTGTCATTTGAACAGTTCATGTCATAACTAGGGCTGCTACGATTAGTCGACTAATTGACTATTAAAATAGTAGACGACTAATTTAATAGTCGATTAGTCGTTACTTTATATTATATGGAGTCAGAGTGTAGTAAAGTTGAAAGTTATGTCAGCTTTTTGGACTATTTTGGTATTTATTAAAGGTTTTTAGGCTATTTTGGAGCTTAGCTAATATTTCAGCTACATGCTAGCTGTTGTTGCTAGCGAAGGCTTTTTTTGCTTTTATTTTTTATTCTAATTTGGCATTTTACTAATATTTTAGCTGGCTATCAGCTTCAGCGATTTGAGCTATCAATTTCAGCATCTTCAGCTATCTTCACTAGCATCTTCAGCGGCCAAATTGAGTTTACAGCATTCACACTTATTGCAGGTAATGCTATATATCAAGTTTTTAGTTAGTTTAAAGCTAATGATGGCTAAGATGTTTGTTTGACCATGACCTGATTAGTCGACTAATCTGAAAAAACAATCTGTGATTAGTCGACTAGTAAAATAATCATTCGTGGCAGCACTAGTCATAACTGAGGAACATCTACACCTCAGCCTGCCTGTGCCGTCAGTGCTGCTGCAGCTGTGGTGGTGTTTGTGTTGTGTCAGGTCTGGTCAGTGAGAGGTCCTTGTTCAGAGCAGCTGTTAGCAGCACGCCGTGTGTCAGCTGTCACTCAGGCTGACAGCAACGTTATCAACACCTGTTCAGATGTGGCTTGACTGCTCAGTTTCATCTCGTTTCCTCCTGCTTTTCTGAGGATTTCACCCACAGGTAGAGTTCAAATTTCATGGTTTAACCAAACAATATTTTCTGGCTGATGCTGAGCATTTCTTTTCACTTATTCCTGTTATTTTGACGACAGAAGTGATAAGCAAACACACTTTCAAAAAAAGGTCAGTCACACCCTTTAAAAATAAATGAAAGAATTTAAAGGAAAAAAAGTTTTATTTTTAACTAGATTTTTTATGTGTAAGATAAAAACATATATATATATATATTTGACTAATTCAATTTAGTATTTTGGCATTGTTTAACACTTTTAGCTTTTTTTTAACAATCTGAAACTTCATTTTGCCAGTTTAGGTTTTCTCAAAAGCTCTTAAGTTTCTTAGTCGTGTTTTGAATTTTTTACTTGCTTTCCAACTGTGTTACATGATTTTTTTCTTTTTTCTGAAAAAAGAAAAGCTTAAGTGTTCAAAGATTAAATTTAACCATAACTCTTTAACAGATGTCACCCCCAACATCTAAATAATAAATGCTCTTTGACATGACCATTTAGGCAATCAACATAAATCAGGTGATTTTAACACGGAGAATGCAACTGTTGCTAAAGCTTGTTTCCACTTCACAATTCGCTGGAAATCTGTTCATAACACAAACAGTTAAGAGTTACTGTATTCTAGAGAATGTCTACATTGGTGCTAAATCTTTGGTGTTAAAGGGTTTGGAGTTTTTTTTATTTTTTCTCATACCGTAGCGGATGAATATATTCCAGAACGCGTTTCACTTGGTTTGAACAATTTGGCCTTTTGATACAAATGTATATGAGTTTATTTTTATAAACCACCATCATGTATTCATAAATTGTGTTTGTAGAAAAAAAAAAAAATAGGTTTTTACTTCAGGCAAATGAGTGACATCATATTTGGCATTAAAAAAAAAAAAAAAGAATTTGTGAGTACGTAAATGTTTCTGATTTAAAATCCAAGACACTGGATAGTCCAGTATAGTATAATCTTTTAGGGGTTAGTGAGTGAATCCGGACACAACCTTAGTTTACTGTTGAGTACTTTTCTGCTCCGTTAACTTCTTTTCAGTTTTTCCTCTCTCTTTTTTTTTGTATTTATCATCCTAACATCACTTCACACACAAAAAAAGGAAAAAAAAATGGCTTCTCAATTTCTTTTTATGTCATTGTTTTATTATTGTTCTGTTTCTTTGCCCTTGTTTGACATTTTATCCATGTGATGGAGCCTTCTTTTATGGCGCCTTAAAATGACCTTAGTCAAACAAGGCGCCACACATTAAAAGTTCAAAGAACAATAAAATCACAGCTGAAAAGTTAAAAACAGATACAAACAGAAATAAATTACATTACATAAAATACATAAAAACACCAGATAAAAACAAAGATAAAACAATAACAATAAGTACATTTACACTTCAACATCTTCAGTATATTACTTTATCAATATAAAGAAAGATATTTTTTGATCCTTTGCTTTTTCCAAGTAAGCAATTATCAGTCAGGGCGTTCTTTTACCTTAAGTTTCCAATTATGAACTTTAAAATGTGCTAATTATCAAGATATCGTATAAGTCGCACTTAAAGACGCACCGGATTATAAGGTGTAGCATCAATGATTGGTCTATTTTTTAACCTATGTCATATATAAGCAATATTCTGAAATCAGTTAGTCAGTCAGTCAGACTTTACTAACTGTGTTTACAGTAACTACAACTTGTTTTGCTACACGTTAGCCACGTTAGAACCATTAGCTGTGTTGGCATATTCACGATACCTGTAACTACCAACCTTGCTAGCAACGCACAAAAAAACAAACGTTAGTGAGACTACGTTCACTCCCAACCTTGTTAGTAACACATAAAAAAACACCGCTCAGCAGTGTTACACAATATCCGCGTTAGCATACTTCCAATAACACCCAACCTTGTTTGCGACGTGTGAAAAAACATACTTACATATCACACCTTAAAATAGTGTCCGCTGCTGGTTGATGGATTAAAAAATATCTTTTTACCCCTTACAGGCCTGTTACAAAGAGCAAACACAGTAGGAAGAAACATAATTGAATCACCATTTCAGGAGGGAGAAGATGGAGTGGTGATGTGACCCTCATTGTGTCTTACAAGGCTATTAAAACCAACCTGACAACCCAAAACGCTCCAGGTAACATTTAAGACCCTCAAGGCTATTCCACTCATTGATTACTGCTGATGGTAATCATTTACATAAGTATAGGAATGTTCAAGGTTAGTTCATGCTAAAATGATTCTCTGAGACCGTTTCATCTTCAAAAATAATGCATTTCCTCGGAATCAAGGTCCATGCAGGGCCCTGCGCGTGCTCCTCTCCTTTCCCCCTGATGACCGAGAAGAGCTATCGACTAACCATCAAATCTTCTATCTGCACGGCAGCCTATTTCTCCTTGTCTCAGCACTCCACACATCCTCCATTATGGCTCATAATCTCATCTGAACAGGCAAATGACCCTCTGAGATGAACGGGGTAAGAAGGAGAGAGAACGGAAGAATGGAAGGCGGAATGAACACAATGTGAGAAAAATGTGGCTCTTTTGTGGCCCACCTGGTTGGGACAAAAGAGGCCTGAGGGGAAAACTCAGGACTGAACTCCAAAGGAGGTTAGAGCAACAGGAATGTTAGGAGAAAAAAAATCTAATTTTATGAAACTGACATGGATTATTACTTAAAAAATTCTGAAGTAGTTTGTTAGCTTCTGCAATTTCCCCTTTGTCTTCTTTGTATTTTACTTTGGTAAAAAGGAAAACCTGAAACTTTTGTGAAGAAATCCTCCAGATGAACTCTTGGGTTTTTCTATATTCTTCTGTTTCTTGAACAGATAAATCACAATAAGCCTTTTGGAAATTCAGGATCATGAACTCCAATGCAACATTACATCAACATGACATGTCATTTTTATTTTTGGATTTATTGACAGTAAATGTTTTGGTAAATGCAATGCGTTTTTACAAATGGTGTCAACTTTGAACAGGTTTTAATGAGACCTTTACTAAATTGGGCCCATAGTTCTTAATGAGAGAGCTTTTTGAAATTAACAAGCTGTTTTTATTTCCTTGTGCGTAGGTATCTTGGTAAAATTAATTCATAACGTTACTTTGTTCCATGGTCCGGTAAAAAGAGAATACTCGATTCTGATTGGCTGCCGAGTGTCCATTAAGCAGTGATAATGAACGTCTAAAAAAGAAATTCTGGTTACATAGCCTGAACGTTATAAAATATTTTGCTGTCCCAAGAGCCAACCGGTAACCAGAACAACAGAAACTTGAAACATAGTTGAACATACAATATTCCACAGTTTATCACAACAGTAAGACAGTTGAAAAGATCAAATGGCGCCACGATGGAGATTCTACTATCTCACTATCAAATTTGACCATCAATGGCAATGTTGTCTTTTATTTTGAAGAATTCGTCATCTCTCTTGTTTATCTTATTGTTTGATACAAAGTGAAAACATGTTGATAAATGATTGTATTATTGATTAATAAAAAAGATTGTAAGTTTGTTGAAACACAGTTAATGATTAGCGCTATTTGTGGATATTTCTGGCGATTTTTATCTATTTATTTATTTAAGCCAGACAGCAGTGGATGCGGTTTATTTTTTCAAAAAGATGAGTGTGGATGTTCTGTATACTACCACTTTGTTCTAGCTTCTTAAAGAATAACTTCTATATAGTCAAATTTGTAAATGTTTAAATCAGTGTTTCACTGCTGACTATCCAGGATTTTCTTGTATGGTTAACCAAAAGGTTTACTTTATAGGTGAGGCAGTTTACAATCAGCTATAAGAACACAGAATATGTGATACATGCAAACAACAATAACACATTTTTCTACTGATTTATTTTCTAAACCAAGAAGCAGCTTTATAGTAAAGTTTTTAGAGTTTATATATCTGAATTTTGGTCAAACAGTCAACCAGTCATGGACTCAGTTTTGGCTTGTGACGTGTTGATGATGTGACCAGTAAGTGGAGTCCAAAACCACCACGGAGGAGAATCATATCGTTCTTCTTCTGAACTTCATAATATTTTTCTTATGTGTATTGAGACAATAACACAAAGGTTGTCTAATTTAAATCTATTTTAACATTTTTCCTTCCTTGGACTAATGCGGGACAGCAAGTGTTCCTACTGGGTCATAGAGAGATGGAAGTACAGCTGAAAGTGGCCGTCATTCAGAGTCTCTGAATGATCTGATGAACCCAGACACGGAGATGTTAATATTGATACTTTTGTTGAACTCTTCAAAATAAACAAATTTGATCCCTCAGCATCATCCATGTCTTCCATGCATTGTAAATAAGATATACAGTCAACGCTTCCACGTAGCGATGAGGCAAAAAACTTGTAACAGTAGCTTCTCCCAAACGTGTCTGGAGCGTCTAGTTTGTGAACACATCCGCCAACCGCAGGCTTTTCAGAGTAATACTGTGACTTATTCTCCACTGCAACTCATCTGGGATTTTTTCTTCCTTATTCTTAATAATCTTAAAATATTCAATGCTTGAATCCCTTTTGCTGATATTTTGAATCTTGTTGGATTGGAACTAACAAAATGTCATAAACATGTCTAAAACTTTTAACACCTGGTGTTAAAAAACTAAAATATAAAAGTAGAAAACTGCAACTTACTTGTTTAACATGTGTTCCCTTTTTAAAAGAAGCTTAGTTACAACTATAATATTTTTTTTTAACCTGCAGACACAATTCTTTACACACACCCTTACATAAGCCTTCACCCCTGTAATCCCAGTCCATTTGCGTCTCAGTGGGGGACCAGCTGGCTCCTTCTGCTGATTATTGATCACCAGTGACAGTGATGTCTCAACCTTGCTCTCCGTCTTCCTGTCCCGGCCACCCAGAATCCTCTCTGACATTCCGACATTGATGCCTGCTGGTTACCGTGACAACTACCTCTTTTTTTGTCCGTCCTGCCTCCTGCTGGCAGCCATAACTCCTGCTAAACGAGGCTTATGATCCCTCTCTTCTACGCCCTTTATGGGTGCTTGGGGAGACAATGGGGCGATGCAGACACCTCCCTTCCCATGTCTCTCTCACTTAACTGTATTGCTCCTCCACCACCCATTTTTCCTCTCATCACACACGTATATACATATAAGGTGGTGTGTAACCCCATGCCCCCACCCTCTCACTCAGCTGCTCAGTGATGGGTGGAGAGGTAAAAGGGAATTAACCTTGGCTTTATGGGGACTCCTGCGCCACTCTTAGCGGCATCTGAGATCCCCGTTTGCCTTTCTGACGACACCCCCCTCTTGAGTTGGCGTGAAGGGTTCCTCAGCAAACGTCCCATGAACAGGGGCAAATGATGCTGAGAACTGCCTCTGAATGGCAGGCGATCTGTCACTCCTGGAATGTATGCTTTTGAGGCGAACACAGAGGCCAGAAGCCATGGGCGGAGACACACAACATGCCATCCCTTCTTCCTAATTTTGTATTTCGTGCAAAATACTATAAATGTGTGTACAGCACTTAATTTTTTTGCTTGGCTTGATATTCTATTTGGATCAGAGTTCAATTCCAAATAAACTGAGACCTTTTTTTCTGAGCCTTCCGATAGTATTTTTTGAATAAGAGGCGGACTTAGTCAATTTCAATCCTTGTTCTGCTACAGAGCCAAGATACTCTTGAAACTACACTCAGTAATTGATGAAGGACACAGAAGTCATGGAAGTCATCATGTCCAGCATGCAGCCCCACACCATGATAGTACCACCTACGTGTTTTTCTCTTACTTTGACTCTCTTCTTTTGAAATGTTTTGTTGGTTTTAAACTTTGACAATGGAGTTTTAGCTCCAGAGTTGACATTCAACCATTTATGCAATGAATGTAATTCCAGTAGGTTCTGAAGCAGATAAAAGCAGCCGTTTGATGTTGTACAAGACTTCACTTACATAAACACTTTACTTATGTAAATGCTGATGTAAAAAGTGCAGTAATGCTAATATATAATCTGTTGATCATGTGAACGGTCAAAGAGTTATGGTAGCTCAAACAGAGTATGTTACTTTGGTGTCACTGGCGATAGATCTGGTGTTGACCCTTTAACACCAGATCTTTCAGGACTTTCATTTTCTGTCTGATCTGCCCATGGAATATTGGCACAAATCTTTTGGATTTTTTTTTTTTTTTTTTGGGTCAAATTGTTAGTTAGGTCTTTATTATTTTTTTGCTTAGCTGTGTCTATTCTTTTTGTCATTTTGGTAAAACGAATAATTTCACGTTTCTTTTACAGTATCTTGGAGTCCCAAAGACTTAAATCTCTGTGGAACCATTTAAAAACGCTAATAGTGATTTTGATTCATGTCTTTTTCTTAAAGCTTCTAGTAAGCTTCAGTTTCCCAGCAATACCCGCCCATCTTGTTTTTTTCACTTGCAAAAATACAGTTGTATTAGTCCAGAGTGCTATAGGGCAAAATGCTTCCACATCCCCTTAAAAGCAAGCAGGCTGCCATGCCACACAAAGCTAATGACCCTCCTCTTAACTTCTCTCTGTGGCCCCATCTGACCTGCTCACCCTCAGCCAATTCTGAGCAGAGATGGTGAAGTGAAAGCAGAGACCGAGGGAGGATGACAGAGGAACGAAAGTGACGGCGCCCAGCAATGGAGGTTAATAATCTGTCTCTCTTTAGCGGCTGTAAAGAGCCCAGACAGTCTGTTAGTGCTCTGGGACAGGTCAGTCGTACATGTCCCTTTGTATTAAGGCTCAGAGGTGACGGCCAGCAGGAGAAGCAAAGTGTGTGGGGGGGCTTTGGGAGGTTTCAGTCACAGGACATTAGAAGTAATGGTCCAACTGCTTCACAGTCGACTAGGACTATTAAACAAGTGTAGGTAAGTATCTCTGTGGCCAGTAACACATGTAGCATGTATTTTAGTTCATATGTTAATGAAAAATACACTTATTTTAACATCTAAAGAAAAAACTTTTTTTCTTTTCCATTGTTTTCTGAACATTTTTTCCACATTGAAACCCCATATAATCATTTGTATCATATTTGATACAAACATTTCTGAGACCCCGTTCTCATTAGAAGGATCCAAACTTTCTTTATAAACCATTTGTACATCACTTGGTCCATATTTTCAGGCTTGTAGTTCATTATCATTCCACTAGGGGCAGTAGAAGGTCTTTTCCTGCTCACTTCAAAATGGCTGCTTCCGTGAAATCTCAAAAACACTTTTGGTGAAAAGAAGTTTAGCTTTATGCTTCAGCTTTAAAACTTTTGGTGTGAATAACTCATCTATTGGTATTCATTTTTTAAAATGACTACATTCTGTACTGACAGAATGCTATATTTGTTGAAAATGAATTATTTATAACACAGTTAAACCATGTTAAAAATGTGTGGATCAAATTTGAAGGTGTGGGTAAAAAAGGTGCTTTACATCTTTACTAACTATTATTGTTGTGAACAAACAGTTACCAAACCACCCAAATGATCATAATAAATACTATCTATAGGACTTTCTCAAAAAGAAAAAAAAATATTTTATTCCTTTTTTGTGCATTTCAACAAATGATTTTAAAACATAATTCCAAAAGGAATTGAATTTTCCTCAATTCTTTGATGTAGTTGGCTTCACAGAGTTAAATTCCCAAAATTGCAAAATACATGTCTGCTTAGGGACACTTAAAGAATTTTATCAGTATATTTTTTAACATCAATGAACCAAACACCCCCTTCAAGTGCATCACATAATAGTACTAGAAATAGACATGTCTGCAAAAACTATACCCTTCACTTCCAGTTAAAGTTGCCTTCTCAGTGCACTTTTATCACACAAAAACACATTAAATGACACTCTGTATAGGGATGCAAAAATATTGGATTCATCTCAAGTTGCTCTGGGATACTCAAAAGCAGGTATGTCAGCATTAATGTCTGCCTTGTGATGGGAACTGTGGCTAAATTGGACAAAGTCCAGGTAGACAGGACCATTGGAAAAACAGCACAGCTGTAGGAAAAAGTGAAACAACAACCTTTAGACCGTTAGAAATAACACAAGTGTCACGTATACGTGAAATAGTAAACGTTTAATCATTTTGGAGCTAAATCCGATTAACTCAACAGATGATGCAATTGCTAACCCTCACAAAAGTGTATTATTATATTATCACACACCAAATCATCTAATATGTGTGCCCAGCTTATTGGTTGAAAGTGTTTTATAATTATAAATGTACTTGTTGCACAAACATTCTGTCAGTGTTCAGGCGCGATGGTGGATGGATGATGATTTGGGTTTGTTTAAAATGAAAGACAAAAGAAGAGAAGTGCTTTTTACAAATATTAAAAGTTTAGACGGTTCTTTAACTCAACTTAATTTTCAAATGTCCTTTGTCCTTTGGACATAGTGTCTGCAGAAGCTATGTCATAGAAAAGGACAGGTTTTTGGTTTGGGCTTGAAGCAACTTACTCATAAATAAAAGACAACTTGGGAAGGCTTTTACAATAGACCAATAGATGATCGGAGTGGAACTTTAATGTCAAAAAATCATGCGAATGGTCACAGGGTGGACTGCAGTTAAATAAGAATTTGATTTTCCCACATCTTCTCTTGTGAGACTTCATGACCCCTTTTGACTAAGACTGTAGGTCTTGTTGCGTCAAACTACCCCATCTGCCAAGGCTGAATGTGGTCATCGGCTGTTGGTGTATAGACACACAGACACGTGTTGGTGCATCCATCACGCTGGTTGTTTTCATCCATGAAAAGAAGGAGAAGTGGCTCTGACTGTCTTAGAAAAACTCTCATCTGCCTGCATGATCAGGTGAGGCAGCTCGAGCCGGCCTGTCTCCCCATCAGCCTGTTACCGTGACGACAGGAGCACAGGCCCGCTCCCTTTTAGTGTCAGATCCAGCCACGTTCATGTCAAGACAACAGGACTGGCAGTCCGAGGGAACAGCACAAGGGAGTGTGTTTGTGTTTTTGTGGAAAGCAGCTGAGTGGCCGTGGCAGTCTGTCCATTAGGATCAGGCTTTCCTGCCCGACCCGATCACCCTTCCAGCACACAAAACACAACCCAGGTTTCTGCTGTAAACAGATGAAAACAGAAAAGATTGCAGGAGCATCTTAATCGGAATCAATATCGAGAGTTAACAAGTAGAGTTTCAATGTGTTAAGTTTGTTAGGAGATTGGTTATAGAAACTGATTAGCTTAAACGACGACTCCAACTACACTTAGCTAAGCATGCTTAAAGAACAAAAACACATGGTAATTTTAATAATTTGTTGTTATCAAGTGTAAATCACATCTTTGTTTTTTAATTTCTTTTTGTACCCAACCAAAAAACAAGAAATAAAGTAAATCATCTCAAAAATGTCTCATTTGTAATCAGACTTCATGACCACTTAGTCCTTATAAAATGCATGTTTTGTGTCATAAATGATCACATTTTTTTGAACTTCTAAAATTAAACTTTTGTATTCCAAGGGGAAAATGAACTCAGGAGTTATCCGCAGAGTTAACGTGCCTTATTGTGTGGGTAAGTCACCTTAAATGTTTTAGATTAGATTAGAAATGGTTTATTTTAAGCAATCAAGAAAAAAAGAAAAATTCATGTGCAATACAATCGATCATCAGAAGTTTACATCCATACAGACATGTCAAGCACAGGATTACTAGACATTAAAAGATTGCCTGAAGGGGAGTGGGAGGAAGCGAATTTATTTAATCCCACCCCGGCTCAACCATACCATTTCCTTTATGTGTATTATCATTATCCGCTTTGTAACTTAAGATCAGCTATATATTTAATATAAATAAAATGTTACAAAGTTTTATTTTGAAACCGCAACATAAGTTTTTATCTTAAAACCTAAACCCATTTCCCATTTTTCTTTGGATTTTTGACAGGAAAGTGACACATTAATTTGTGTAGACATGATTGCGTAGACATGACAGAAGCTATGTTAACATTCTGATTTATTAATGAACGCTCTATTTTTTTGTGTCAACGTGAAGGAAACCCACTGCAGACGGACCAGTGGAAATCAGAAATGTGGAAATGTACTGACTAAACCGGGGAGGACTAACTAAATCTGCTGTCAAGCACCGAAAAGATGAGTCTAATCAAATGTGAAGTGGCCTGAGAATAAAAATTGTGTCACTTTTATTGATAAAAACTTCAGTACGTATTTCTGTCAGAACCAGAAATCTAAAACGGCTAAAAAACATGATTTCTCTTTGGTTTTTATGACAGGTATGACAATTGTAGAACCTGTCCTTTTGCTTCTCTGATGTAAATTCATCATTAATGTTCCACTCCAATCATCTTTGATCTATTATAAAAGCGTTCCTGATGGTCTTTCAATCAGGATTATACAGTTTTTAGCCAAAATTAAACCACCTGAGTTGTTTTCTAGGACATGGTTTCTGCAGAGCAGCAGGAGTTCAGTAGAAATTCACTTCTGAGTTGTGGAGTTGGTGCCAAGTGAGCACTTCCCATCATTTGTCTGTTTACACTCTCCCTCTATCTTACAGCCCCTCACACTCCAAGCTAACATTAGCGGTACAACAAAAATGCCGAGCAATATTGGAAGTATGCAGCTGTACAGTTTTGAGCTCATTCGAGGAGAAACGAAAACATAAATGGATCTATTTGTCTACAAGTGGATGATTCAGGAGGGAGCAGGGAGGTTGTGGCTTGTCGTTGTATTTTCTATGTCACAGCAGCAAGCTTTTTCAAAAAGAAATACTCAGAAATGCAGTTTTAGTCTTCATTTTTTTACTGTCTTCCATCATGAGAACATGTTAAAAACACTATTTTAATAGGAGTGGGTCTTTAAGACGGCTGGTTCTGGTGGAACAGACAGACGATCAGACATGAGCGTGTGAAGCAGGACATCGTTGGCGTTGAAGTTCAGACGGCAACAAGGGATCGTTTTACCGACAGAGCCACCTCTAACAGCGGGTGTCGCACGCTGTCAGAGAAACCACGCCGGACGCACGCGCTTTCAAACACACACTCTGAAATAATGTGGTAGACAGGAACAAGACACTCTCCCCGAGTTAGATGTGAGGGGGTGGTGGGGTGGGGGGAGGAGCTGCTCTGGTGTTTCCTGCGTCTGAGGAGGAGCATTAGACCCAAGACAATGTCACAGCCAATCACCTTCAACAGTGTCACATGACTCCTTGCAGTTGGCCGTCTCATCCTTCCTTCCTTTAAACCTCCCTGACAAGCCCCCCTCCCCAGTTCGAAAGACTCCACATGTCAAAAACCCGTCCTTCCTCTCGCACTTTCTCCGCCGCTACTTTTTGTTTTGTTTCTGCTCTCCTCTGAACTCTCACTCCTTATTTCTCCCTTCTCCCTCTCCCTGTGTCCACGCCAGCTCATTGATCTCTGTCAGTATTGAATGTCAGAGACACGTTCAAAGATGCTTTTCGCTCCACATTAATAATTCACACTGCCTGAATCATCAATAATAATTCTCACAAAGCAATCATTCAGCTTTACCACCACTCTGCCTCCCTCTTCGCCCCCCCCCATCCCTCTCCTCTTCCTCTTCCTGCCCTGGGCCATTCTTTATTTCCACACCTTATTCCCCACTTAAACTCCTCTCGCTCTGTGATATCTCTTTTTGCTTATTCGGCCTGCTTTTCCAGTCCCTTTTTTTATGTGTATCATATCTTCATCCATTTTCCCCTGGCGGGGCACTTTTCCGAGAGGTCAGTCTTTGCTCTTACAGTGATGGATTATCTAAACATGACTTATTCTAATGGAAGAAACAGTTTTTTTTCTTTTGCGTATTTTTGCAACATATAATGAAACCTCCAGATTGTTTGCAGACTTGCAAGCGCGATCGTCCCGCGGTCCTCTTCCTTAAGCGAGCTCATAACTCAAGCCCTGTCAATCACCTGCTCAAAAATGAATGAGGATGGACTATGTGTCACCACCCGGCCAGTGTATATTTACTTTAATAGATATAGTGGAGTGGAGGAAGAGGCGGAGGAGGACAAATAGAGGCAGAGAGCCTCTCTTAATGTACATGTAAAACTCTCCGGTGGGCCCATGCCAAGTGTAAGTGGTTGAGTGATATTGGCAAAGGGAAAGAGGAGGTATGGAGGGAGAGAAAGTGTCAGATTTAGGCATTTTCCTTAATGCTATAAGAGCTTATTGATATTTTGATTTTCGCCGGGGGCCGGCAGGTGCTGAGGCAGCTGCTTTTTCTTCTGTCTTTTTCATCCCACCCAGCTCGCAAAAAAAAAAAAATGCTCCAAGAAATGTCACCAGGACAGACGGAGAAGGATGGAAAGATGGTGGAGAAGAAGTTTTTCAAGGTGTTCAAGTTTCTGGTGTCATGATCCATGCCTCAGTTGTGTCATGTTCTGTTTTCCTTGTCAGTCTCACCCTGTTCTGGTCAAATCACCCACAGCTGTTGTCATTTAGTTAATTGTCCTTAGCCTATTTAAGTGTCTGGTCTTCAGTTCTCATTGTCAGGTCATCTGTTCTGTTCTGTTACAGCACTGGTTTGTTTTCTCCTGGTTTTGGCATGTTTTGAGTCTTAAGTAAATGTTTGAGTTTCTGCCACAAGTCTTGTCTCCTGCATTTGGGTCCTACACCACCATCCTTGACATCTGGACCAGTTTCACTTTTTTAGGCTGGACAAGCAGTGATAAATGTCACATGATTAATTTTAACCCCTTCATGGCTGACTTTATTTCCAGCTCTTTATAAAAAAATAATCTTCAAAGTTTTTTTTTTACTTAAAATAGAGTGCAATTCCAATCAAAATTTTGCTTTTTGTGTTTTTAACATGTTCTATTGGGATTTTTCTAACAAGGGAAGGCTAATACAAAGAAAAAAAAGCTAAAAAAATACATTTCTCAGAATTTCTTTATTCACACTCTTGTAAATCAGGAGCAAACGAAAGAAAATCCTGTAAAAAAAAAAGCTGATTTGTTATGTAGAACATATGCTGGGCAGGCTACAAGCTTCCTGCACCAAGCTTAAAGAAATGAAGAGGGGCGGGGTTGCTCTTTATCAATGGTCCTGCAAACAACTTTTAGGCAAATTTCTACAGCTGCTCTGTAGAAACTATGTCCAAGAAAATGTCACAAGTTATAATCATAACTACAATTTAAACACCAAGGGAAATGCTTTTAAAATAGATAAAAAAAAAAAAACAAAGTGGATCTTTAATGGGATGCTAGTTTGCAACATGCAGCATGAAGGGTTAAACCCTACAGACGCAAAGCCTGAAAAGAATCTGGTTCCAGCAGACACTGCTATGCATTTTTATTCATTGCCAGTGGCTAATATCCTTCTGACCTTTACATTTCTGCTGGTCACATCTAAGTATTTAACTTCTCCTCAGGGATTCCATCCTTTCTCACTGTCTTAGCAGAGGACAGTTATTTTCAATCATTCAAGCATCCATCAAGCACCTGAAACATTTTTGGAAGATCTCAAATATAAAAGTGGAGCATGCTCCGTAGTACAAGAATACAGAGCCTTTAAGCAGAATGTTGGGCATGACAAGAGCCTTAAATTTGGATCCTGATTTAAGAGTTCAAAATTGCATGTGCACAGGAATAAATTGCACTTTTTAAAATATTTAACCAGAGATGTTGCCGGCGACATCTAAATAACATCTACCGTAACTTTTCAACCTTTTCTGCTATCAATATGAATCAGTTGATTCTGATCAGAATCAGTTTATTTATTTACCTTAATTGTGAAATGATGAAAGGATTTTCAGCACAGTGTTTCCTCGTTTCATTTCAGAGGTCAAGTTCCAAAAACAAGCCTCCAAAGGTGAAATCTGCAAAGTGGGAATATAGATGTTTTAAGGCTGTAAAACTCCTCACTACACAGATTATACACTTTTCTCAGATAGACATGAATATTTTCACACTTTTCTCTCTTGTTTAAACTCTCAAAGTTCAAACCCTCATAGAAAAATAAGACCAGTGTCATAGAATGAAAACAAAGATCTGATCACGATTCAAGATTATGTTGATTTGGCAAACTGCACGTATCCAAACAAGCTAATCAGCCAATCAGAACACAGAACACAAAAAAGCACAAAAAAGCATGCAAAATTCCAAAAAAACCCACACAGTCCCCCACAAGAGGGTTACGAAAAGTAAACTGTGACAAAGTGAGGGAACTTTATATATTATATTATATTATGTTATATTATATTATATTATATTATATTATATTATATTATATATGTGTCAAATCTCCTGTATGGAATTTGTTGAGTTTGCCAAATCTACATACATTTTTAATCACAATCACTCTGTGATACAGGACTTTATTTCTATGACGGTAAATGTTCATGTCGGTCTGAGAAAAGTATCTGAAGTGTGTAGTGAAGGGTTTTACAGCCTTAAACATCTATAATCTGACTTCAAAGAGTTCACCTACAGCAGGTGTCTTTAGAACTTAACCCCTGAGATAAATGAGGGATCATTGTATATACTACACACAAGCCGTGAACTGTTTCCTGTGACATGAGCATTGAGATGAGATGATCGGATCATTTAACACACACTTAACAGCTGATCAGTGTATACAGTATGCTACTAAATATTAAAGAATTTTAAAGGTTAAAATGGGACTCTGATAACTTTGACTGTCATGAGGAATTCAAGCTGAGCTCTTTACCCATTGAGAAAATCAAACATTGTAACACTGGATGTGCAGTATACCTGTGTTTCAATCATTTTTGCCTTCAGCATTACAAGGTGTTGTAGTGGACTGAGTAGGGCTGGGTGACGTTATAAGTTCCAGAGTTCCGTGAACACATCAGGCAGAGATGCTGTTCGATTATTGGCTGGATGAGAGAATTGGGGACGCCTGGTGTAAGAAAGAGGGACATAAGACGCTGGGGGAGCATTTTTCGGTTGCTGATAAAAGTTATTGGGCAAGCTGTACGGCACTGGTTATGGCTTAGAGTAACCACAAAATAAACACTCAAAAAGTAGATTATGTCTCTGCGTCTGAGTGTGCCAAAGGGATACCACAGGACTCCTTCTGTCACTTATTCCTGTGTGACTGCAGCCATAAACATGTAGTCCTGCAAGTTCCTTTCATTCATTCATTCATTCATCTTCCAGACCGCTTCTTCCCTTTCGGGGTCACGGGGGTGCTGGAGCCTATCCCGGCTGCTGATGGGCGAAGGCGGGGTACACCCTGGACAGGTCGCCAGTCTGTCGCAGGGCCTCAATCACACACACATACACTCTCACACCTAGGGACAATGTAGAGTCACCAATTAACCTATGAAGCATGTTTTTGGACGGTGGGAGGAAGCCGGAGTCCCCGGTGAAAACCCACGCATGCACGGGGAGAACATGCAAACTCCACACAGAAAGGTCCCAGCTGGGATTCGAACCGGGGCCTTCTCGCTGTGAGGCAAGAGCGCTAACCACTGCGCCACCGTGCAGCCCGAGTTCCTTTCAGACGTGCAAAATATTGAAGCAAAACAGCAGCCATGAACCTGCTTCACGTTTGATAAATCCCATTGAGGACTAAATTGATCTATTTACATCAACTCCCAATTTTTTATGTCTTCTACTAGAAACTAAGCGACCACAAAATGAAGGTAAATGACTGACAGAATCTGTTTGGTAATTCAAGTTCATCATAAGGACAGGGAGAGGATTTCATCAGAGCACCGAAGCATCCCCAAAAGCTCCAGGAAAGCAGAGCGGACTCTCATAAAAGACGAAAAACAGAAGTGAGGTTAGTCGTTGGTGTTAGGTTATGTCTAAGTAGTTCTAGAAAGCTGAGAATGATACCCCAGCTCTAGTCACATGGTTTGGTGTGACAATGGCATGTTTGCAGATATAACTACAAGAAAAACATGTACGACAGCACAATTTGACTACAGGTAGAGAGCTGGGGCTGATGGGAAATTCAGTAACATGAGCCTTCAAAAGACAAAAGGTTCCTATCGCGCTGGAATTCCACATGTAGGCTGTTATTAAGTGGTCGTGCAATTAAATTGTTCCTCTTCATTTGGGTTGGCTTGCTTTCTCACATGGTGCTTTAAGTAGGAACCAAAAGCTCAACTGAATAAATAGTCTCTGTTAATGTACGGATTTCACGTTTCGCTCTTCTTTCGCTCTTGTACTCACGTGTTGCCATGCAAGTTTCTACGACTGTTTTTCAAGACTTTAGATTTGCACAGCATCGACCTTTTGCACCAAACCTCTTCCAGTGTAGGTGGTGGAGTGTCGAAAAAAAAAAGGAGAAAAGACCCCCCCTGCTTGCCCAGTGTGAATACCAAGTGCGTGCTTAAGATCATAGATTTAGCATGTTTTGAACGATGCCCGGTGTGCCTGTAGCTTTATGGATCTACACTTGACTGCATCTCATCACTACACTGTATGTATCCAAAAGATTTATCCCAAGTTTTAAGATATTGGTATCGTTTACTCTCTGGAGAAAAAAAAAAACTTTGGTTGTCCTCGTTGCAGACCAAACGGGGACAATACAGCCTAGTTCCCAGGCTTTTTTTCCTGTTGGATGATCAATACTAGCATGATTAACGGATTTCCTTTTTTTGTTTTTGACACCACAATTCCTCAAAATCTTAGAACCTAAGACATTCCAACCTCTGATTGGAAGAATGCAGGTTCAGTTCCCACCTTGCCCACCCACATGTCGAAGTGTATTTGGGTAAGAACCCTACATTGCTCCTGGCAGTTATATGTTGACACCAGTGTTCGGCAGTGGAGCCGCTATCAGTGTGAATGTGTGTGTTCATGGGTGAATGGGACTGTGACTGTAAAATGCCTCAGGACTTCGCAGCGTCATATAATTCCGTCTGGACACAAACCGTAATAAATAATTTTTCCAGTTTTGAGTCTTTTTATTTTACTGAGTTTTTACTAAAAAAAAAAGAAAAAAAGTTTTTCTTGATCTTGACACCACAAAATGATTTTACGCTCAAGAAAGAGCAAAGTTGTTTTAAGAAAGTTTAGAAAAATACACACACACAAAAAAAATACAAATAGCAGATATCGTTTTTTTGTTTTCCATACTTTTCCAATCATTGAAACCCAACCAGAGTTTATTTTAGAATCAATGGTTTCTTAAATTAGGATGCTGAATGCAATAAAACAAAAACGCTTGAGGGCAGAATCTGAGACACAACCTGCATCAAGGTGTGATGTAATCCTCTCTATATAGGTTGTGGGCTGTGCTGGGGGCGATTGGAAAGCCCTCTGACCTATTAACGGAAACCATTGATTGATGTGTAATGTAAACTCAGTGAAGTCCACAGGTAAGGGATATGTGACACCATGTGAAGACACTTTTACCTGTGTGTGACTGCAGGGCATCCTCAAGCTGAGGAGGGGAAATCTTTGGTCCATTTCCGGACAAAATGCTGTCGGAATGGTGATAAAAGACCAGAATTATTATTATTTTTTATATTTGGATATGGCAGAAGATAGGAAAAAGAAAATATAAATTCATATATTTATTTCTTAAATAGTTTAAATTGGGTCGATCCTGGATGAATCTGATTCATCATTTCAAAACAAACTTTGAACTCCCCTTTAAAACTAAAATATAATAGAAACCTTTATTTAATTTATTACAAGTAAATTATTACATTTATTAGTATTACTATAATTATTAGAAATACATTATTAATATTACTATTATTACTAATATTATTTCAAGAAAATTATTTATTTAGTAATATTTATTTAAAATGAGTAAATAAATACATAAATAAAAAATGCATTAATAAATAGAATACAAATACATTTAAAAAAAAGAGAACCAAGTAAAAAAAATTGAGAATTAAGTCGTGACATGATGAGAAAATGTCAATATTTGATAAGAATTAAGTTATAACTTTATTTAATATAATTATATATTTTTTTTCATAATTTTTTAGTTTCCAAGAAAGAAAGTCAGGTTTAACCAAATTATAAACCAGTAAAGAACCAATTTTGTGTTTCAGTATGAGAAACGCAGAGCACATTGTAAGCCGTTACTTCAACTTTGTTTAATTGACATCATTGCTTACATCAACAAGTAAATCATCAGTGGGGTTTTGTGGTTTCCCAAGAGACATTAAGACCATTGATGGAGATTCTTGACCAAAAAGGTGTGGATTTCCGGCTGGTACACATTTAAATCTTAGGCAGTATAGCTGCAAAGACTAAAATGTGCTATGACTCATGAACTCCTATGATAAACTCAATGGAACATGTCATGTGGATGAAGGTTTACACCACTAACTTTGTTTTTGAAAAAGCATGCTTTTTCCTTTTTTTCTCATAACTTTACAACTTCATTCTTATTTATTTATTTATTTTTATGGTTGCCCTAATACTCTGTCATATAAAACAGTCTTTCTTAAAAATGTTCCATCTCCATTGTGCTTTTTCATTGAACTGTTAAATTGTATTTTGGGTTCTGAACTGTAAAGACTTCAGTTCAACTTCAATTCCATAGTTTGTACATAATTGTGTTATGATCCAACCAGTGACAAGCTGGTCACGCTAAACCATCATTTTAGGTTAGACCTGAAACCTTCATGACAAGTACTGTCCCATGTCAGTTTGCTACATTACATTATGTTGGCTATTTAAGGCCCCACTCCAACTTATTTCAATTGTAAAAATGCAATTATAATTATGCAGTTTTTAGCCAAAAAAAAATAAATTTTAAGACATATTTTCTGCAGAGAAGCAGAAGTTCATCAGAAAATCACCTTGGAGTTGTGGGTGGGACTTATTGGCATGGAAGTTACCCCAAGTTGGTATGCCAGCATTCCTTTATTTACACGTATACTCTCTTCCACTAGCTTACAGCCTCTCATGACGCCAAGATAATATTAGAGTAGCAAAACAAAAAACAAGAGCAATATCAGCACTATACGGCCGTTTAACACAGTTTGATTACAGAAATATTCAGAAATGCAGTTATAATCTTAAATAATTGTATATATGTCCTCCATCATGACAGAAATTTAACAAGAACATGTTAAAAAAACCCAAAAAAAAACCAAAAATATTTTCACTGGAGTGAGTCTTTAAACATAGTTTTCACAAAACTTCAAGGATTCTTTTTTTTTGTCATTTTACCACGGAGTCAAATGAAATTACACAGCAAATATAACTAGAAAATATCACTTCAATTAAAAAATACAGTACCAATAGAATATTGTACATGAAAAAGATATGTTCATCCATAAGGGGGAATGTTGGCAGAAATGTGGAGAAATCCTGAACAGCCAACCATGGGTTCAAAACCAGTTTCAACGTATTTGAACGGGAAATTTGTAATCCTATCTGTTTTTTGTTTTTGGCAGCAGTTCTTGCACAGGATTGTGTATAGCTTTCCTGCATGTGTGTGAGAGGAGGATTAATGGTAAGGGATATCTAACACCTAAGAGGACAGATTCACCTGAGGCTGGTGCCAGTTTTCACTTCCTGTACTTATCGACACCTGCTTCCTGTTGCAGGAGGAAGTGGCCACGCAGCACGCAGCCCCAGTGAAACTGGAGAAAACATTTGCTATGCTGGGATAGTGTCGGCAAAAAGAAAAAAAAAAAAAAAGAAAAGAAAAAAAATCAGCCTCCGGATAAATTATGAATGAGAGTGATGAAGGGGATAAGAGGAGGAGGAAGAGGGGGAGACAGTACGGGGGAGGTGTGACAATTTAGTGTCATCTTCTGTTTAACCAAAACAGCTGAGAAAGATGAGTGACATGGAGAGGAACCATGACAGAGATCTGCTTTCTCTGTAAGGATGAAAAGGTTCACAATAGAAGCAAATATTCAGTGAACAAATGTTTGAAATCCAAAATAAAGTTTGGAAAGACATTTGGAGTAAAGAAGTCCATAATAAAAAAATGTGCATTAAAAAGAAATGTTGGTATTGTTACTCTTAGCAAAAAGTACTCTATTTAAGTGTACTGCATTTGTCTATAATTAAAGTGAGGCAGTATACTTGAAGTTTACTTTGAATATAGTATATATATCGCACACTTACAATGTTCCAATTTAATCTGAAGGAGTATTCAGTAAGTAAAGTTCTCAAACTACACATATAGTCTATAGTAGACTTGCTATACTTATTCTAAAGTATACTTAATGATTTAAACTCCAAGTGTACTACTTTTTGTTTAGGGTAACCAGACAAATAAGTTTTTGTAAATAAAATCTTGCAACAGATTTTGATGATCAACACCCTCATTTGGACGGCTTCTTAATATTCTAAATATTGTGCAATTAATTTTAGTTACCAGAGAATTAACTTTTGAATGTTTTTAAGCATTTTATTGACGTTTTAGAAAGTATTTCCTGCCCTCAGGAACACACGTTAAAGTGACCATTTCCAATGAAAAGTCTATGTAAACGTGCAAATATCCAAGTTTCTGGCTTCCGCGTTTATCAGTGATTCGGATTTGGTAGTGAAGTATGTATGGCGTTGCTATCAGTTCACGGAAGTATCAACAGTTCGAAAATTGACCATGGAGGAGAAATTAATATTTGCGGTTTTCACCTGGATGCAATAATATGACACCAAGTCTTTCATATATCAGAATAGAGCTGTGAAAAAGAAGAAAAGGATTGCAAAGCGTAGGATTTCTGCCGCTTGTTACTTTGCCCCATCCTTCTATTTCCTGGGCAATGACTAGAGATGTTTAGTCAAATTCTATTGTTTACGAGGTTTGGTAGGTGTGAATGTGAGAGTGTATGTGTGTGTGATTGAGGCCCTGAGACAGACTGGCGACCTGTCCAGGGTGTACCCCGCCTTCGCCCATCAGTGGCCGGGATAGGCTCCGGCACCCCCGCGACCCCGAAAGGGAAGAAGCGGTCAAGAAAATGGATGGATGGATGGATGGATGGTTCGAAATAGAAATGACAGATTAAAAAGCAGTCTTCGGGTGTATTCAGGCTGGACACATTTGGTCCGCTTAAAATGAACCAGAGTTTGTGTCGCCCAATGATCCGGAACAAATCTCAGTTTGAATGACTCTGGTCCGGGACAGGGAACCTCTTTCGGACCCATCTTTTGAGGTGGTCTTGGTTCATTTCCAATCCGACTGAGCTTGGGTTCGCTCTGAGTTTCCTCAGTCTAAATACAAAGCAGTCCAGGAGCGAAATAACTGAACCAAAATGGCCACCATAACCGGTCGAGGGCAGATAAACGTAGAGAAGCAATGCAACAGCAGCTCATTGAAATAGGATCAGATGAATAAAGGCTCATAAAAACAACTTTTAACATGATACATATTGCTTCTGACAATGTTAACCCAACAATCTATATGTCAAACACTTATTAGTGTACCTCGTGGCGTCCCCAGCCTTGCAGGATTCCTCCGCTGCACCAAAGTAGCAGTAAAAGTCTTTCACCCGGCCTTATTACAGACATTCAAAGTTGGTCAGTGAACTAAAAAGTTTGAATAGAATTGGGAAGTTTGCAAATCCTTCCCAATTCTGGGAAGGATTTGCAAAGGGGAGAACCTCCATCTTTCTCTTTTTGTTTCGTCATGTGGTTTTGCTTACAAGCTTTGGTCTGGAAAACGATAGTCTGCTTGACTGCAGTCTGAAAACAGACTAAACACAAGGTTTGTAGTAGCAATTAGACTTACTCGGTCTGGAACAAAACATTTCTCCAGTCTGAATTCACCCTTAATATCCAGACTAAATTATGTGGATTTACAATCCAATCCAACCTAAGATGACAGATCCACATGTGTATCCAAGGATCGACAAGGTAAGATTTACTTTGAGGTGGACAAACAAAAATCACTTCACGTAGTTATTGGTCTAAATCAACAAAAAAGTTGCATGGTTCCTATTGATCGGCTGGGTGAAAGTCTTCATTTTGACTTTAAAAAATCAGCTTAGGTTCTAGTATGATGCCAAAAAGTGAATTTTTGCACTTAACTAGGCTGAGCAAAACGGAAAATCAGGAGAACTGGAAGAAAATAATACTATATAAACTTCTGTTGAAGAGCAATAGGAAAAGGAAGGGGAATCAAACTTGGAGGAAAGTAAACAGTAAATTGATTAGAGCGCCTCTGTTTTTCAGTGCAACTGGACTATTTAAGGTTGAATGCAGCTTATCCAAGTAACCTCTTCCATTCTGACAAAAATACGAATCCGAATGTAGAAACTCTGACATTCTTTTATCATGTATATTTGATCACTTTGGCTTTTTAAATTGGAAAAGTAAATGTGAAATTTCCGATCAAAGGAAGGTTCCAGTCGTGCGTCGCTGACCACAAACCTGTTTACCTGGGAAGACGGCTACTTCCCACAACCAGAGACACTTCCACACGCAGGAGGAGTGCGTGGGGCCGACTGCAGGAAGAGAACCTGGGATAAATTAAAGAGAAGCTTTTGCTTGATCCATAATTGATTGTCTTCATGTGAGATAGCTGGTGAGTGGGAAACAGAGGGAGTCTGATCTAGATAACAAGCGCACCTCCCTGCGCCGTGACGGCTGTACGTGACCGCAGGATGGAGAGAGGCGAGCCTCGCTTCCAACTCTTGATGTTTTTTTTTCTTCTTCCCCCTCTTTCCTCTTTTAATGAGTGTCAGACTGCATTTTTTTTAAAAGGAAAAAGGAGGTGGGATGGAGGGAGGGGTGAATGGAGGAAAAAACAAAACAACAAGAAAGCAGAAAAAGACCAAAAGAACAAGCGCTTTTCTGATAAAAGTGCTTACGGAGCGTTTGCAGCAAGTTCTGCAGACGTGTGGGGGGGGCTCATGTAGGGCACGAGCCCACAAGACGGGAAGGGGTTTGTGTCAGTGATTAGACGCGCAAAACAGGAAACACATGTAAATGTGCACATGAAACGTCACCAGTTTGATTTCCATAATGGTATCTTTATTGGAAAAGTGATGGCTACTCCTAAAAGTGTATTATTGGCTGTTTGGACCTCTATAAGGGTGTAATTTATACAAACTGAAAAGCTGTTTCACAGAATAACACAGTTACAACAGATCTGTAAGACAAAAAAAGCTTTTTATGTCTGCTTATGATTCACAATGATTTGAACAAAGAAATACTTAAAAATGTAATTTTAGGCTTAATTTACTTTACATATGTTCTCCATCATGCAAAAAATGCTACAAGAACATGCTAAAGCTCCAAAACTTTTATCGGAGTGGGTCTTTAACTTGTTTTTTTCATCTACATCCCCCACAAACATGGGTGAGGAACTCAAAGGCTGATATGATTTCTAGATATATGTGTCCAGACAATTAGATCATGCTTGGAATACAAGCAGAAATGCAGCCAGTGCAGAAGCAGATTTTTAGAGTTGCTGAACCTGAGTAGAATGCATAGAAAGCTTTGATTCATTCTATATAATTATATTTTTAGAGATGTAAGTTATTCAATTTGATTTAATTTTATTGATAAAGCCCAGCATCACAAAACAATTGTCTCATCGGGGTTCATACCAGTAATTGTACAAAATTAGAAAGTCAATCATAAAATATAAGCAATAGCTGGTTGCTAAACTAAACAGACTAAAGTGGTTATCCCTGCCCTTAGACCCTCCTTCCTGGTAAGGAAAAACTTCCTGATTCCAAGAAAAAAAAAGAAACGTCAGGGATGTCCACATGAAGGAGGGCTGCTCTCCCAAGACGGACAGGTTATGAAGTTTTGGTTAGAAGAAGAGAAAAGTCTTTTTAATATAAATATATGGAGACCATTCAATAAACCAAAGTTTTTTTTGTTTTTTATTGTCTGTAAAAAAAAAATACTAGAATAAAAAAGTTTTTGCAAATAAAGCTGTGATCTTTCTCTGTTTTTGCTTTTAAAAAACTCAAACAGGATTCTGCTGGAAAGCTGTAGGGATTTATCATCAAGTGGAATTTTTTTAACCAAAATTCTATGTTGACAGGCATTTGTTGTGTCTCTATTATTCCTTTGTGAACTACTGAGAAGAGGATTTGTTTACCTTCAACTCCATGAAGACAGAGAAAAGAGATATGAAACAAAAGAGTAATGGCCTCTAAGAGAAGAGTTGGAGCGTTTTATTATAGAGAGTTTTATTAATAAAACAGCAGCAGCTGTCACGGAGCCCCTCTGCTCAGACGGGACAGCAGTGAGGAGGCTAATGTGATCAACAAAGGGGGTGAACGATGACAAAACTGCAATAAAAGAAAATATTTTAATGGCTTCCCTCAGTAAACAAAAGGTGTCGGAACTCCTTTATCTTCCTGTATTTATACCCCCCCACTCCCCCACATAAGAGCTGTCCTCTCCTCTTCCTCTCATCGCTCTCCTTTTTTTCCCTCCACCTGTCGGTTCTTGCAGAAGTCGCCTCACGTTGAGCTCTGACTGCGAGCTCGGCTGCTCTGGGACGCTGCGCCTTTGCGACAAGCACTGTCCCGGCCCTGCCTGGCCCTGTCTCCGGTGACACGGTCTCCGCAGCGACCAGCTGTCTCCATAGTGACAGGTCTGCCAGAGGATGTTGGGTAAGTAAAGCTGAAAACACCTGTCTGTTTGCTGGTGCTGGGCATGTGTGTTGATGCTCTCGCTGTTACACATGAGAAGAAAATCTCAGTCATGCCTCTCAGGTAAAATTTATTTTAAGTTACAGAAATTCAAATGTTAAATTTGAATTTAAGGACATTAAAAGTGAGTAAAACTTTAAAAGGATGATAAAAAGCAGAACATACTGTATATGAAGACGTTGAAGAAATAACCAAAGGCAGTGCAGACAAGTTGTGATGGAGTATCAATACAAATATATATATAGATATATATATATCTATATATATATATAGCAAATTTTGGTATGAACTAATTAATAAATGAAAAAACAAAAGTGTTACCTTTAAAAACAGCACAGCATGGTGTGATCACTGCAATGCCACAATGTGTTACTCAAAACAAGTCAAATGTATTTCCCTAGTAAGTAGAAAAAAAGGTAAAAAAGTATACACACATTGCACATAATTCTAGATTCACTTTAGTATGGAAAGGCATTGAGACATTCATTCATTCATTCATTCATCTTCTTGACCGCTTCCTCCCTTTCGGGGTCGCGGGGGTGCCAGAGCCTATCCTGGCTACTGATGAGCGAAGGCGGGGTACACCCTGGACAGGTCGCCAGTCTGTCACAGGCGTTGAAACATCGTTCTGTAAATTGACTGTATATGAGAACTGGACTGAGTGACTGTGACATCACCCATAGAAAATGACTTTCTTCTGGTTCTAAAGAAATTAGGTCAATTTAGTTTTTTTTTTCACAATTTAAATGTTGCCATGTTGGAAGCAAAAGTTGTCAGTAAACTGTACAGTGAGGTTCCTTATCTACTGTGGAAGCTACGTCGGAATGATGGCAGCTTTCAGCGGTACTTCCTTCTCTCGGTGACCCAGTTTAATGACTTGCTGTACTGCATTAGTCAGAGGAATGAAAAATTGAGAATAATCTCAGAGGAACTTTTTATTATTGTCTTGATACAAATTAGGAAAATGTCATAAAGTTCAGAGAGATAACTGAATATCATTTGTTCAACTAAAAAATATATTTTTACCAGCCTTTCCTTTTTGACATGGATCATGTGGGTTCAGTCAGCATCAGGATGTGGAATCACCTGAGTCAGCTAATCAGCAGCAAGCAGGGCAGAGATTACTGGAAAACAGGCATGGCAGTAGCTCTCAGGACCAGGGTCATCTCGACTGATTGGGGTTAGAGAGGGCAGGATGGGGGCCTCATGTATTGTCAACAATAAACATGACTGCCTGTTCTTTTTAGTGTTTGTCAGTACTACATATATGTGCGTTTTGGGCTTCTGTGTTGAAAACTCTTGGGTTCACGGGTCGCTATGGAAGATTTTATGTCAGTTTTCACACTCTACGTACAAAATGCACATGAACGTCATGTTTAAAGTTAAATCAGTTGAACTTCGGTGTTGACGTATGTGTAGTGTCCTTTTCAAAACACGGAAGTGCTCACCAAAATCAATCATGATGGAAACTAGCAACTAGAATTTTATGACACCAAGTGTTTTGTATCTCAGAATAGAGCAGTGAAAGAAAAAGTCTGGAGCAAGATTCAAAAGATTTGCACCGTTTTAACATTTATCACCAGAGCTTCTTCTGACGGCTAGTAAACGTGCTGAAAGCATATTTAAGAACCCGTGTTCAGCGTGTACCACACGTGCTCGGTGTGTGCATAGCTTGTCACCTTTCTTTAGCGACTGAATTATTAGTTCTTGAAGCATTTTCTTCTTTCAATCCTCAATAGGCTCAAATACACCACTCACCCACAACAACAATCTTCCTCACAGGAGGAAAAACTGTCAAAGTGACAGTAAATTCAGCCTGACTGAGCACTGAATGAAATAAGAAGCACCACCACGCCTAGACCAGAGCACCGTTAGATAAATACAAAATAAAACCTTAAGTGCCATAATTGCCACTTCATAATTACATACGAAATGAAAATGTCAGTGGAACAGACACCGAACGGTCTTAACTGCTTACCCGTATCAGCATCTCCAGGCTGGAGCTGTAAAGCTCATGTCTGTTTGCTTTCCTCCCATTTCACCGGTGTGCTTTTACGGTCAGGCCTCAATCATATACTGTATCTTAATGATGATGGTAATTGGACAGCGAGCCGCAGGGATGATTTACCCACAACCAAAATGTGGGGAAGGTGAGTGATGGACTGCAAGGAGAACGTCGGGGGCGACTGAGCGAGGAGGCACATTGATCTGCAGGTCATAAACAGCTCGGGGTCAGAATCATGAGCTCCTCTTTGGGTTGGTTAATACAATTAGTCTGACTTTTTGTGTGTGGCTTCATAAGCATAAACACCCCCTGAGGTCCTGTATTAATACACCAGGGAATATGTGTAATAAATAAACCACAGGGTTGTGTACATTTGTGTGTGTGTGTGAACAAGCAGGTGGAGTAATGATTAGATTTCCATTAGTAAAAGGGGTAATGAACGCCTGTGTGTGTTTGTGTGTGTGCATACAGGACTGTTAATGTCCGTGTCTGTAGTAAGAGGTGAATTAAAAGTGCATTGACTATGTGGCAGCACGCTATATATTAAGAGCAGGCAAAGCTGGATCAAGCCAGAGAACCTATTCATCTTCTGACAGAGGCCGTGCCCCCACCAAAACACGCCCCCACCTATCCACAGACCCCTCCCAGCTCATAATCAAATTAATTAACATTCCTGAGATCCCACGCTCATTAATCTATCCACACAGTCAGCAGAAAGGCCCGCAAGCACAGAGCTTGACCGCCGCAGCGGTCTGAGCAGTCAAAGCGAATTTAGTTTGTGTTTGTTCTTCACGGTGTGTTTTATGCTGCCGTTCCAATCAGATTTGCATCACATCCTTCACGGCAGAGACAACTTCATGATCACCTTGAATGAAACTGTGACTGTTTTTGTTCCACCACACAAATAATGGGCACAATTGGAACTGATGCTGCCGACACATTTAGAGTTTGGGTCGATTGCTTGACTTCAGGAAATTTCAATTCTGAAAAGCAGAGCATGCTAAGCTGTTAACAGTACAGACAGACTACCAAGGACTTTGGTGAGTGAATACAATTTGGATTTTTTTTTCCCTAAATGACAGGGAGGCTTGATTTAAAACAATCGGTTGGTTCTTGACCTTAAAATTTTACCTCATAAAAGTGTGTTTGTATGTTCATAAAAGTTTTAATTTACTTTATATTTTGTATTTCTGTTATTGTACTGCTCCTACAACTGAATTTCTCCATGGAGAATAATAAGTTGATCTTATCTTAATACAATAGCATACTAATTTGTCACTATTGTTATCAGTAGTGTTTACAAGTGATGTAATTTTAGGTCTTACTTTTAAAATATTGTAAATTACGACTATTTATTAACTGCAAACAATGTCAGTACAGGTCTTTTAACAAACTGATTGAACTTGGGTGTGGGTGCTGGAAGTGGGTGTGATAGTTAGCACTATACAGGGTGGGCCGTAAGTTTCCATACACAGGAGAATGTATAATTTATATATTTTTTTAATATTTCAGACACCATAGATGATGGTGATTGGTGACTATAAGTGGCCGAGTCAACGGGTTTCCCTGCTTTTCATCACTGTACTTTACTTTGCTCTGGCTGGTATGAGCTCCAAAAACCATATTGACCAGTAATAAAGCAGAGACTGACAATAAAAATGGTAAATGGCGTTTACTTGTATAGCGCTTTCTACCCTCCTTCGAGGGCCCAAAGCGCTTCACAGTCACAGGCCCATTCACCCATTCACACACACGTGGTGGCTCCGCTGCCGAACACTGGCGCCAACCTCCCACCAGAGGCAATTTGGGGTTCAGTGTCTTGCCCAAGGACACTTCGACACATGGGCGGGCAAGGCGGAGTCGAACCAGCTCACTTCTGATCAGGAGTCGACTGCCCTACCACTGCACCACGGCCGCCACCATAAATGTATGCAACTACATGGGGATGGACCCATATTTGTCAAAAGCTGTGGAGGGTCATAGAGACAACCGGCCACATATTAAGCACCTGTACAATCATGTCACATGGTCTATAAAAACAAAATTTGGTAAATCTCAGCTGTGCAAAACTCTGGCCCATTTAATAAAAAAAACTGCTTTCTATTGTGGAATCTGTTCAAATCTGTGGGGATCCTGTGAGTTATAACAAAAGGACATAGCAGGTCTTAGCTCATGTCTCTTTTGTTCGATCCAACCTAATCTTTGTCTATTCATTTTCAGTGCTCAGTGGAATTATATCTGATTTAATACCTGGGAAAATGTGTTAGAATGTGTCTTAGTTTATTTAAAGCTGTTTTGATTATGTTTAGTGTGTGTTTATTGTATTTTTTGGTTGGTTCTGTTCTGCTCTTGTCTCACCCTTCATGTGAGTTTGGCATGTGGTAATCAAAGTATGCCTCATTTGCAATTTTAATGAAAAATAGATGAAAAAACGTCATTTCATAACTGTTGAAAGAGTCACCAGTCAAAATGAAGAAAGAACCAGGTAGAAGCTTCTGAGAGGGTTTTGTTTCTTTAAACACTTCTCAGCGCAGAGATAGAGGCACACAGATCAGCTTAGATGCCATTTCTCCCCTCACATTCTCAACCAAAGTGACTGCCACAGGACCAAACAGGTAAGAATTGTTTGCTTGATTTAACTTGCCATACGAACTTATCCTTAAACGAGTGCTGAAGAAGAAAAACAAAACCAAAACAGTTGGTGTCTTTTCCTCACTATTACAATCAAAGTAATTCTTAATTACTTTAATTCTTAATCTCTTTCATTTTCACTGTTTATGTGTTGAATATTACTGCACTCTGAACATGTGAGTTCCTGTACATATGAATCAAAATCATTGGTTGAAATGTCCCCTAATTTTGCCCCAATCTCCAACACGGGGTTCTCCTTAAGTGTCCAGAGCTTGTGGCTAAGAAAAACCTCAGATCATCACCCTTCCACTGTCATGCTTGACTCTATGTATGAAGTCTATTTTTTTTTTTTTGGTTAAGATTCCTGAAGGGCATTTTCTGTCTTGTGGTTCATTCAGAACATGTTAACTGAGTCCTGTAGTGTGTATTATTGAGGCCAGCAGACATGGACTATACAGTGTTTTCAAATTTCCTCTTTCTTATTCAATTCAATTTTATTTGTATTGCCCAATATCAGAAAAGAATTGCCTTGTTGCACCTCTGAGCAAAAATGTGATCCCCGCCGCATACTCAAAACTCAAAAAATGTGAACACATTTAGTACGTATGAAAATTGAATTTGGGGCATAAGAACCCCCCATAGTACTGGATACCAATTTAAATTTCAATATATTTCAATCTATCACCTCCTGACTCATCAAGCATCCTTGGGAAGCTACTTGGAAAACAAATTGGTTTTAATGTTTGTTAATTCTGAACAGCGTTTGCATGGAAAGTGCCATTCCATGGTTGCTCACACATTTTTCTAAACAAAATATTGTGAACATTAAACACATGAATCATTGGCTTCAGATGAACAAAACAATGAAACAAGAACAATAATATGAACTATGAATGTGGGTGAACAAAAAACCCCGTTGCCAAGTAAATTCAAAAATGTACTTTTGCAGATTCTTCTAAAGATTACATAGATCTGTTGGCCACCTCCAGGCAATCAAAAAATAAAATGGTTGCTATGGAGCTAAAACCTACAGAAAAGACACCATTTTAAAAAAAGTGTTTTTTCATAGGAAAGGGGGGGCAGCTGTTCAGCTAGAGAGGGCAGGTTGCTCCTAAGCATCAGTCCCACTTGTGGCTCTAATCTTAACAAAAAACTTCATACTGTCTAATTTAAGGGCATTTTTGCAGATTAGTCCATTCTTAGAAGTTAAAATCTTGTCAGATATGAAGTACATTTGATAAATACCATCTGGCTGCTACTTGACTGATGCTACATTTCTTTTCTCACTGCTTCTGCCGCTTGTCTCGGTTTCATCAGTAAAAAAGATCCTGACTTATTCAGCTCAGGGTTGTTTCTTCTTGAAATAAAGATTGTTACACTTTAAGTTCCACAGTGCCGATCTCCTCCAGATGTGGAGTTTATTTTAGAGCATAAATCCGTCTCACCTTTTAAAATTAATTAATAGATGATGGTGCGAGGACACAGGAGCCGGAGCTGCTAATGAATTCACCAGAGTGAACTGCAGGAGATTGATTAATTCATGACAGGTAGCTGATCCCCTCGGCCCTAAAGATCCCTCGCGGCACAATCCCTCCTTCTAGAACTGTACCCTTGTCTCGCAGCAGTGTTGCCACGCACCTCCCCTTCCTCTTCAAGCAGTGTTTGCTTCCTCCCGCTCCTCTGGGACTATGCTTGTGACACTTAAGGAAAACGTCTTATTAATTAAAACTTCTGAGAATTAACTGCTGCATTTTGGGAGCTCTCCTTTGTTAGGTCTGCATTCTGGAAAGTCAGATTTAGCTTCGCCTGAGAGTTAACATACGCTGGGTTTTTAACAATCAGAGGGAACAAATAAAGGGAAGACAAAGGTGAAAAGAAACGGATGGAAAAAAAAAGGGTGAGGGGTTGAGTTGGTCCTGGATGAAAGCTCAACCCGAGAGGAAACTGCTCCTCTGATCCTTCTCCCCTCTCCTCTAACAAGGGGAGATTTGAGCAGATTTCCCCCTCCGTGTCTGGTGGAATCCGTCCCTTTCATCCACCTCACTTCTCCCATTTATCTCTCCACTCTTCTGAAGAGCACCTCCAATCCCTCCACCCCACCCCCAAAGCCTAACAAACAGGGAAACCCTGTTTGTGAAGGCTCCGGTAAGCCCCCCCCAGCGCACACAAAACTCCTGCATGCCAACACAAACCCACACTCATCCTCTGTGCCAGTGTGTGTGTGTGGTGGATGATATGTTACCTAAACCACCTGAACCTCAAAGCAGATTCCTTGTTGGGTAAAAACGATCCATTCTTTTTTAGGAGTTATCTCATGCTGTTTTTAGGCTTTTAAATCCTAATCTCATGCATTCTAACTATTGTAGTAAACTGTGATGGGCATTTCAGATCTTTTTTTCTCTTTTGGACGCACTTCCTGTATACACACCTTTATACATTTGTAGATGAATATAGGTGTGGAAAGAGAAAGTAGATTTAGATTTTACATATCAGACACTGGCATAAACTGACAACATTTTAGCTGCTGTAAAAATAATAATAATAAAAAAGGCAAAAACTACCTGTTTTCTGGGGCTTTTCACCTAGTAAAGCCCAATACATCAAATAGTTAAAAGAAAATTCTCTTTTTTTTTTAAGTAAGATATCTTTTTAACATCCTTTGATGAACTCCACAAAAAATCTTGCAATATACTATTTTATATGAGAGCAGCTGGGTGGCTCAGTGGGCTAGGTGAAGGGCTGACACGCAGAAGCCCTGGGTTCGATTCCCAGGATTGTCCACTGATCCCCACCCAGATTGGGTCCTTAGGCAAGACCCTTGACGCTGCTGCCTAACTGGGTCCCTGTGCCCCTCAAGTACAGGGTTGTGTCAGGAAGGGCATCCGGCGTAAAAACTCTGCCAAATCACTGATGTGAAACAGTGGGTGCTGTTACGCTGTGGAGACCCCGAAAGGGATAAGCCGAAAGTGAACCACATAATATTTTATATGAGACATAGATAGCATCAGTTAGAATATGTTGGCTGATATAGTAATTTTAATCATGACAGTGATACTTTGAAAGGCAAAAATTTTGACCTTAGTGTTCAGGTTGAAAAAATCACCTTATTTACTCACTGTCTCTAATTATCCCACACATTTTAGCATACTGTAGCTGTGCTATAAAGAATAATTACCCCAAAAAATTACATTCTTTCAATACAGCGAGCTGTCATTTTAAGAAAATAAATAACAAATAGATTAGTCATTTTCACCAAAAGATTTGGAAAATTAGCTAATCTTTTTCCTGCCACAAGTGTTTTTGAGAGTTCATGGAGGCAGCCATTTTGAAATGAGCAGGAAAAGCCCTTCTACTGCCTCTAGTGGATTGATGATGACCTACAGGGCAGAAAACATGGACCAAGTTATATACAATAGGTGTTTAAGAAAAGTTTTTATCGTTCTTATGAGATAGGGGTCACAGAAATGTGTGGATCAAGCGTGATATGAATGATTATGTGGGATTCAAAAAAGATCAAGTGAGAAGCTGCTTTTTGCTACTGTGTGACACACTGGATCCCCGCATAAACATGTAGTTCAAAGACCCAGACCTAGCATGTTGAACGTGGGTTAGGTCAAGTGCGGCTCATCCAACTCTAAACCTTCTGTTCCAGGATTTAGCAAGGAAGTACAACATACTGTTGGGGAAATGTTATTTTATATTTTTATGTAGTTGTTTTGTTTTTATAAAATCTTACATTTCAGAACCATTAGTGGCATTTTTCATATATACAGATCTATATATATTTACATATATATATATATTTATATATATATATACACACACGGTATCTCACAAAAATGAGTACACCTCTTACATTTTTGCAAATATTTATTTATATCTTTTCAAGGGACAACACTTCCAAAATGAAATTTTGACACAATGAAAAGTAGCCCATGTCCATCTTGTATAGCAGTGAACATTTATATTTCCTTTAAAATTACTCATTATACAGACATTATTGGCTAAACCCCTGGCAACAAAAATGAGTACACCTCTCAGTGAAAATGTCTAAATTGAGCACAGTGAGTCATTTTTCTCCTCTAGGGCCATGCGACTTATTAGTGTTACACTGTCTCAAGTGTTAATAGATAACAGGAGTGTTAAATTTGGCATTTAAGTTCTTACACTCTCTCAACCTGGTCACTGGAAGTTCAGCACGACACCTCGTAGCAAACAGCTCTCAGAAGTGTGAAAAAATGGTTCCTTACCATAAAGATGGCCTAGGATATAAGATTATTGCCAACATATTGAAACTGCACTGCAGCCCAGTGGCCAAGACCAACCGGATGTTTAAATAGACAGATTTGACTTCGAACAAGCCTCACCACCATGGTCGGTCAAAGAAGTCGAGTGCATGTTCTCAGTGTCACATCCAAAGGTGGCCTTTGAAACACAGACGTGTGAGTGTTCGAGCTTTGCTGCAGAAGTTGAAGAGTTGGGTGTGAACCTGTTAGTGCAGACCATTTGCCGGACAATGCATCAAATTGGTCTAGTGTTATCCCAGAAGAAAGCCTTTTCTGAAGATGTCACCTGAGAAATCCCAGAAACAGTTCGCTGAAGACAAGCAGACTAAGGACATGGATTACTGGAACCATGACCTGTGGTCTGATGAGACCAAGATTAACCTTTTTGGTTAAAATGGTGTTAAGTGTGCATGGCATCAACCAGGTGAGGAGTGCAGAATCCATAATGAGATAATCAGTCTTGAGAATGTGGTGTATGTCTATATGTAGTTGATGGATTGACATCGATATGTAAGAAGAAGATTAAAAGCACTTTAATTATCAGTTGAAAAATAGCACTAAAGCAGAAGACCTTTTAAAAAAAATAAAAATAATGACACTTTCAAAACTGTATTTCTGAAGTTGAGTATATTTATTCAAGGGCGTCAATAAAAACATGTCTGGCATGTTGGGGCACAGAAAGACCCAACATGACTTAGCTGAAGTTGGTTGTCGTCTCCATTTGGGGGCTTTGTGAGTGACTGGATGCAATCAATTTGAGTCCATTTCCAGCGTGTCTGACTACCTGGTAACCACAGCCGGACGCTGAGGGTGGGAGGGAGGCTTGAGTCATGGGGAGTTGAGAGGGAGGCTGCAGGGATGAAGATCCCTCTACAAGGGGACAGCTTTGTTCACCCCCTCCCTCCCTCCCCTCCTTCACTGGACCCCCCCCGGAGAGGCAGTGGAGTCATTTGCTCAGTCTTATGATGTCGTCACGGTGCGTTTCAGGCGAGCTGTGCCTCGCTGACCCCCCTCCACCCATGATCCACCACACAAGCCTTCTCTCTCTCTCCCACCACAACCCCTCATCTGCCAGTGGTCAATGCATGGAGGTGGTGGGGGGGGAGCTGCTGACGCAGGCCAACAGAGGTAACAAGCTTACCTGCGGATAATCTCCTAAGAGAAATTTCAAGGGAAGAAATAAGAGACAGAGAGAAGGCAGGAGGGATGGATGCAGGAAAAACTTGGAGAAGTTTTTTTAGTCCCTGACTTGCTGCGCCAAGCACTTCCCATTCTCTGAACCAACTTGCCCTGTGTGGTCAGGCGCTTATTGCTCCCACAATGCCCTCGCTGAGGAGAGGCAAAGCTGGAGAAGCTGGGGAGGAGCACGAGGAAAAACACATTTAAATGCTGGTGTTTCAAAGCCAAACGAAGCTCAGGCAGAAACTTCGGGTTTTACTGCAAATGCAAATGTGGTGCCCCTTTTTTGGTATATACAGTATACTTCTGCTTTCTCATGATTATGGATTATACCTCTGCGTGTTCTTATGCCAATGAATTATCCTCCTATTATATCCCTATTTACTAATCAGCAATGTCCCGTCGTGCCCAAATTACACAAAATAGGATATTGCTGATTGGTGGATGACGTTTGTCCATATATTCAACTGAAAGTTATTTATTACATGAAGTGATACTGGATGTGCTCCGTACTAATAATAAAACTTTTATTAGTTTGCAGATATTGGAGACACATTTGAAAAACTCAAACATCAAGCTCAAACGTCATCCACAGTACAGATATGAGGGGCATCAAAGTGCATTTATGCACTCATTAATCTGCAAATGTGTAAAGTTGTGCATTGTTCTGCACACACAGGAGCAAGATTTTACAAGAAGAAGTTCTGCTTCAGAAAAGCCTAATTCCTGCAATTTTTGCAATTAATTTGATCTCATTCAGAGTTATGAAATTTTGCAGCTCAGATTTATTGGGTCTGGTTTTAAAAATACACATTTATAGCAGCAAAGCAAAAATGATGTCTTTATGTGTAACCCTTTGTATAATTTTTGATCATGTATTTCTGAGATCCCTGTGAGATTAGCATGATCCAATATATTTTTTAAAAACCTGTTTTATATAACTTGGTCCGTTTTCTGCCCTGTAGTTCATCATCATTCCACTAGGGGCAGTAGATGGGTGTTTCCTGCTCATTTCAAAATGGCTGCTTCCATGAATTGTCAGAAAAACTTTTGGTGGGAAAAAGTTTGGCTAATTTTCACAACTTTATGGTGAGAATAAGTGACCTATTGTTTTTTTTTTAGTTTTTTATTTTTTTTATTTTTTTAAAAATCACTACTTGTATTGAAATAATGCCAAATTTGTTGATAATTCTTTAAAATACAGTTACACCATGTTAAAAATTTCAAATTAAAATTGAGATAGTGGGCAAAAAAAAAGCTTTTTCTTTTCCTGAACACTCATGACAATGTTTTAGTTAACATTGATTTGAGCAAAAACTTACCAAATACTTACCACAACGTCATAATTGATATTATATATAAAAATGATACTGCAGCATTTTTGTGAATTTCATTAAAGGGTTTAAAAAAACATCTTAATTCCAAATAAATGTACTTTTCTGTCAATTATTTGATGTAGTAGTCTTACAGGGTTACGTGTGCTAGTACAATAATAACATTTAAAAAAAACTTAAGGTTTTAACAAGATATTTCCTGCTTTCTGAGCCTGATGTAGACATCTTAGTTGTTTTCCTTTGGCACAGTTGCATGAAGACTTTTGCTCTTTGGAACGGCTAGGTGAGAAATGAAGCAAAGAAACTGCAAAAGTTTAGAGATTAAAAAAGGAGTCAGACCAGTGAACTGAAGCAAGGGAACAGAAAGTGTTTGTTTGTGTGTGTTTGTTAGTTCAGGGTACTCCTGGGTTCTCTCTTTTAATCAAGTCCTACTTTAATGAACTGTCTTTGTGCATCACTTTCATTAGCACATTTACTCAATCAATACACACTGTGTATTCAAGCAGTTCAGTGAAATGTATAATGTGACGGCTGTGTGGGGAAGATTTTTTTTTTTGTTTGTGTGTGTGTGTTTTTGTTGTGTGTCTTGTGTGCGTCTGCCCGTAGATGCATATATATCCTGAGTATAAAGCTTATTTTGCACAATGTTAATCTGTCTCAAACTGAGAAGCTTCCACAATTAACTTTGTCATTCCACTTCGGCCGCGGCCGTCAATAACAATACACATCAGTCGGTCTCCATTCATTTCTGCTTCTTTCCCATCATGCAGCAGTTTGGTCATAGAAAGCACTGATTAGCCCTCTGACCATTTAATTAATTAGGCTCGGCACTTAATTATGACAAACTGCATTACTGCAGCGGCACGCCGGGGCTCGGGCAGGTTATGTTCGGTAACAATTTGATTTGAGTGAAAATGGGGAGCACGGATGGAGGAGGGGGGCTTTATTGAGCGGAAAGAGACATATGATGAGATTAACAATAATCAGAGCAGCGGGAATAGCCCATGACCAGCCGGGGAGCAGGGAGGGAGGGCAGGAGGGGGTGAGTGAAGGCCTGAGATGGATCAAATTAGGTTTTTCTCTTCTCATTAGGATCAGGAGAGCAAAGTGATGCTGAGGGAATGGGCATGTGTGTGTGCGGTCTGCGGGATGAGGATTTAATATGCTCAATGTGTCCAGACTTTTTTTTATTGAGGCCAAGATAATAATCTAATCGACATTATCCTTCTCACTCTTTGTTCAAGGAGGAGTGAAAACTAACATTTAATCAGCTATTCAAAATGTATATACAGAGATTCGTTGTCTAAGATTAAAGAGAATCAGACTGAAGTCAAAGTTTGAAGGAAAAAAGAGTAATATAAACTGAAAAAAATGGAAACATACCATTGTTGTGTGTGTGGTAAGTGTCTCGTGAAGTATTTGTAAGGCTAATGTAAGTTCCACACATGTATGCCATGGTGGAGTCCGCACTGGCTCCTTACTAGCCACAGGTTTTCGGGAGGGTCGAAAAAATGAAATATCCGTAGCACGTGCCTGCATCTCAGTTATAGCGGAGCCGGCTAACTTGAAATTTCAGACAAATCGTGCATTTTATGGTGCAAGCACCAAATTTAAAATAGATGTGCCTTTCAAAAAACCATGTTAGCCACAAGAAAAATGCAAACACAAATACAAAGAAATACAAATGGAGGCCATTTGTAAAGGTAGAGTGATTGCAAGAAACCCCATAACTCAATGCCACACACATGGATCACTGCTTAGAGCTGTACAACATCAACAGGACCTTTAATGGGAAACTCAATGTGACTGTGGAAAACCACCCTTGAAACCAATGGTAAGCCACTTGCATAAGTGTCCATAAAATGTGGCATACACCAAGGCAATATACCAAGGTGACGCTCTATCCCCACTGCTGTTCTGTAAAGGGGTTCCCCTTTAGCCAAATAATCAGCAAGCCTGGCTATGGATACCAACTCAGAAATGGGGCCACCATCAGTCATCTCCTCTACATGGATGAAATCAAGCTATACAAGCACGGTATTGACTCCCTAATCCACACCACCAGGATCTACAGTACTGACATTGGGATGTCATTCGGGCTTGAGAAATGCAGTTCGATGGTGACAAAGAGAGGCAAGGTAGTCCACATTGAAGGCGTCTCACTCCCAGAAGGAACAACAGCAGACATTGAGGACAGTTACAAGTACCTTGGAATTCCACAGGCAAATGGCAACCTGGAACAGGCGACAGGGTAAGCTGCGACAGCCAAATAACTCCAACGAGTAAGGCAAGCCCTGAGAAGCCAGCTCAATGGCAAGAACAAGACCCGGGCCATAAACAGTAACACACTGCCAGTCATCAGATAGCCTGCAGAAATAATAAGGAAGAGATACAGACTACAGATGTTAAGACTCGAAAGCTCCTCGCATGCATGGAGGGTTCCATCCCAAATCCAGCACTCTGAGACTGCATGCTAGCCGCAAGGAAGAAGGTCGAGGACTAGTGAGCGAGGAAGCCAGGAACAACCCCTGAGCACCAGAGCGATAGAGGCTCAGATCTACCACACCAGACAAAACCCAAGGTGTAGGCTGTGCAAAGAGGCGCCGGAAACAATCCAGCACATACTGTAACTGCCGGGTGTAAGATGCTGTCTAGGAAAGCATACATAGAGCGCCACAACCAATATATACAGAAACATGAGTACAGACTATGGACTGGAAACCCCAAAATCAAAATGGGAAACACCTCTGAAAGAGGTAGAGAATGAGAGAGCAAAGATCCTGTTGGACTTCCAGACACAGACGGGCAGGATGGTAATGGAGAACCAACCAGACATTGTAGTGGTGGATAAAGAACAGAGGAAAACTGTTGTGGTGGATGTGGCAGTACCAAGTGATGGTAACATCAAGAAGAAGGAACATGAGAAACTGGAGAAATACCAGGGACTCAGAGAGGAACTGGAGAAAGCATGGAAGGAGAAAGTGACAGTGGTACCCGTGGTAATTGGAGCACTTGGGGCTGTAAGCTCCAAACTGGAGGATCCCTGGAAAGACCTCAGACATCTCAGTCCAGAAAAGCGCAGTGCTAGGAACAGCTTAGATACTGTACAGGACCCTCAAGCTCCCAGGCCTCTGGTAGAGGACCTGAGCTTGGAGGAGAAAATCACTTGCGGGGGGTGAGAGTATTATTTTTTAAAATATTGGATTTTCTTGAGGCCAACATGCTTTTCTGAAAGAGGAGAAGCAAAGGTTACCAAATTTGGTGCTTGTACCACAAAAAGCATGATTATTTTAATAACCAGCTCCACTACTACTCACATGCCCTCACATGTCGCTTAAGTGGTCACTACAACCCGACGCTTGCGATATGCCCATGGAAAAAATGTTCATGAACTCATTCACCTTACAGCCCACCAGGTTATAAGATCTTACAATTTTGTAGAGGCCTGATGTGTGCGCTACACAGATTTGCCCATTTTGTACCACAGACAACTCGTATCCACCCTTAAGGGCAGCTGTGACTAAGGCACAAATTTGACTTCACTTTGAAGTCAAAAGTGACTACACCAAGCATGCTTTTAGCTGTCATTCAGAAGATCCATCCATCCATCTTCTGAGCTCAAGATATCCTTTCTTGTTCATTTATTGTACAATGATCAAATCTCTGTAAAAAAACTCAAGTTACAATGGACAGTACATTAATAAATTCAGTTATATTTTCTTCAAAAATATTTCAAAAATTTCCATATGAGTAAGGCTTATTTTAAGACATGTTGAGCTGTCTTAGTTTCTCATATTTTTATAATAATATATTATTTGTATGCATTGTTTATCATTTTAAATGTGATATTTTATTTTATTCAATTGAATTGGTTTAAAAAACATTACTGAACCATATATGTTTATTTTTTTCTGTCCACTATGATTTACTCATATGCTTCACTACTTAAATTTTCCCTGGGAAAAAAAAAATCTTGATGTCAAGCTTTTAAAAGCTCTTCTAGGAAGAGGTTTAAAGGGATGAAGTCTCACTTAGATGCACGGTTCATTATTACATTGGGTCTCTTTGCCGGACGGCCTCCAGCTAAACCACAATATGATAATGGATATGTGAATGGTGAGAGGAGTGGTAAAATGATGAATTATAATAAATATGGCCATGGCATAGGCATGAAGGAGAGAAAAATCACCATTCTAATGCACCATGCTCTGTGTGTGGGGGTGTGTGGGTGTGTGTGTGTGAGTTGTGGTGAACCAAACCTCCCAACATCACAAACCAGATTGGATAGTATGTGAGGGTTAGGCCTGCAGGGAGTGCAAGAAGAGGGTGGAAACGACAGGAGGGGGATAAAAAAAGGCCTCCTGCCAGACACATATATTAACCCCGACCCCCCCGAAACACAGGGAGTCTGATCTCTTTAGCCCTCACAGAAAAAGATAGTATTGCCCACTGCAGCATGATGCTACGTTCACACCGGGCATTTGACACACGTTCTTACACGTGCTTTCTTGAATGCAGGTTTAGCCCACGGTGTTCACACTAGACTGGCGCTATCCGCTACAATTAGAAGAGGGTTAGTGGGAAATCTAGAAGAGGTGTTAATGTCACGAATCTTGCTCCAGCCTTTTTGTTTCCAAGCCGTGTCATAGAATTCCAACCGAGCACAAGCTTCAATTATTAACTTGTCGTTCACGATCGATTTTCAATGGGTTGGCTCTTCCAAGAATTAGAAAGGAACGTCATCCATGCATCACCACCAAATCTGAGTCCCTGATTGTTACAAGTTCAACTGTTGGCCTTCAATGCTCGTTTAATGGACTCACATTTTGTATGTAGAGCCTAAAAACGGTCCTAAAAATTTGCATAGCGATAAGTGAACGCAATAGTTTTGAATGTGGAAGCCCAAACATTTACATTGACTTTTTATTGGTCACTTGTTTAGTGACAATATAGTGGCAATATTTGGTTTGATCACGGTTAAAATTATTTTTAAAATCTTCTGTTTTTGCATGAATGACTTCTTGTGACTTAAATCAAACATGTCTACTGCAGAATAGAGATATGAAACACTCTCTAGGAGTCTCTATGGCAATTAACAAAAAAATCGATCAATCCCATCAGACACGCTGGTCTCTGAGCAAACGCTTCATGTCCCCATTGACTGACTGGAACCACAGGCAGATCCTACACCTAACAACCCTCTGAAGGCAGAACAGCTTTAGCAACAGGGCAGAAAGAGAACTGAGCCGTGGAAAAGGATTTCATCCTGGCTTTGGATACTCACTGATCCATGTAAATCAGCAAACTTCAATAGTTTTTATCATGCTTTTTTAAGTTAATCAAAGTTGCTTTCATGTTTGGGTTATCCAGTGGACTTGGTTTAAATAGTTGGAAATGCAATTGAATGTCACAATCAGACTGGTGTTAAACCGTCTTAACTTTCATACTTGATAGATGAAGTGGAATATCTGATAAAACCAGCATTACAATGAAACTACTTAATCTCAATTACATTACCTGCATTTGTTATTGCTTTACAAAAAATAAAAATACCACAGTGGTCACTCCTTCTTTTGAACTTCA
>NC_050515.1:21599941-21607383 GCF_002922805.2 Oryzias melastigma | reverse complement strand
GCTTTTTTAAGTTAATCAAAGTTGCTTTCATGTTTGGGTTATCCAGTGGACTTGGTTTAAATAGTTGGAAATGCAATTGAATGTCACAATCAGACTGGTGTTAAACCGTCTTAACTTTCATACTTGCTAGACGAAGTGGAATATCTGATAAAACCAGCATTACAATGAAACTACTTAATCTCAATTACATTACCTGCATGTGTTATTGCTTTACAAAAAATAAAAATACCACAGTGGTCACTCCTTCTTTTGAACTTCACCTGCTGTTTTATGAATTGCCTTCAGTGCAATTTTGCATGTTTCCTTTTTCTATTTAGTGCACTGTGTCATGAATCCTGATTGGCTCTTTAATCAGTTTCCTCCATTTCATCTTTCCTGTACAGAATGCATTCAGTTTGTCACATTTACATAAATCTTCCATCGCCAGCAGATCCTTGTTTTCATTCTATAATCCTGGACTTATTTTTCTGTGGAACTTTCAAAAGGAAAAAGTGAGAAAATGTTCCTGTCTGTCTAAAAAACATGTATAGAGTACAGTATGTAGTGAGGAGTTTGACAGATTTGAGACATTTGATTTGAGGATTTTACTTATTACGGGTTACTTTAACAACGTAACCCCTGACTTCTATTGATTATGAAGTTCTTGATGGTTCCATTTGGTTGATCAATACCTTCTGAAGTCTACCCTCAAATTGCATGTTTACTTGGTTATTCAAATAGTCTTTTAGTAAGTCATTTTTAAAATAAATGTAATTTACCAAAAGGAGGGCCAGAAAAAGAAGAAGTCCCTCCCTGCTTGTTAAGTTTGAGCACCATGCACATTTAAAAAAACATGTTGATGTGTTCCCGAATGCGCGTCACATGCCTGGTATGAATGTAGTTTTAGGCTCTTTGTTGTTTTAAAGCAGGGATGTACTTACTTTTGGCAAAGAGTGCTGTGATTTTTGTGAGGACCAACATTCTTTGAACAATTTTAATAACTTTACATTCAAGTAGACATGTCATTGCAATGGCATGCTTTTCATTTCTTCACATAGGGGACAAATACATCTAAATAGTTTTACCAAAATTATTGTGAATTTGTCAATTTTTTGTGCTATTCATTCCCATCTGCATCACAGAAGGGTCGCAAGAGTGCTACTGTATCAAAATGGCTAGAAGTTAAATTTAGCCAACCAAAATAAAAAAATTGTACCGACAGTTTTTAGAAAGTGCTGGAAGTTGTATATTATTGTGGCTATGAAACAAGCATGTGATGCATTTTAATGCACGCCACATATGGCTCATGGGCCAGGCTTTGGACATGTCTCTTCAAGGAGTATCCTTTATCCCCTTAACACTGTAGATGTCTTCTGCGACATTTAAATAAAAATGCTCTTTGACATATCATAAATATTTAATTGTTTATGTGATGCCCAGGAAAAAGCTGATATTGACAAAAAGAAAAAGTGTCTTTCTATACTGGCTTTGGACTGACATTCAGCACATTACTAATACAAAGTGTTGCATAATGACCCAAAGCCAATTTTCTTGCATCAGAATTTTCTGATTTATATTGGTTATGCAAGCACTTCACTAATCACTGGAATTTTATTTATTGTGTAAAAGGTTGAAGAGTTTTGAAATAATTACAGCACTGAAGCTAAAGCTCTAGTTTTGATGGGTTAAATTGCAATTTTTAAAGAATAAATAATTTTGTATGATTAAAATGTTCTTGTTTGTTTCATTTTTTTTTTTGCACTTACCAAATAATTTATTCTGCAGAAACACTTCTTAGAGGTGCCATCTATGAATGTTTGCCCATGGTCCCTAAAAAATCTAGCTGCACCCCTGAAGGTACAGCATGCAGCTCATCCCAGTGTGACATCCATTTGTAAAATGTAATTTAATCTTCTCGTGTGGTCAGTTATTAATAACCATTAACTATGATTGAGCCAGTCCTGCTGTAAAGTATTCATTTGAAGATTAGTCAATGTGCCGTCTTTCTCTCCATGATTCTCCGTCTCTCACTGGCAGACATGGAAATGTGTTAATAAACACACATTTGCAGCTCTGAACATCTGTCAGAGATGCAGCTGTCACTTTCCCGCCCTGCTGTCACGACAGCTCATACATTGTTGGTATGGTTGGGTGCCGCTGTATTCATGGGGCTTCATGTGGCGAGGCCCCCTCTTAACCCCACCTCTGAGTGTATTTTGTGCCCCTCCCTGAGAAACACAATCCACCCCGCTAATTGGCCCCCGGTGCTCCGATGGTGACTCAGGTACTCAGGAATACATACTAACACAACTGCATGCGCACAAATGCAGATGAAGCACCTGAAACAGGAGAGGATGCTTCAATAACAGAGCTGCAAAGAGAAAGTTATGTTTCGTTTTATGAGCTGATAAAGCAAACCACAAACTGTCAAAAAAAGTGCAGACAACAGAAAGTTTCAGATTTCCCTTAAAGTTGAAATCTTTGTTCTCATTTAAAAAAAAAGTGTGACTGTATCTGTTCCATTGTTTTTAAGCTTTTAATCTTTTCAATCAACGGGTTTATAAATATTTGCTGTATATGTTAAAGGAAATTGCTTAATGATGTCTACATTTGAGGAACTCACTTTTACTGATTACATGTTTGAGGATATCCCAATCTCTTCCCACATAGCAAAAACAGACCCCTTAGAAATTGGTAAAAATTCTATTTGCAGATTTTCTTTCAATAAGCACAAAAAAAAAAAAAAATCTGCCTTTGGGGTATAAGAAAAATTGTCTTTCTAAGAATTCTTATTTAAAAAAAATTCTAGTCACTAAGTCAGGCTTTCTCAAACTAAAATTCGTTTTCTATTGTTAAACTTTCTTAGATAAGTTTTCTTGCAAGACAGAAAATATTTTCTTGAAACAAAGGATTTTTATTTCCTTAAGATTTAATTTTTGCAGTGTTAGTCAGCTGCGCATCCATGACGCCAATCTCCTATTGGGTTGAGATCTGGTGACTGTGGAGGTCATTTGAGTCCAGTGAACTCATGATCAAGAAACCAGTCTGAGATGATTCCAGCTTTATGACATGACGCGTATCCTAGCCATCAGAAGATGGTACGCTGTGATGGACATGGTCAACAACAATACTCAGTCAAAGCAGGATGGATCCATGTTTAAGGTTGGATGTGTTATGTGTTTCAAGATACTCTTCTACAGATCTAAGTTTTAATCAGTGTTTTTTTTTTTAGTTACTGTTGTATTTCTATCAGCTGGAACCAGTCTGGTCATTCTCAAAGTGGCTTTTTTTGACTAACGTAATGTGTTGTGGATCAGCAGAAAGTTACTTTTCTTCACTTCAGAATCCACTGAAAATAACAGTAATTGTGTAAATGGTTGAAGACAATAGTCAAAAGAATGTCAACACTGGAGTCAAAACTCCAATGATAACATGTCTTATTAAATTACTTGGAACAATATTGGAGGAAAAGTTTATTGACAAAAATTGTTTTTGTGTTCGAAATGATATATGTAATTTCTTCTTCTTGTTTTTAAACCTCTATCAGAGTTGCAATCAAGGAGAATTTTCTAGTCACTAAATAACAATTATTTTGCTCTTCACTCACCTCACACAAACACACCTATGGTAATCAGATTACCATGGATTAGATTAAGTCATGATGATCATCTTCTGCATAATGTGAATTTTGTCCCTCATCACAGGTGTCACATTTTGGACCACAGTCTTTCATGTCCTGTCACCTCCTTTACCCCCAACCCCTCCTTTCTCCTCCCCCTCGGGGGGGTCAGCACGCTGACAACAGCAGTTTTAGGATGAGCGCATGGGTAAACCCAGCTCTATATATATGCAAATACCATTCATTCCACTTCCAGAGCGTAATTGACAACGTATGAGGGTTATTGATCGACATGAGGACGTCTCTTAAATTAGTAGACATGCATGTATTTGCGGAGAGGTTGTGAGTTATGGGACGGCAAAAACCATGAAGTCCGGAGACATGATAGAAATAAACACTGTTCACACAGAAGGACATCCAGTAGAGTTCAACAGTCAACCAATCACTGAACCTGCCTTCCTGATAGTCCTGTTCAGCTGTCAAGAGTTCTTCATCTTGAAAAAGATTTGGGCACAGCCTAGAACACAGAGCACCATAAACATGTAACCCTTTGTTGGTTTTAATTGATAATAAATGATGAAAATCTCTTGAACAACTGGTTCTTTTCTTTTAAATGTAGTAAGGATGTATTCAGACTGGAAGTCATCTGGACCGATCCATTGGTTGGATTAAACGAGTCTGCCTAATTTGGTCTGGATTAAGTCTTGAACCCTGTGTTTGGTCTGTATTCAGATTGCCTTCAACATTTCTGTTTCAAACTAAAACTGAACTAAAGTCTGTAGTCAGTAGCTCAGGTAGTTGAGCAGGTCGGCAGATGATTGAAGAGTTGGTGCTCTATCCAGTCAACTGTCGTTGGTTCCTCTGACAAGAGACTTCACCCTCCCTGCCTCCAGTGTGGCTCCACTGGTGTGTATAAGTATGAATGTCCCGGTGATGGTCGCGTACCTGCAGCCACACCTGTGTCAGGGGCAGCTGTGGCTACATCAGTAGTTTACCACCACCAAGTGTTAATGAGGGGTTAATGAATAATAAATACAAATTGTAAACGCTTCGAGTGTCAGAAAAGGCGCAAAAACATCCAATGCAATATTATCTTTATTAAAACTATGTGACTAAAGATCTCTTCAGTCATTGGCCAGGAATTACGCGGGCGGGGCAAAACAAAAGAAGAAGTCCTATGCTTTGCAATCTTTGTCAGGATGGTTCACTTATTCAAACGTTATGTTTCCCTGACCAAGTTTGAACATCTGTATCAAGGTCAGGTACAACGCTTTTTAATTACTACTTTGGTCTTGCGGAGGAATGCTGCCAGGCTGTTACTGAGGACACAACGAAGAAAGTACGCTGATAAGTTTTTTATGACATATAGATTGTAGGGAAAACAGTGTGAGAAGTAATGTGTATCGTGTTAGAAGTTTGTTTTAATGAGCCCAAATTTAATTCCTACGAACACATTTTTAATAGTTGTTGTGTGTCATTGTTGCTCTACACTCGTCTGCTGCTCAACAGTTATTTCATTTCTACTCCTCTGGACGTAATGTCCAGCAACGGTGGCTGTTTTGGTGCAGTTGTTCCGCTCCAATCGCAGAGCCTGTCAGACTGAGGAAACTTAAAGCAAACTGGAGCTCAGTACGATGGGAAACAAACGGAGACCACGTCCAGAGATGAGTTCGAGAGCAGTTCCTGGTCCTGGACCAGGGTGTCTATGGGTATATTCAGACTGAAAATTGTTCCGGATTATCAGGGGAAACAAACTAACTTTAAGTGAACCAAACACATCCAGTCTTAATACAACTTAAGTTAATGCACTGATCTGTTCAGCTTCTTTTGAAGGGGTTTATAATCTTCCACAGTTTTGACAATCTGTCCTTCATTAAAACTTAACTATAAAATCACTTTTCGAGCCTCTGTTCTTAACACATTTTGCAACAAGACCTGTCGAGGGTTAAGAAGATTAGAAGAGGTGGCTCTAACTAAATCTCATCAGGTTTTTCCTTCCAGCCATTCTGGACACAATAGTTTCACTGTTAACTTGGGATTGTCAGTGGTCCTTCCAACAAAATCTGCAGGAAAACTTTACTGACAAAATTAATCTTCACCTCTCAACATGTTTTCTCTCTATAAGATTCAAGATGGCACCTGTCATCTCTCAGCTTGATTGCTGTCTTCCAAGGACAACGTCATGCAGATTTTCACCTCAACAGATGATCCAAAATACTGTTGCTATTCACCTTTTCAGTTAGGAGCCAATGTAGATTTCACGGCAGCAGCCATTTTGAAATGGGCAGGAACATCGCCCCTACTGCCCCTAGTGGAATGATGATGAACTACAGGGACGAAACATGAGGAACGTTCGGATCATGATAAGGAGATAGGAGTCTCAGAAATGCGTGCATAAAATTGAAAAAAAAAATTCTTTCAAAATTAAAGTTGTGAGTTTCTACCAAAAAAATAAAAAAAAAGTTTCATAAATGTGTCATGCCTGAGCGATCACGAGGATCTTAATTTCCCCAAACTTTAACTAGTTTGTTTGCTCCTTTAGTCCTGGTGTTTCACTAATACTTTGGAGTCTGTCCATCAGCAGCTCTTAAAAACTAGCTGTAAAGTGTGCTGCTCGTGTGCATTAATCTCCTTTGTTTCAGCTGCAAAGATAAAAGTCTTGAGCAGAGTAGGCACAGCCGGTAAAGATGTCAGGCGGTGTGCTGTGTGGGTGCATTTGCACATCTGTGATTTTGCCGCTCATCTTGCAAATCTGCTGCCTCAGCAAGAGCAGTTTCTTCATTTAGAACAGCAGAAGAACGTACACATGCAAACAAAACCGTGTCCTTTCTGCATACGTGCGCGATTGCACAAAACGGAGCCGGGATTCGAGCGCTTACCGGCTGATTACTGTCTCGGGGAAAGATTAGGATTGGGATGCTTTCGGCATCCCGGACGATTTATGAGCGCTTTGTCGCCGCTTTCCTCTTAAATTACTGCCAGGCCGGCAACAATGAGATGGCCAGGGAATGAGGTCCGATGCTCCGAGCCTCCCCTGGGGTTAACAGTCCCTGACTCAAGCCCTCACATCTCCATTTTACACCCCCCAATCATGGGCTCATCCTCTTTTCCAGCTCAAAAAGATGAAGCAAGAAGAAAACATCAAGAAAAGAGTTCATTTCTATTTTGAAGATCCCCCTCACAGAAACATGCATCACTTCATGTTGACTTTTAAAGATTTATCTGGGTTTAAACCTTGACTAACAATGTTAAATGTTTGTGGAATTATTAGAATACTTTTTAAGATTTCCTTCCCCCTGATTTATTTTCTCTAAGGGTTAGTTTTCATTTTCTCCCTCATACAGGTTGGAGATTGGCCCACCTTCATCGATTTCATACCCAGAGGTCCGCTAAAGGGGAGAAAATCAGCCAGTTCTGTCTCATGTGGGTTTGTGGAAAAAAAAATGATCTGAGGTCAGGGTTTTAGTGGCTCTGTGAAAAAGTAAGTGTGCGTTTGAATTATGCATTCTTATGTAAATGGCTTGCTTATGGCGCCCAGTAATTCACTGCTCAAAGGTTAAACTGCAGCGCCCAATTATGTGGCTTCATTTGCTTAAGTGATATTAGCATATATATCAAGTTAGATGTGTTTCTACAAGAGCGGATAGACTGGTTCTGGTTACTGATTTGGTACAGAAGTCCAGCTTTTCTGACTTAAATTAGGGGGAAAAGTGGAGAAATTTAGTATTTTTTTGAGTTTTGCAAACTTTTGAAGTCTACGTCAAGGTCATGATGCCATGAATTATTATGGCTCTGTCACACCAGGCACTGTACAACAAACCCTGCTAAAAGACAGTTGGAAACC
>NC_050515.1:21561873-21599862 GCF_002922805.2 Oryzias melastigma | reverse complement strand
GGAAATAAATAATTAATATCAGTCTGTGATTCAGATATTTTTAGGCCAGCAGAGAAGGCCTTGCAGGCCCTGACGGCCCGCCACTGTTGTCCAGAGATTGTTAGGATTAGACTAGGGTTCACAGAAGTGCTCCGTTTGCGTGTTCAGTGCGTTACAAAAGTATCAGATCGAGACTTGGTATCTGCAAATTCTCAAAATGAAATGACTTGACCACAAAGACCTGATTGGGACAACATGAACTCTACCTCAGAGTCAACCAAAGTCTTGACTTTAAACCGTTTGTGGTCCAAGATTGACATAATTTCAGCCCTTTGTGATAATAATGAAAGCAGTGGAAGGAAATCCTGATCAACATGATAAAGACTAGTCCAGGATACAGATGACTGTCTATGCGCTTCTTAAGTCCGACTGGTTGACTTGACTGTAAGACTCCGACAAACCTTTGACATTGGGGAAAAACGTCCACGGCGAGGTGGCGCAGAGGTCAGTGTGTAGGAGGGGTGGGGGCTTGTTTATGGTGATCTTGTCACGTTTCGTCTCTCTGGGACAATCAGGAGATTAAGTCTTGAGAAGTGGCTGGATAGCAGCTGCGGTCACATGTCATTACTCAGTCCCTGCATCACAATTAGTCCAAATGGCGCATTACAGGGAAATTATCATCAATATGATATTAAGAGACGCTGGCTAAATCAATCAGGAGGAAAGTGCTTATCTACTGGTAACTAAAGATGACTCTGAGACGGCACCAGGCAGAGGTGACTCTGATATGGCCTCTGAGCCCTGACACAAACTGCACAGAGCTCCAACCACCAATCTTTACTGATTGGGAAACTGAGAGTCATTCTACGCATTAATGTAAAAGTTAACAACTACCCGGCTTCAGATACTTCATTAAAGTGTTCACAGTAGAAAGTACCAAATATGCTTTAGTTCCCCTCAGGATCTCTATGGACCAAAGAATCCCATCAACCTACTATCTTTGTAGTTTCCTAAACACATAACTTTGCCCAGAAAAGCCACAACGCTGAGTTGCTAGCAGTTGTTTTTTATTTTTTTCTGTCACAGCTGGGTATTTTGTATAGCATATATCAATCCCTATGACTACTTTATGTATACATTTTTATTCTTTTTAGAAGTTTTGATACCGGAGGTCTCAAAAAAAGTTTTTTTCAAATAAGGAAAGATCAAGAACAACTTCTGACTTGCATACAAATCTCATTACAAAAGTGGCTTTTTGACAGGATTACTTTACTTTTTATTACGGTGTTCTTGAATATGTAAAACTAATTTTTGCGCCTAATTTTTTATGGCACATTAAAAAAATGTTTTGTAATATTAAGAAAAAAAAACAACAACTGAGCATTGTCAATGTGAAAGAGCAACTGCGATAAAAATTGTGTTTTTGGTGCTTTTAACATATTCTGGTTGTCATGATGAAGGATATAAAGAAAATTAAGTCTAAAATTGTATTTCTGATTATTTCAATTCGACTCCCAAAACAAAAAGTCCTCCTTTTGAGTCTTGACTCTCAATTCTTTACTCAATTCTTTTCTGGTCCGCAACTTCAAGATTCAAATCTCGATTTTTCTACTTTAATTCAACTGTTTTTAATGAAGATACTTTCTAATTAGATATATTTGTCATTTCCTCCCAGGGTTTAAAAGGTGTAGAGAAATGGGGCATTTATCACTCGAAGCTTCATCAGGGTGGGTGCTGCGTGAATTTTATTAACAGCAGCCTGGGGCTCGTCTTCAGGTGCGACATGTGTTGAGGTGCTCCTTGTGACATTCTCCTTTTCTCCTTTTCAGTTTGAAGAATCATCTCACACTTTCTGATGAAACAGTGCTGCAACCAGGGATTACCATCGTCAAAATTAACCTCTCCGTGTCCTGTTTTTTTCTTTCTTTTTTTTTGTCCAATCAGCAGTTGTCAAAAAAGGCCTTTCTGTAAACCCCAGGGAACCGCTGCTCCACTTGTTGTTTCCATTAGTATTAGAAGACATGTCGCTTACCTGTAAGGTAATGATGAAACGTGCAGCAATTTGCTAGATTTTTATAATAATTGTGTCTGATTCATGAAAAAAATGAAGGTAACAAAATAATATTAATCGTTGGGTTTGGTTAAAAGTACAAAACAACATTTTGTCACCTTGTTGACCTCGCAGATTGAATGACTAAAAACCACAGTTGTAAAATCAGCTGTAATTCTTCATTCTCTGCCTTTTTCTGCCTGCTTCCCCTTCCTCCGCCTTCTCCCCCTCATTACTTCTCCATATGTAGATAGCTTCACATTATTATTTTCCTGCCTTATTTTGCTGACACGACGCCGGCCAAATGAAGTGAGATATACGGCGGGTCTTATTGGTGGAGATGGCCAATCCCTTCTGGCCAAAACCATTAACAAAATGGACCACACTTTGTCTTGTCGCTTTTCTCAAATTATTGTGTGTTGAGGGCAGGAAAGCTATTTTTAGAGCCTAATCAGAAAGGGAAAATAACAAACAACTCAACTGGATGGAGTTTGCTGCCTCGGAGATGTGTGAGAACTATAACTGGAAATTATTCCAGTTTTATTTAACCCTTATGTTGAGTTTGGGTCTAAATTGACCCATTTTCAAACTTGAAAGCACGTCAATTTAAACCCGATATAAGGGTCAATCTTGATAAAAAATTTCTCTTATTAAGCACGAGGTGAAGAAAGTAAAAAAATAGAGATTTGTAAACCAATGTATTTTTAAAGTCCATTTTAATGTAGCAAAGAAACACAAGTGAAGCACTTACATAACAGGCTGGGTCTGTGTTACAGTGCTCCATCCATGAGGCCCCGCCCCCTTTCCTCGGTCAGCTGTGCTGCCCATCTGGTTCAGGTGCTGCTCATCTGTGCATATAAGCTGAGGTACATAGAGAGACTGGGGAGTTTGATCACAGAGATGGTTTAAAGAGAAAGCGTTAGATGAGAGGCTGGTTGGTAGTTGGATGTTTGTATCACTCTCCATTGGGATGTTTGCCATTTTGATGGTGACTGATTGTGATTTTATCTGGCTTAGTGGGAGTGAGGATTCATTGTTTTATTGGTTGGTTAATTTTAAATAAAGCTTTTTTTAAATTTTTTATTAGAGATTTTATAAGTTACTTATTTTGGGCTTGAACTTTGCAAATATTCTCTTTCCTAATTTGTTTTCCTTTTATGCAGTAAGTATCAGGGGGTATTCCCATTTGAGAAATTTGATTAAGAAAGCTACAATAGCCCAGAAAGCCTCCTGTAACTTCCAACAGTAGTTGGTCAAGACTGGAATCATCAGTCCTTTGGTCAACTGGTTTAGGTCCAGAGGTTCTACTGTGCCTAAAACACGTAAAACTTGGCTTGAATTTCCTAAAGGGTGTTGACTGTTGGTAAAGGAAAGTAAAATAGTCAGAATGATGAAGCTTTGAAGCCTTTCATCCATCTGGTTCACTTCAGCGCCAAGATTCTTAAAGTTTCATTTGGCATTGAACTAGAGACCGGCTGTGACGTCACCCATAGAAAATCCCTTACCTCCAGTGAAATGAAGTCAGTTCAGTCACCGTTTTTCCCGTGATACGGGCATCGCCATTTAGAGCCAGTCAACAAGTCCAAGTCGGTCTGAGTTAGCGCTTCTGTGGCAACTACTGTCGCCAATCACAAGTGAGCTTGTTGGAAGTCCACACCCCTTCCACTGAAAGTGGCTCAGGAGAATCTGTCAATCAAATGTTTGTGGTGGACGCCAGCGGGCACCACATGGTTAGACTGAGGCATCTGATTGGTCAGTTTATAACGTTTGATAAAGAAAAAAATGTCACGACAAATTTACCGTTTACAAGTTATTCTGACATAACTGTGAAATAGCTTTTTTTTTTTCAATAGAAGTCAATAGGACTGTGGCATCTTGGAACCACCAGTGGAGTGCTCCTGCCTCATGGGGAGAAGTTTAAATATCTTGGGGTATTGTTTATGAGTGAGGGAAGATTGGAGCTTGAGACTGACAGGTGGATTAGAGTGGCATCCGCCAATATGTGGTCACTGCAGCGGTCCGTTGCAGTGAAAAAAAATGAGCGTAGCCAGAAAGCGAAGCTCTCAGTTTACTGGTCAGTCTTCTTTCCAGTACTCTCTTAAAGTCATGAGCTCTGGGTCATGACGGAAAGAAAGAGATCCCGACTGAAATGAGCTTCCTCCGGAGGGTGGCTGGGCATTTCCTTAGAGCAGGGGTCGCAACCTTTAACAGTAAAATAGCCATTTGGGCTCGTTTTTTACTGATCAAAATCTTGAAGGAGCCGCATAGTCACTCTAGCCATTAGGAAATTTGGATTTGCATTCATGACCTTCTTTTTTTTAAATAAAAAATATGAATCAAGTCTGTTTTTTTGGCACATATAAAAGCAAAAATATTAAAAGAACCCTGCATCTTTCAAAATGTGATTTAAAAAATGTAGGTGTGACTAAAGCTCAAATACCATTTTTTTTTTTTTCCTCTTTGTCCTCAGCAGTCTTACACGGCTGGGTTTTGTTATTTTAGTTTGGGGTTGGACCTTGGTAGTCTTAGTTTGCTGGCTTTGTTTAGTTGTTTTCTTTAGGTGGTTTTGGTTAGGCAGCCATTAGCAGAGAGCTGCTGACTCTGACCCTCGAAATGGCTGGGTCAGCAGTCTCCCTGACTTATTTTATGTTTTGCCAAGGAGCCACCATGGAGAGATAAAAGAGCCACATGTGGCTCTGGAATTTGATTGCCAAATGAAGTCACATAAGCTTTTTATCTTATGCATTTTTTCCATTCAGTCTCACCATTAAAAATCATTGTCTCCCATGGGTTTTGGATTGGATTCCATGTATTTTGTGCCGCACCGACTCAAATGCAGTCTATGCACCACGGCCATGGCTTCTGGAGGTGTTGTGTAACTGCTTTACTGGATCGTGAGGCTGCAACTTAATTTTTGCACAAAATCTTTACTCCATAACTTCCTTAGAAACATACATAAACATAGTGTGGAAATCCAGCATGGTTTATTAAGGTGTAACTGAAAAATCACAGCAGCTGTCTGTATCTGGATGTGGTTTAATATTTTAAATAAAAAATCGAGAGGATTGTGTGTTTCTTGTGCAGGTATGTGCTCTCCAGTTTGGAATTAGCAGTTTTCCTGGCGTGTGTGTGTGTGTGTGTGTGTGTGTGGGCAGGCAGGTGTGGCTATAAAGAGTGGGAGCAAACGTGTGGGATGGAAGCAGACACCCAGCATGGGTCTAGGTGTGGTGCGGCCGGCCCGGCTCATTTCACAGCTGTATAGGGATTAGGTGGTGAAGTGTGGTGGGGTAAGCTGTCTCTTTTATCTCATTCAAACATGTTGCTAATTCAGCAGAGAGCGGCTGCCGCGGGAGCCTGTGCCACTAAGCGCTGTATCATTCTCCCTGCCGTGAATAAACTGCTAGTCCTAATCCCCAATCAGCCGCCGTGACACGGATTATCACCCGCGACAAGCACAGCGACCCGGCAGAGAGGAGGAGAAGGAGAGGAAGGAGAGGGGAGAGGTTAGGTTGAGGGGGGAGAGTAAGGAATGGAGAAATTGAGGTCAGAAAAAATGATAGGAAAAGAATGCAAGAAATGAAACATGGACGACAGAAGCTTCATTAATCTTAAAATATATTTCCGTGGTTTCTTTTTGTGTACTTGTTGTCCTTGTCAGTCTGACTTTTGTTTTGTGCCTCAAGCGAGTGTTTGCTGTCGATTGAATCTCATCCCACAGGGCTGCACCCTCTACACATGGGACAGCAAGGTTCAAACAAGACCCCAGAGACAACAGGGTCCTTTCTACATCTGCTAACAGCTCTCCATCCAACGTACAGCCTCCTTCTCCCCGTGTGTGTTTACTTCTGAGCTAATTGAGATCTAATTGCCGGAACATGGTGTAAAGCCCCAGCCCAGCCTGTCGCTGGGGAAATATCGCTAACAGCCAGTCTCTCCCGTGTGGGACTGTGGGTAGCAAAGATGTCACAACTGCTTAATCTCAAAGCAGAGGCTGGAAAAACAAATTTTCCCTCCTGTATTCAATAAAGCACAAATCATTCCACATACTCCAGGTAACTAAAACAAAACCTTTCATCAATTTCATCTGCATTAATTGTTTGAATGAATCCTTGATTTTGTTGAAATAAAAAAGGCCATAATTTGAGATACAGTATAAGTCTATTTAACTCTTCACATGAAGTTTGATTGCATTTTGATGGCATGGATTTTATTCCTCGTAACTTATATTTATATTCATATGTTTACCCTAAGAAGAACATAAAAAAAAAAAAACAGTTGATTGTTTTTATGCATCATCTGGATTTCAATACGCCCGACCAAACTAGTGAGGTCTACTGCCCAAGTAGTCAGTCCCTGGGCAGGGACGCCCGCTATGCTTGCCCGCCAGCAGTTACCTGCCCTGAAGACGGAGAGCCGCGGCAGGTCCCGTCTCAGCGCGTGCAATCACTCTAGCTTCATGATGTTTTTCTTATCTTCTTTAAGACAATAATAAGATCCCCCAGTTTATTTTTTATTCTTCCACTGTCAGGTTATTGTTCAAACTGGTAGAAGCCAGTAGTTAGTCATATGAACTGGGATTGTCTCAAAATATCTCCAGCAGACTTGCATCAAAACAGAACTACTGACAGAGTTTGTGACAGACCCAGGAGTGGAGCCCCCTGAGTGACAGACCACAACAAGGACCAGTACCTGAAGACCTACAGACTCAGCCAAGGTTTATTAAATGCCACACAATTGCAAGTATGTTGACCAGTTGTAAGGGGTTACTTTTTTTTTAGCTTTTAAGTGTTTTAGAATGTTAATTACTCATGAAAAAACCCAAAGAAGTAATTTGATGCATTCACGCATGTCTGAGCATTCCTCTAAAAACCTGCACTCTGAGCTCCAGTCCCTCCCAATCCCAGAAAATGAGTGAGTCCTCACAATGTGATGTAGACAGGTGGGGAACAGCCCCTTCCAGGAAGATATGCTACTGGCACTGCCCCCAGGCTAACACAAACACCCACTTTCTCCACAGAGCAAATGGTGATCAGCATAACACCTTTATTTTAAATGCACAATATGAACATCCATGTTTGAAAAAGTTCAAATGTTGTTTATTTGCTTGGATGAAACACAGACACGCTGCTGAGGCCGACTCTAGGATGACATCATGAAATGGGCAGCACCCATAAGGAAAGAAAGACGGAGCCTCAAAGATCGAGTCGCTTTACATACGGGTAGGAAAATAACTAAAAAAAATAACTCTTATTTCATTTAAAAAATATTCTTTAGTCTTACAAAGACAAAATATTGTCATATATGAGGATATAATTTACTCTCAAAGGCTTAGGGATTGCATGATATAGGCCCTTTTTAAGCGAAATTTTAGAACTACCCTTTCTTTTGTTAAAATATTTAATTTTCATACATGTAATATTAGCATCAACTAATTAGCATCTACTTTTAGCCCAGTCTTGTTATTTACAATTTGAAGCATTTTTACAGGATAATCTACTTTTTCTTTAATGTCCTTGTTTGACATTAGCATTTTTATTATTTTTTATTGCTTGCTAAGCTATTTTACACCTTTTTATATGTAACTTTACATAAAACTTCAAGGATAAAATCATCACCTATTGAATGTGTTTTCAGTGTGCTTTCCCTTTGTTAATTTAATGATCTGTAAAATACATCCATCTCCTAAGGTAATTTCCTACCAGCTTTATGTCTCTATACGGCTGTCTGCGATCCTGTTGAGTTGTATTGTGTTAATAAAGCAAAGCAGATGACTTCAATCAGGTATTGAAATAAGTAGAGGAAGTGCTTCTATTTGCTTTGGTCGCAGAAACGGCCTCTGAGGAGAAACAATTATCAATGGCATGAAAAAGAGATGAGGTATTGATAAAGTTATGAAACCAATGTTTCAAAACATGCCACATCATCAGCCCGGTGGGATGAGATATTAAATATACATCTCCCTTTCTCTGTGATTATAGAATTACAACAGAGAGAGAGGCAACTAAAAGCATTCAATGATCACAGTGGTTTATGAGGGTTTTTTTACTGTACGGGGCTCTACTCAAGGTCTTAGATCAAAGTTTTATTGGTTAAAAACACTGCTTAAATAATTCAAAAAATGTAGTTAAAGGAAAAAAAGAACCTTTGGGACTCATCCCGAATGGATAACTACAGGGGGAACGATCCTGATCTAGAAGGATTCCTCAAAGGGTGTGGTCCTATTCAACTACCAACCAATACCAAGACAAGAGGACACATGGATTAATGCGCGAGCAATTCACAGAAGAGATAAGAGAGGAGGCAAATACCAACTACTGGTAAACAGAACCGTCGCCCAAGACGCATGACCACCCTGTGAACTAACCCTCATGCTGGATTGATGTCGAGGAAGCCGATGACTCGATGCCATACACATAGATCATAAAATGCTTGTAGCTGCACAGCATTAAAAGAGCTATCCAAGCCTTCATTGCAAACTCAATGATTCGTTGTGAAAAACACCTGAAACCAATACTAAGCAAATTCCACACGTCCATCAGATGACCATCGCATTGACCAAAAAGACGCTTTGTCCCCACTGCTGGTCTGCATAGGTCTGAACCCCCTCAGCCAAATAGTAAATAAAACATCATCAGAAACCTCCTCTACGTGGATGATGTCAAGCTTTTTGCAAAGAGTGAGCAGTTAATTGACTCCCCGTCCCACACCACCAGGATCTACAGGAGTCACTAGAAAGAACTCATCCAGGCAGCACAGGACCAGGCCTAAAGCACCAGAGTGTTGGAGGCCAAGTACGGTGGCCCCGAAGTGTAAATCACATAAACACAAAAACATTGCAGAAAACATTTTGGAAAACACAACAAAATTAAATGTTAGAGAAACAAAATAGAATGAGAAACTGGAAAATGTTGGTATCATGGGACAGTGTTGATTGGATGACAACATCCAGTATAGCTTCATGTCAAATAACTTTCAGTTGAAATGATAGACAAACGGCATCATTGGTTTGTTCTGTTTTTTTATTTTTATTTCTATGAATTACTTTTGCTTTACAAAATGTTTCATTTATTTTCAACAGTATTATAGTATGGAGTTGGTGAGTGATAGATACAATGAATGTTGTGTGCACTACTTGGTGGCATGATGAAGGCAAGGAGGAAAAACACCGGCAGATGATGAAGACTGAGCACACAAGCAACCATAAAATCAGGCAGATCCATCCAAAATGAAATCATCTTTTCTTCCCCAACCTCTTCATCTCACCCCGTCTTCCTTTGAAAAACCATTTTCTATCTTTTGGTCAGTTCATCTGACAATTTTGAGTCTCTTCTCTCCCAGATAATCCTCTGTAGATCCGTCCTTGATGGTTGCTCTCATTTTCATACAGTACACTAATCTGCTGAGATGCCCTTAAACAGGTAAGTCACAGAACAGGAAAAAGGGAGCGAAGGATAGAGATGGAGAGACAAAAGCAAAGACGAACAAGAGAGAGGAAAAGTTAGTGGTCAGCAACACCGCGGGCATCATAAATCAGATTTCCCACAATCCCCTGCGGAGGGGCCCCTTGCTCGGCCTCGAGCGGACACGCTCAGCGGGGCGCGGAGCATCGATTGGCGTCGCCATGCCGATGCTGACTGTGCCGGGTTCGGAGGGTGAAAAGGGTGAAGGGGTGAGGTGTTGGGAGGGGGTGCCGCTGTCGGTCGTGTTTGTGTGTGTGTGTTAATGGTGGAGGTGGTTTGGGGTTGGGGGGGGTGTTGTTGAAGAAATCTGCCTCAGCATTAAAACTAAAACAGCAATCCAAACTCAAGAAAGCAAAGGTGTGTGTTTGTGCGAGAGAATGTGCAGACTCGGGGGTAATTTCCTCCCTCATCAGCACACCCTCACTCACTTCAACACTTGCCCTCTCCTTCTTCTTCTTCCACCCCGCTCATCACAATCTTTTGCCCGCTCAGTCCCGGGTGAAAGAAGAAGAACTTCCTTCTGGTGCGAGGTTTGTGTCTGGAACCTTTGGTTGCTGTTGACCAAAAATCTGAGAACGGGAGGAAACTTAAGAGGAATAGAGAAATATTTCTCTGCTTGTTCTAAGCATTAAATTAACATCTTTATTATTGCTCTTTAAATTCACCGAAATTCCTTTAATCTTCATGAAGAAACTGTACAAAATTGCCTAGTCCAATAAAGTTTAATATAGATATATATTTGTTCCCTTTTCCGTGTTTTTGGGATATACCTGTTGAATATCTTTAAAATAAGATGAAAGATCTCTACATCATCTCCCCGGACTCACAACAACTATTTTCCATTTTCATGACATTCCTTAAGGAGCCACAAGGGAACAGCAAGACACACCCTTTAAGATGCAAACCCTCCTCTCTACAACCCCCTATGGGCCCAGATAACCCCAAAATCTGTAGCACCGTACAGTCCAACCCACCAGTGATGGTGCATGTAACTACAATTAAACAAGAAGAAAGAGACTGAACCAGAATGGATCCGTGGTAGAATTTAAGAAGTAAGACTACTGAGGAAAAAGAATGGGCTCACTTTGTCGAAAAACATGGATCATCTCCAAAACGCAAACAAATATTCTACTAATCGACGAAACTATGGAGGAACTTTCTGAAAGGAGTGTGATCTGTTACAATCACAAAATTAAAACTGTCAAATATGGTAGTGTGATGGAATGCGATTAATTTGCAGCTGTAGGACATGGATCACTTGAGTGATGAAACTATAATTTCCAGTAAATCCTGAAGAACACAGTGTACCCCTGGATTGCTGATCTGCCATCTCTTACAAACAACAGAAAAAGTGTAGAACAAACTTGTTATGAATAAGAAAAACGACTTAGACGACCTGAGTGGAAGGTGACTTCCACTGTCCAAGTCCATGAAATGGTGAATAGGAAACCAGCAAAAATGAACCTCAGAGGAAGGACTAGTATATTATCTGTGTCACCTAGTGGCACCAAACCCAAATTCTCTATCAACCCCTGTCTTGTAGTCAGAACTTCACTGAACTGAGTGTCCATGACCATTGGCTGAAAGGACCAGATGTTCTAAATTCCATATTAGCCGTTTAACTGAGGTTCAAAAAAAGTAGGCACTCAAGTATGGCCAACATCAAAATAATTTACAAGTCTGTATATTTAGAAGGTAAAAAGATGCATTTCTGCATGTCCACCATTTGTATGGACACATGACCAAGAAGAAGAGATTTGTGAATACGCCACAACCAGAGTGAACATTGGTGATCAAACTGTGATCCCTTACCACAGTGAGGTCCATCTTTCATGGTCTTGCTGTTTTTCTTTCAGTGCAGTTTTGCATGCTATGCAATAAATGCTTGTCAATCAATTTCTTTCATGCCATGTCACCAGTACATACAGTATATGTTCAGTTTGCCAAAACAACATACATTTTTAATAGCGAGGAGATCTTCTTTTCATTATATACTTGAAATTTTTCTACAAAGATTTGAACTTTGAGCGTTTAAACAAGAAAGAAAAGTGTGAAAATGTTTATGTCTGTCTGAGAAAAAGTAAAATAACTTTTAGAGGCCACCTGAAGTTCCTCTGGCCTCATTAGTCCGGAACAAGGTCCTTATAGTCTCCAGCTAGAGAGGATAGTAGAGGAAAATAAAGTTTTCAGGGTTGGTGACGTGGTGAGAGTGGAAAAACTAACCATAGCGACTGCCATCATGAAAGCCATCTTTTTATGTTATTGCATCTTCGTTAAGTTGCACTAAAGCCTGAACCAAAAACATACAGACAACAACTGTGGTTGCAGGTTGGTGCCTTTTATGGTGGTGGAGCAACCATCAGTGTGTGAATGTGTGTTTGCATTGGTGAAGGAGACTCATTTAAATGACCTGTTCAGAAACTGCATCACGCCATTGTTTATTTTTCCGTTTTTTTTTTTCATTTTCAATGCATACCTTATATGTACATTTTGTGTTTTTTCCCTGGAGAGCCCACAGTGTCATATTGGCTGCCATTTTTTTAAAATGCAAATTCTATATTTTTTTTTTCTGAGTTAATCCTATTATACTGAAGGATATTTTTTTTAATACTGAAAAAAATGATGTTTTTTATTTTTATTATTTGTGTTTTTAGGAAAAATAAAACAGACTATATAGTAAGGAGCATATACACAAAACGGACACTGATCCTGTTAATGATATGGACACACTGTGTTTGCCCTTTGTTTTTACAGGTCATCTTATAGTGTTCATGAGCAATGGGGTTAGAACCCAGTTTGTAGATGTTTGCTTTTGTAGCTCAAAATGTATGCACAAAACACACACAAAAAAAAAATGATACGTAAAACAGAAAAGGAAAACGAGCACAAAAAAACACGTAAAAATAATTAGCAAACAAACGTAAAAATTGCACAAAAGAAAAGGTTAGCAAAAAAAATGGAAAAAAAACTAGCACAACATTTTGAACAGAAAACAACATTTTTTTTCTAATTAAACACAATACACTTTCATTGTAGTGAAACTGAACAAACAAAAAAATTGCAAAAACGAACATTACAAGCCCATATAAAATTGATCTTGAATTCCCAGGATTAAAATGTTTTTAAATCGAGTGAGATCTGCACTTAAACAGTTTTTTATGGCTAATGCAATATTTGTTTGAATCAATCTGGCCGTTTTTATGTGAAGATTAGCTGCTTACTGTAGAATGTTGATGCAAAAATTACAAAAACCTGCAGCAGTTTGCAAGTCCCATTTGCAGAGAACTTAAATATTTATAGTATTGTAGCAGCATAAAGATAATTCTGCATTTCTTTTGAAAGTGCAAAACACATTTACATGTGTGGACATCATTTTACAAACACTTGTGAAACTCTGTAAACATGTTCCAGAGTTAAGTTTGGACAAGTTAAGCCTCAGATTTAGGTCCTGCCAAGGTGGCTGCAACCAGAGAGCTTCACGTTTCAAGCTTCAAATCTTCTCAGACTCTTGTAGGAGATGTTCAATGATTTACCCCTCTCTGACATGAACAAACAGGTGCAGAGAAAGGTTTTTTATTACTGCTTCCACAGCAGAAAACAATTATCGGCAAACCATATGGTACTTTTACTTCCTTTTTTTTTTCCTGGTGCAACAACTATCTTTCCATCCTTTTTTTCACTCTCCTTCTCTTTCATAAATTTCATTAACAGAGAAATCCCATTAGCTCCCTTACTGGCCCTGCCTCTCAGGGTTAACAACTTTGCTTAGCCATGTAAATTCAGAGCTTAGTCAGGCCAATTCTCCACAGCCGCCATCGGATGCGCGCTGTCCTCGCCGCATTAAACGCCATCTTTGGATATGTGTGAACCAACCTGTTTGTGTGTTTGCTGGGAGAATTGGCGAGGTCTGTGCAACTTTGCCCAGGCAAACGATCTGGATGGAATCCACGCTTGTGAGTGTATCTCCATATCATATACATACTGTACATATTTTCAGGGTCTGCTGTGTGAGGTTGAGCAGGACGGACACTTATCTCCCGTGGGCAGGAGTGAGTTGTCTTCCCGGTGAACCCCACTCAGCCCCCCCAACTTTCTACTTCCATCTCTGAGGCTTTGACAGATTTACTCTGCGCTGGCACCACCATCTCTTCGCTGGCTCACAAAGTGAAGCATCTTAAAGTGATATTTCACACCAAAGGAGCACGTTTTTCTCTCTTTCGGGAACGTGAAGAATATGTTGGGGGGAAAAAACGGCGCAGGCGAGTTTTAGGTGTTTAATTAGTCATTAGTGAAAGATTTACTTGTTTTTTTCAAAACCAAAATGTATTTCATCATCATTCTAAACCAAATTTAAATCTTTTTCCAGAACTTAAAGATTTGATTTCTAAATTCGCTACAGAGGCATTATTTCGGTTTCTATCAAACAACCGGTGTGCTGTTTTGTTGTGATATCAAAATTAAAGAAAGGTGTAACAGCATGTGTTACTTTTGTGTTCACTTCTGTCCATTTAAGTTTACCACTTTCTTGAAAGTGTGTTTCTGTTCTGCTTACCTACAGTATGTCCTCCTTAGGTCATGATTGGAAAAATGTTTGTTAAGCGTCTTGGCAGCCATTTTGAATAATCCGATGGAACCATTTTGGTTGATGGGGGTGTTTCACTCTATTCTGGTTGTTTGGTTCATTGAGCTCTATAAGATTAAGACGCTACAACAGCCTGTTACCATTGTCCAACGTACATCAAGTTTGACCCCACATTGGTAAAGGGCAGTAAACAGACACATGGCTTAGCAGATACAGTAAAATGACAGTAAAACACAAAATGTTGGTACAGTTTTAAAAAGAAAAAAAAACTTAGCACAAAAATAAGATCCAGACTATGGCAATAGTGTATTTGTACATGATTGAACAGATAAACAAGATTTCAAACTTCTAAAAATAAATACATTTTATAGGGAACGCAATACATACTTGATGCATGGGCATGGTTGTGACTATATTCACATCAATACACATACTAAGATTTACACATACTGTTGGACTCCTTGGTTCGGGTTTCAAGACTGGTCGGGTGGTTAGCCGACATTGCTGTTGACCTCTTGCACCTGTTCTACGTGGGCCGGTTCCCACACAGGGAAGAGCACCTCTTGACTGTGTATAGAGTTCTGTTTACAGTCAATGGGTGCAATTGTTTTTTTCTGTTATAATGGACTTGTTATCGAACTTTAGAAGTTTAAACTAGAGAGAAAAATGTGAACATTTCATGTCTGTCTGAGAAAAGTTCAAAAATTGTGCAGTAAGCATCTGTAAAACATCTGTAACAATCATTTGCAGATTTCACCCATTGAGAGAGATTTTTCAAACGCAACTCCTGCAATAAAAAGAGAAACACTGTATGTAAATGAGGGTTTCATTTATGCCACAATGGGATACTAATAGTGGCTCTTGTCAGATGATTAGAGCTAGGTTCACATCGCCCTCGGCAACTTTCATTCAAGCGGACACTTTCAATAAAAAGTCTATGTAAGAGTGGAATCCTAAAAATGCATGTTTTAGGATTTCACATTCAAAACTCTCGCGTTCACATATAGCTATGTCTGTTTTTGGGATCTCTGTACTATACGTGCTCCTGAAGGTGAGCTGAAAGTTAAACCGGGTCAAACTTTTAACAATCAGGGACTCTGATTTGGTAGTGACATATGATGTCCCCTTTAAATCACAGAACTGATTTTAATGGGACATCAAAATATACTTTACAAACAATTCATTTGTTCTTCACGCCTAATCTGTTTCCTTTTACAGGTAAAAGCCTCCTCAGAGGTCATCTAGCTAACATTCCGATGAGGTGTAAGGGTCAGAGGTTACTTGTCTAAAGCTGCAGGCTCCACTTAAGAGAGATAGTCTTTAAGCTGTGACTCCTCACTGACCCTCTTCACGACCTGCTCTCAGGTGCTTTTCTTCTCTATTTTTAGAGCAGGCTGCTCAATGCTTTCCTGATTGATCACAATCCGGATCAATATCTGGCAGTGAATGGACTCTTGTCCCAATGCAGGATCGTTAGAGTGTCCCTTGCTTTGCCTTCAGCCTTGACTGCTTCCTTCCTCGTCTGGGACTGGAAGAAGTTTATCAATGAAGCTCAGCTCTCAGTGCTCTGTCTACACACTCCAGCCACTTCCTGACCCAGTCAATGTCCTGTCTGTCTTCACAAACACATTATCCAGCTCAAACAAGGATCAAAGGAAATACGCCTTTTCTTTTGGATTTGAAAGTTTATAGTAGGCAGTTCACTAAAATTCTGAATCGTGTTCAGAAAGTTGTGATTTTCTTTGATCTATAGTTTAAGTGATCTATAGTTTTTTGATTTGACACCAAAGAATTGTCTTTCAACTTTTAACACATTAAATTAATGTTTTTGATCACATCTTAAATGTCCCCTTTCAGCAATCAATTGTAATCATTTTTTTCATTTTTTCTTTCTGAATCTTAGGGCCCTGCTAAAAACCAAATATCTTTTAAAAAGGTTTATTAAATAGAGAGCTAAAAATAACATTTACAGAGGAATTTTCAAATGAAATCCAGCTTCTGACACACCCAAAGAGTCCAGCTGCGCTGGGATGTCTGTTTGCTCACTGTGAAAGCACTTTGGACATCCTCAGGATGAGGAAGAGTGGTCAAATCCATTCTGATGCCACTTCTGCTCTCCTCTTTGGGATCAGCCTCGGATGAGAGCAGGCTGCATAGACCTAAAGCCGAAGGATTCAGGCCAGCCAACAGCCAAGAGAGGACTGCTGTCACTGACAGCAGGCAGAGACGGAAACTCTTCAAACAGCTTCCATGGGATCAAGAAGGGAAAAAAATGTGTTTAGTTCAAAAGGAGGCAGCCGGAGTCGAGGATTTGAAAGGAAAGAAAAGGAGGTCATGTGAGACGGTCTAAAGTCCACAATCAGGACTCAGCCTTCAGCTTTGAGCTTTTGTTGTATGAATAAGGAGCAAAATACACTTGTTTGGTAAAGTTTATAAGTGTGAGGATTCTGAGAGCATTTCGTAAACATGTCCAAAGTCTGGCCCATGGGCCAAATGTGGCCCGCATCCATATATCTACCTACCTGCAGGCTCTGTGTGAACAATTTCATGATTGACTAATTTCAGTCATAAGCCGTTCTTCTTTAAATTGTTTTGATTAAATGGTTCATTTATATTTGATTTTAATATCTGGGTTCAAAGAATGCAAATGGTTGACAATCACACATTTTTACCTCATCAAATCTACCCTAAAAGTTTATAGTTTGGACACCCCTACTCTAAACAGAAGAACAGATCAAGTGATAACCAAGTTCACTGTTTACTAGGGCTGGGTTAATAAAATTGATCAATCCATCTGAATTGATCTAAGCTTAATAGATCATAATCAATCCAAGTACAAGTTCAGATCGCTCTAATACATAAAGCTAAAGTCCGCCAGCGTGGGATTTCCCATAGGACGGCTAATGCGAATGCTTAGACGAATGCTTAAGCGTACATTACTGACTAAATGGACATCTTTATAAACTCACAGGCATGAAGTTACCAAACTTTTAAGGAAATATTTTTTAAAGTGACCGTTTGTGATGTAAAGCACCGTTTTTGCTCATACTTTCTTCTTTTTCTGGAAAAAGGTGTAATGCCATAGCTGGATCGCCACCTAGTGGCCAAACTGAAACAACCTTAACTAGAGGCAGAACAATTGTAGGAGCTTTTCTGATTTAAGAATCTATGTAACACTGTCTGGTACTAACAATCTCATTATAATTACACCGATAAATTTTACAGTATGTGAGCTGTATCAGATTAAGCAGAAAATCTTCAAAACACATATAGATTATTAATGTTTTCTAAACAAATGTGCCTAAATGTGTAAACCATGTAAACTCAAAACTAAATTGAATCAAATTGAATTAAGAGGATCAAAAAATAAAAAAAAAATTGAAATTGAATTGATCCAGGCTCTGGTGAATCAAATCAAATCGATTCTGGAAATTATTGGTGATACTCAGCCCTACTCTTTACATTAGTTCCTCTTTTTTTTTATTTGTAGTTTTTACACACAGTCATACAAGCCTTAAAAATTAGACAGATCTGTGATCAAAATATGAGGTGATTGAGCATCAAAAAGGCTCAGACTCTCTCAGGCACTTGGTAGTAAAAATGTTCTCATGTAGAGACAGAAGGACCATAAATTAATCATGTCGATTTTAAACAAACCGGAGCAGACAGAACATCAGGTGTTTCCTCTTGGTGCTATGCACACGTTTGTAACAAATTAAAAGCATGATTTTGTTTTGTAATTTAGTACAAATAGTGCATCTTTGGATCTTACCAGTAAGTGTGTGTTTAGATGATGCCTACAAATATTTAGAAGCCTTTAAACTTTTTTTTAATGAGTTTTAAGTTTTATATTAAAGCTAAATCTCAAACCAAACTTTATAAAAAAGAACTTTAACAAATGTTTTTGTTTGTACCATGCAGCAGTGAATGCAGTTTATTGTGGACTTATACTGTGGACTGGAGAAAGTTCAAGGATGTAACCTTTTTTCCTTTTAATTATGTGTAACTAAAAACACTTTAAAGAGTTTAAACTTAAGATAAAGCTCAACTACTCTTTTTGTAATGGACTTTATTTCCATCAAGTTTGTGTTTTCTCCTAATTTGTGTGAAGGAAATGCCATAATTCAAAAAAAATTTTTTTGAATTTTGATGAACATCTTAAATAATTTTTTTTTTTTTTTTTGCAGCTTTGAAAATTGTAAGGGTAAAAGGTTATAGTGGATAGTTCTAAACAAACCTAAATACCATGAATTTTAATTTTTTTTTTTACAATTTTTAAATATTTCTGCTTATATGGCTTTATGTTCAATAATATTTTAATTGACAAAACTGTTTACGGTTTATAAATAAATCTCAGACTTGAGCACAAACTGGAAACCTCAGCAAGTTGACCTCTGACCTCAGTCAGTGCACACGAGACTTGACGAGAAACATGTGAGCGTGAGGAAGAGGAGGCAGAGGAAGGAGGGAGCGCGGGTGAGGAAAGGGGCTTTAATTTTTCAAAAGGTCTGTCAAGGGCACACAAGGCTTGCCCGGCTCCAGTCACCTGCAAAAACGTGCCTCAAGACCAAAGAAAAGCACGTGCGTAGATTTCATTTTGACGGGGGACTTTACTGAGTTCTACGTTCACGTTCATTTGCGTCAAATTGTATAATTTTATGAGTGAAATCTGTTGTAAGAGCAGGTAAAAACATGCCCTCCTTCATGAACCCCACCCCACGCTCCCTGGACAGCTGTTAGCAGTGTTTCAAACGTGTGGAAGAGCTCCCAGCAGAGACAGTGGGAGAATATTTGAGGGTCCGTCACTTACATCTGAGACTACTGTGGTGAAAAATTAATACCTGAGACCCTGAGCGCCTGTCTGTGAATGTGTGAGTGTTTTACAAAGATGGAGATCAGGCGGGTTCTGAGGTAACAGATGTAGAAAGGCAAAGACACATGTGTTGGAGTGTGTTAATACTCATGGAAATGCTGCTTTTGTTCAGATTGGAAATTATATTAGAAACCAACGCGTCCATCCAGGTCTCTGCCTACTTGTTTCATTAAAACTGTTTAAAGGTTGATGCCAATTTCCCCAAGAATTCAACTCTAGAACCATTCATTCCACTCATCATAGTCAATCCTTCAATGCTCAGTACCAATAAGTCATCAACTGATCCTTTTTCACTCACTATACTGTATATATACCTGTTTGTCACTTTAACTTTTTCACCTTGACCAATTTCAACCATCATCACCATCAGAGAGTCAGAAGTTTCAAAAAGAGTACCAAATAGTCTGCTGTTCTTCACACAGTGGGCACATAACATGTATGCCTTATATTACATTACCCAACCATCCTGATAAGTTCTAGATCAAATATATTTACATTTAGACATCCTTCTAAAAAAAAAAATAAAAAAAAAAAAAACAGTAAATGAAGTACCTGAACTCACTATCAAAAGGTAGAACTGATGTAGCTACTCAGATAAGCAGGATCTTCTGATTGATTGATTAGTTTATTTCAAGCATAGATTGAAAAATACAGGACAAAACACACAATTATTTCAAACTCATTACAAAAACAATTAAATGCATTGATTAGAAAATAGAAAACAAGCAAAAATAAAACACACTTATGTCACATTTGGTTCATTCATTTTTTGTAATATTTAACTAAAGTCAGTAGAGTTTGATTTATTGCTTGAAAAGGAGGGGGAAGAAGCGAACGTATATAATCTATGTAATATAATATATGTAATACTCATTGATTATCATCAAAATACAATGTAATATTAATGCAGAAAAATAATAATTACACATTGAAATCAAGTTTTAAAGTAACGATAGAGGGCTTATTAATCATTCTCTGAGAGAATTCTTATATAGATGGTTGATTTTCTTTTCCCACAGTTCAGTTTAAACCTTTTTTCGGGGGGTCACAGTTTTGTTTCAGTTCAATACATGATTTATGTATTACAAAATGACAAAAAAATTAGAAAAATCCCTTTAAAATTTGTCAATAAGCGAAAATCATTGACAAAAACCTTTTCAGTTGCCTTTTTAAGCCTGCTATAATCTAATAAATCAATAATACATAAGTTAAATTCAGCACAACACATTAGTTTAAGACTTTCAATGTAAACATAAGCAAATACGATTCTCTTTAATTGTGTTAAAAACAATTTTATTTTAAACAAAGAATTGTGACATCCCTGATATTTTTACAGGTCTGCTCATTTTTCACCCACAAACACCCTGTAAAGGCAGTTGAGACTAACCCCACGTTCACACCTGGCATGTGATGCGTGTTCAAGAACGTTAGCACATGATGTTCACTAGTCTAGACTGTCACGATCCAATAACTGCTGCATGTCCACCATCTAAAGTTGGAAGAGACTTGGTGCAAATGTTAAAGCGATGTAAATCTCACACTCCTAGCTCCAGACTTTTTCTTTCACAGCTCTATTCCGATATATGAAAGTTTTGGTGTTATAGAATTCCCACAAACCACAATTAATGATTTGTCCTTTATGATCAATTTTCATGATTTAAAAGGGACACCATCTATGCGTCACTATCAAATCCAGCTCCCTGAGTGGTCAAAGTTCCACCTAGTTTAACTTTCATCATGTATTCAACAACATACAAGCCTTAAAACGGTTGTAGAAACTTGCGCAGTGAATGTGAAGGTGAGAGTTTTGAAGCCAGAAAAGCTCATTCACGCATGTTTGCATAGATTAGTGCATTGCAAAGAACAATGTGAACATATCTTAACCAAAAGAGCTCAGATTTGAAGAAGTCTTTGGAAAATTCTTCCTATTCTAGTTAACTTTTAGGTAGATATTTTATTCTCCCAGCTATTTTCTTTCTCATCCAATAATTAGAAGAAACTGATCATGAAACTAGCTCCATTTTAGGTTACTTTCCCACCCATTTGTCTCAGTACAGATTACATGCGGTCATTATTTTGTCTTGTGCATTTGTATTCAAACAGTTTCCTCTTGTTTGATAAAGTAAAATAATAAAAAGCAAGTTTTGAGGGAGACTGAGTGGGCACCAGGATTTTCTGGCATGCAGCCTGTCAGATTAGATTAGGATTACACTAAAGCATATAGGGATGTCATTCTATGTTACTCCACCCTAAACTTAGTTTAATTCAACTGCAGCCGACAGCTGAGCCCCATTTGGTTTGAGTAACTCTCAGCCCGCTGCTGCCATTACCCAGATTATCTTCATTCAGCTCGCTCACATTCAGGCAGACACACACAAGCACTCCGCGTTTGCGGAGTTGAGGAGGCCCAAACGGAGCGCTGAAAAAGCTGGCAGCCACCTGAGAGAGTTGATCCAAACAAGTGCCTCCGTCAGCAGCTTTCCCAGAGCTTTTTAGCCACTTTCCACCTCTAATTCAGCTTCTCGTCACGGGTTCACAGTGTTCCACTCCAGACATGTTTCAAGTTTGACGTCCCTGAGGCCTGAAGAGGAAAGTTACGCAGTGGAAGTGATGGTGGGGAGGAGGCGTCCAACCCCCCCCTCCTCCAACTCACCTGACTCCCACATATTTTCATCTTTGCTTCTCTCCATCGCCACTTTTCCATCCATTTCCCTCCATCTCTTGTCCATCAGCATCTAAGCACCCAATGACAGGGAGGTCCGGACTGATGGACAGACGGCTCATCAGGAGGGACATGTTCAGCCTATTGAAATCTACTTATTATCAATTATTCACGGGCACAGCTCGCCCATTCCCCAACCGTGTGGAAGCAGGGGGCTGAGAGCGTTTCTGCTGCACACAAACAAAGCCACAAACACATACAGACATGTGTGCACCTTCAACTTGAGGGACCTTTCTGTTCGCTTTCTTAACACGTCAATATCTACTAGTTTTGTTGTTTGTTCAACATTCAGTGACAGACAGAATGAGGTTCCCATAAAAGCATGTTGAAAAAAAGAGCACATATGCACAGTATTATGAACTGCTATATTTTTTAGTGACCAAATGGTCAATAGTGTATACTTACATAGACTTATTGTCCCTGAAAACCCAAACACTTTACAGTCACAGTCTCATTCAGCCATGTACCGTACATACACTTTCCAATGCATTCTCAGTCCTACCTCGTCATACATGACGTATGGTTCAGGACCCCTCTGCGTCACTTTTTGACATTTGGGAATCCCCAACTCGTCTTTTTTTATGTGCTAACTGTTCCCATTAAATCAGCCCTCAAGGCCCTGAACGGGTACCAGTCTGAGGGCTGATTGACACCGAGCCACAGACAGGGAAAAAATGCATACGATAATAGGGGTCGCCAACCCTCGGGACACGGACCAGACTAGAACCGGAGAAGTATCCTAACTTTAACCAGCCTTTTCCTTTGTCCAATAATTACCAATTATAATCTTACCCTCTCAAGCCCTAAACCAATCCCATGACCATCTAACATCCATCCATCCCTCCATCTTCTTCCGCTCATCCGGAACCGGGTCGCGGGGGGCCATATGACAGCCCCCACATATATATTTCATTAGACCTAACTGTGATGGGAGAGGCCTGGAGCCCTGCCCCTGGGGGCGGGGAGTTGTGTGGAGTGTGCACTGACCCTGCCCTCAGATAGAGGGTTAGGTCCAAACGCCATTTTTCTAACCTGTAACCGGTTCCACATCCGGTACCTCGTCCAAGGGTTGGAGACCCACGATTTAATGAGAACAGCCAAACGTCAAAAAAACAACGGGATACCCAAAACGTCCAAAAGTGACGCAGAGGGGGCTTGAACTATATGTCCATATATAACACACCATCAGTGTGTGAATGTGCAGCACATTCACACACTGATGGTGCTTCACTGCTGAACACTGGCACCAACCCATAACCACCAGGAGCAATGTTTAGCGGCTTGCCCAGGGATACTTTAACACATGGGTTTGCAGGACAAGAATTGATCTCTTGATCTTCTGAACAGAAAATGACCTCTGTACCACGACTGTCCCAAAGGACACTACAGCTGCTGTTTTTCACTGGTCTCCACATTGAATTTACACTTCTCATTTAAAAAGTCACTTAGTTGAACCATAACTTCATATTTCATGAACTTTTTGCAGTATTGTTTTGAAAAGCTTTTTTCCATGAGACAATATTTATTCCAGAGCTACATATGAAGTTTTGTATTGATGGTGAGAGAGCCTCCAGCACATCCCCGAGATAATTTGTGGATGTAAAAGTCTTGACTTTGTGGAGGCCAAACTATTGTATGTGTTAAAAAAAGATACTTCCTGAAGCCCCAAAAAACCCAGACGTTTATTTCTGGAACCCGCCTGATGTGCCATTGAAAAAGAAGATCCAACTCCTTGAAAGTTTGCTAGATTGTTCCATCACCACACACCAGCATCAATTAGGTCTTCACTTTGAACCAATAGCTAAATGGCTCACTTTTTTCTCAGCCAATCACAATCAAATTACAGGGTTAAAAATGATTGCTGGAGAGGCCTTAAATGTTAAGTATGGCAACAAAGTTGCCAAGTTGGTGACACTGAGCAGAAGATTTCATATTGACGCTGTGGAGTGAAACTTTTACAGGTGCTAAAACTGGAAGGGTTGGGATTTGGAGCTTGCTACTTGAACAATGCTAAAGTGGTTTTGTTTTGTGGGAGGGGCTTCCTTTCTTCAGCAGCATCTGCCGCTATCGCTGTCAAATTGAGCTGCAGGCGTTAGCTTAAAGTGTCACAGATTACAACAGGAATAGTTGGCAAACTAGTGATTTTTTTTTCCAGAGAAGGGTCCCTTGATAAAGGGACATTAAAGAAAAAAAATAAATAAAAATTTAATTTAATAAAAATTTATTCCAGGTATTTTTTTTTTCTTATTACTAACTGGTGCGAACCAAATAGTAACTGATTTTTCTTTCTAAAAAATTAAAACAAAATTCTCTTTACTATCTGTTGCGCACCTGTTAGTAACCAAGTAATCAGATTTTTTGTTTTACTTCAATTTTTCAAAGAAAAAAAAATTTTTATCTCATTTTTTTTTCAACTTTGATGTCCCTTTAGGGGTTCCGTACCTTAAGGAGTCTGAAAGTCTCCAGAAACAGCCAATGAGTTGCCAGGTTGGCAGCAATGAAGTTAGCCTGCACTTAACCCTTCTGATGTGGTATCGGTTAAGGCCCTTTAGCATTCTGTTATTCATCTCCACCCAACCTACGTAATTAGCTTTTAATGGTTCCAAAAATATTTGTTAGCTTTCGTAAACTTTTTTAAAGACTTCTTTAATTCTAATTGAAGCTGTTTATAGACTCAAAAAGGCTTTACACAGCATATTAGAAAAGAAAATCAATCATTTAGTTGCACTTCAGCATTTTTTAAAGATGTTAGTACAGTCTGACTTTTAGAAGAAAATCGAATTTACGGAAAAGGTATCAGGATTTACAGCCAAGTGTTGAATGGAGGTCATCCCCTGTCGACTCTCCTATTGAACACCTCTTGGTTTTGTTACACTGAGCTAAAAATTTCCTTCATTTCCCACTTTTAGCTTCATATTAACCCCTCACAGACCCACCCCCAGTCCACCCAAATCCACGCTCAGGAGGAGACAGGCTGAAATGAATAAGGGGGCCAAGGAGGGTCAGCTGAAAGGCATGATGGGACTTATCATGGAGCACATATGGGAATTGTGAGGGATTTGAGCGGGAGCATAGCGGACACAGGAATGGATCAGCCTGTGACATCATTAACCATCCGTTTGGATTTCTGGGATTTCTGTAAGCCAGACGGTGAAAGGGTGGGAAAGTCGATTGGCATGGGGGGGTAGTGGAGGGGTTCTGTGAGATTGAGAGACCCAAGTGTGTGATTGGCTCAAACGCTGAGATTGTGTCTGAATTTTGAAATTAAAAATGACAGCTGGAGATGGAAATAAAGAGTCGCGGTGGGGTTTCTATTTCTGACCTCTGAGCTCCTGCTTGCTCCCACTTCACCACTGGAAATGAATTAAAGCCCTCTAAAACAAACAGTGCACGCATCGCCTGTGCGGCCGTGCACCCCAGGCACAGTTTGAGAGCGTTTGTCTCCGTCAGCAGGACTTGATGATCGGACTTTGTCGAGGTGTTGTTTTTTTCTCCCTTCGTTAGGCTCTGCGTTAATTACTAATCTCACGGTCCAACGCAGGACACTTGTGCTAACGTTAACTCTCTCGCACTAATGAGGGGGAAACCAGACAAACAGAGAGGATTTACAGCGCCACACACGTGCACTATTTCATTGTCTCACACCCACGGACACAAACAATCAGCAAGAAGAGATGGAAGCTTCCAGAGAAGTGCGCAGATGAAACACACAAACACGAGCAACATCAGGAAAAAAAATCCACAAATCTACCTCCTGCACAAAACTAAATCAGCAACATGCCTAAAATGCTAAAGCAGCAAATTGTCCAGCTCGCGACAGATGCAGCATTGTGGCCCCTCAACCCCTTTTCACACACACACAAAATATGCTGCGGCTTAATATTACTGAGGACCCCTCACTGATTCTCAACAGTTCTAACTGCATTACTCCGAGCCTAAGCCTTCTAAAGAAAAGTTGTTCCTTTTTTTCACATTATAAAAAGTTTTATGCAAAAATACACAAATCTGGTCCTGCAGGATTGGAGGAACATGTCGGCTAAAGAGGCTGTTGGTAATAAAAACGCACAACCTCACAAACAGCACATTTTACATACATTTTTACAAATCTCAATAAAATAGACTAAGTATAAGTGTTATATTTTTTGCACTACATGGAGCACCGTCAGGGAATTATCTATTTATTAACTTATAAGGGGAGCAAACTATGAGGCACATTAAGTGAGACAAAAGAATCTGAGATAAGTCCATCAGTCAGTAATACTTTATTATCTGCATTCACAATAACTCTAGAACTTGTTTGTAACAACATAAGCTATGTTTGCAGCATTAGCGCATTCACGATACGTTACTCCTAAGCCTGTTTTCAACATGAAAAAAACAGACAGATACCACTAAAGCAAAGACTACTGTGACTAAACTAACTCCTAACCTTGTTAGTAACACTCACAAAATCAGACTGATGCCGCTACAACAAAAGTTACTGCTATGCTAACTTCCAACCTTGTTTGTAACACACAAAAAAGACTGATACCACTAAACAAACGTTACTGTGACTATGCTAACACTCAAGATTGTTGATAACAAGTAAAAGAAAATGTCCCGCTAGTTAGCTGCATTAGCATATTCATAATAACACGCTGAGTAAATTCAAATTTCATTGTTGCTTGTTTTTTTTATTTTTTTTTTTTATTTATTGTGATTAAAGTGACATGTCATGTGACTATAGAGAGCAAAGTTAAACCTGGATGTCAGGATATTAAAAGCATACTTCTGTTTAGTTAATTGGGCTTTAATTATGATATTTTTTATTGAAAGACAGCTCCAGAAAAAAACACTTCCAATTAAAAAAAATGCTTATTGACTTAGACTTAGACGTTGTTCCCTTAAGATATAATTTATCTGAATTCTGCAATAAAACAGAAGACAAAGGCTCAGGCGGCTGTATTGGTTCCTTCCTGGATGTGTTGTTCTCCTCCGTGGGACACAGCAAGGAGCGACCCTACTGATGACCGCATCAATGCGGTGGGGCAGGTGGCGTCCTCTGAGGGGGCGCAACATGACTGCATGTTTGTGTGATGGCACATATGGAACAGCTGAGAGAGGCACCTCTGGGTCCAGGTGATGGCGGGCGATGCACAGAACACAAGCACCAAGTTCCAAACTCCAGGTGACGGGTGTGTATCGACGGGCCGAAGAGGTGGTGTTGGGGGGATGTTTTTTTTTTTTGCTGAGGTGTGTTTGAACGTACGTGTGTGTCGGAGGCAAACGCAGCAAATTAAAGGTGGTGCTTCAGCACAAAGGAAGCTGTGCTAGCTAACCATCAGCGCTTTACCAGCAGCGTCCAGCTCTGAGGGGAGGTGTCAAGCTACCAGCCCCCCCTCCCAACCATCATCCACCCGGGAGCTCCCTGCCCCCGCGATGAAGGAGGAGCTGTCAATATGAAAGGAGGCCACGCGCAGGTTCAAACAAACTGCTGTTGGAGACACAAACCAACAAGCCTCGGGCCAAGGCCTCCACCTCTCTGTTCTCCGTCTTCTGCGCTCTTCAACTTTTCCAGCTGCTCAAAGAGTCCTTTTATCACGCCCGTCACCTATTCCACCCTCTTCAGCACTTTGCGCGTTTGATTACACCTGTTTATGTGCTGCTGATGCTGTTTGCTCAGCCACCCTGCGTGTGTGCGCGCTCCCGAGGCCGAGGCGTGTGTGTTCTCTTAAACCAGGCTGCTGACAGAAGGTCTGTCGGGGTCAGATACCCAGCACTCCGGGCGCCGCTGAACTTGAAACGATGTCTTCAAAGTTTACACTGACATAAGTGCGCACAATTACACTCTCCCTCTGCGCCTGCATGTACACAACCCTGCGCTGTGTGTTTTTACTGCAGGCAAAGCTGCACTGTTACGTTTGGAAGGAGGGATCTGGGATTTGGAGCTCTTGAAAGCAAAACCTTCTGGTGAAATGGACGAAGGTAAAAGTGACAAAATAAGTGATAAAAAATCAAACAAGGTATTGATAATTAATCAAGTGAACTAATACTAAACTAATACTTTAACGTCATTTTTATCTTTTCAACAGAGAGAATAGAGCTAAAGAAGGGAATTAAACTAGACTATAGTTCATACAAAGAGGATTCAAAGCTAGAACAGAAGAAAGAAAATACATATGAAATCGATGAAAGTCAAAAATTAACAACTAGATCAAAGTTTGTAACATGACCTGCTCTGATTTGCAGCCAAAATGGAAAAAAAATATAACGCTACAAAAAAAAATAGAACTTTTCTTCCAATTCTTGGCTGCAATGTTTTGGATCAGCAAGACAAATGTCAAAAAGAGGAATTACTGTAGTCAAATGTCAAAGCAAAAAATGTCCGGACTACTTTCTCTCCTTCATCCTCAGATAGCAATTATTTTTTAATTTTTAACTATGAAAAACTATAGAGATCAAGTAAAAAAAATTGTTGTACCTAATTTATGTAAGTGTTAAAGTCAAGTCTTCATCCAAAATGACAGCCCAGAATATAACTGGCGACCAAATTAATGCATTCCAGTGTGAAGATCGTTTTAGCTAATAATTTTCTGAAGTACAGAGCCCTAGACATGACATTCAAAAAATTATAATACATTGTTTCCTTCAAATGAAAAATTAGGAACGAATTAGTATTTTGTGTGGAAAAATTTGAATTTGAGTCCACAAATTAGCCTTTTATTACTGTTTTGAGGGGACAAATAAGCATTTTGTGTGCACAAATTAATATTTTAATATCTTCAAATTTTAATACTAATTTATGGACAAAGAAATAATACTTTTTGAACACAAAATTAACACTTATGGCTATAAAAAACTAGTTTGTACACAGAAAACTAGTATTTTTGAGCCCACAAAGGACAAACATTTACCCACAAAGGACTAATTTAAGCCCATGAAATGCTAACTTGTGACCACAAAATGATAATTGTTACTGCAAAATACTCATTTGTGCCCACACAAAAAAAAATTTATTTGAACAAAATGCTAACTTGTCTTCACAAAATACTATTGTATTTGCACAAAATTCTAATTTGTGCCCACAAAATAGTAATTTTTTGTCACAAATTATTAATTTTATTAAAGATCTTTGTAAGAACCTAATACTAAGACGCTCAGGTGGGAGAAAAAATGTTACCTTAAATTTAGTTAAAAAAAAAAAAAATCAACATTCATCTATTTATTTAAGTTATTTAAATAAATACTCTGGTGAGACACCTCCCTTAATAGATAGCTGTGTATCATAAGCACAACAATGGAAATGTCTCCATTGATGCTATGGTATTCATTGGAAACAAAACTAAGTGGAAGGAACAAGCACAGAGCCCTGGGGTACACCATAATCGATCGTGTTGTGTGTGAAAGACTCCTATTCTGCCAAATGTTTCACTTAAAAAGCAAAAGAATAATGTAATTTTAAAAATTCAAGTGCTCTATAATGATTTTCTACTGATTTTAGTAAGCAAAGAGGCAGCCATGTCATAAATATGTTTGTTGTAAAGAACAGACTTTGGAACCAGGAGCTGCAGTCCCAACCTGCATCCCTCCCAGCAGGTCTGCTAAATGAATACTTGTGCAGCTTCTGACCAGTTTTATTTAAAATGTATGAGATTCTGAAGCTGCTGACATGAAGATCTGGAAAAACACCTGAATCTGACGTGAGCATGTTCTCATGTGAGCTCCTCTGACGAGAGACCAAAGCTTCAACCAAAGTGTCCCATCACGGTTTTGAACTTCCATACAAACGTAATCTCTTTTTTTATACACAAATGGCTTTAGTATCCCTTAAGACATTCAAAAATTGTTTTAACATTCAAGTCTAGTTTTGAAAGCTACATTTCTATGATGCGGCTACCTTTTAAACATATTTTTCAAGCACAACAACACTGAGAACAACACTGATAGGAATCCATAATCTGAATTCTAGAACATTTTGAAAATATAACATTTCGACAGGCAAATTAACATATTTTCTTGGCAAAGAATTAAGTACAGGAGTAAGTTTGAGTTGTTTTTTCATATCCAATAGGTGTTTTTACTAAGCAGCAGTGGATGCAGTTTGTTTTTTTAACAGACAGAATTGAGGCAGAGAGGTTTATGAAACTCCCTGACATTCTGAAATAGGAGGAAGGCTTTCTTTTCTGAACTCAGATTAGCATGAGGCCTGAGAAGATTTAACAACCTGAGACGTAACTTACTGATACATAACTGTGATATACAGAATTCTCTGAATATTTGCATAGTTATAGCTCTTCAAAGATGGCCTTCCATTCACACCTGAAGAAGCTGAACTGATCAAATTTGAAAGTGGGTCCACCTTTATGAATATCAAGGCAAAGAGAAAATGTAATGTGCTTGGTAAGAGGCAGAGCGTGCATTAATAATTTCACAGTTTCCATCGCACTCAGGTGAGAGTAGAGCTGTCATTCAGCAGCAGCACCTGGCTTTAGCCCCGCCTTCAATAATTCAGGATGGTGGGACACAGAAATGGACTTTTCCCATTAGAGGCGTGTCACAGCAGAATGATGGATCACACACTTCAGACCCAGATCAAATGTGTTAATCAGAAGCATATGGGTTGGTCAAAGTAATCATCGGGTAGGTGGAGGAAATCAGAACTCTCCATCTTTCTGTGAATACACAACTTAGATTTAAGCCAAAGAAACAGTAAAGGTGGAGTGACAGGCGCAGAGAAGTGAGGCTTGAATTATTCAGCAGTGGACAGAATGACTTCAGCCCATCTGGTAACCCTCTGCATATTTATTGTTATATTTGTATTACAATTGCATTTGACATTACATTAAAATAAAATATGTAAATATATGTTTGATTTAGTTAGACAAAAGATTCAGATGGACTTTCAAAACAGGATTTCTCAAAAAAAAAAAAAAATTCTAATTACTGCAAGCTCTAGTGTGAATAAATAGTAAGAGTTTCATGGGAATCACTCTTTTAAAATATAAATATAGGGTAAATAAAATCAGAATAAAAATAAGCTTATCTTATTAATGTGATAAACAAGGTTTAGATTTTTGTGTCAGGATTTTCCACTTTTTGGTCCTCTTTACTCCCGATCCACTAAAAGAGGAACCCAAAAAACAGGAATAGAACACAAATCTTGAGAAGAAAATTAATAGTAAAATTATCTTTCCATGCAGCATAATTTTACTTAGTGATAAATCTTACAGTAAGATATCAAAATCTATAGACAAAGGGTTCCATACAAGAATTCAAAACAGAAAAAATATGTTAAAAAAATGTCTAACTGTTAAACTAGTTTAACTGCACCCTCAGCAATACACATTTAAATGGCCACTTCTAATAAAAAGTCTATAAAAGGTCCACGAATACTTGCGAAAACGCATGTTTTGGGCAACAACGTTTAAAACTCTTGAATTCACGTATAGCTGTGCAAGTTACCACGACTGTTTTTGGGCTTTGTATCTGGTCTGGATGCCTCCTGTAGTCCTCCCTGTTGAGATGTTCCAGCCGTGTCTCACTGGGCGGAGGCCCCGGGGAAGATCTCTTGGCTGGCCTGGGAACACCTCGGGGTCCCCCCAGAGGAACTGGAGGAAGTGGCCGAGCAGAGGGAAGTCTGAGCATCTTGACTTAGACTGCTGCTCCCGTGACCCGGTCCCAGATGAGTGGAAGAAGATGGATGGATAGATTTTGTAGTGATGTATAGACTCCAAAAAAAAAACCCTACTAAGTGAAAGAAACTCTCCATTCATACCCCTTTTGGACTATAGATTCTTCCTCCCCACTGGCTCTCATACTTACTCTCCTGAACACACAGGGAGAAAAAGACATTATTATTATCCCTCTGGTGACTCTGACTCCGATTAACTATTTACTTACCTTCCAGTGTCGCCTGCCAGCGGCCACAAGGCATGCTCGTGTCAGTCCAACTTTATGTCCTCAAGATCTCAAGTTAGATTGATTCCTTCCCCAGTTGACCCTCTCTAGAACTCACCTCACCCCCTTTATCTGCAGACTCTGTTGTGTTTACTCTGCTACTGCTGTGTGTCCTCGTCTACCTCAACTGAGCTCGTCATAAAACTTTGAACTTGACCTCTGAGTCTGACATCTCTGCAAAAACAGTTCTTTGTCTAGTTTCTTGTTGACTTAAAAACTTGCATAGAAATGGATTTAAGTGAGAGTTTTGACCACAGAAGCCCGAAACACTCATTTATGTGCTTTAAAATAGACTTTTCATTGGGACTGGTCGCTTGAACACACATTGCTGAGGGTGATGTGAATGTTGCATCACAGGTTTAAATCGCTGAAAGTCTCCTAAAATACCCAGAGTAATTCTCCTCTTTTCCCGCACCTGCGCAGAAGTTAGGAAAACACCCCGTCAGGTGTGTGAGTGTGACAGACCGAGTTTGGGAGTGTCACAAAGCCATACCAGAACAGGTGCTGTCTCCTTGGTAACTCAGCACCTTCTCTTTTTCTCACTCTGGAGGTTGACCTGCTGGGTGCGCCAACACCCTCACCTCCCCTTACTCAGTCTCCCTCTGACAATGGCTACATGTCTGATAGTAAATATTTTAAACATGAAACACTGTAAGAGACGTAATCTAAAAAAATGCATGTTTTTAAAAATAATCTATTTGTATACTAGTGCTGCAAATAAGGATTTGAACACCTGAGAAAATCAATGCTAACATTTGGTACAGTATTGCGATGACACATGTCAAATATCCCCTGTAGTTTTCACCAGGTTTATACACACTACAGGAGGGATTTTGGCCAACTCCTCCACACAGATCTCCTCTAGATCAATCAGGTTTCTGGGCTGTCTCTGAGAAACAGAGTTGGAGCTCCCTCCATAGATTTTCTATTGGGTTTAGGTCTGAAGACTGACTAGGTCACTCCAGAACTTTGATATGCTTCCTTTGGAGCCACTCCTTGCTTATTCTGGCTGTGTTTCGGGTCATTGTCATGTTGGAAGACCCAACAATGACCCATCTTCACTGCTCCAACTGAAGGAAGGAGGTTGTTCCCCAAAATCTCATAAGACAAGGCTCCAGTCATCCTCTCCTTAATACAATACAGTCCTTCACATGTATAGAAAAACACCCCCATAGCATGATGGTACTACCCCCATGCTTCACAGTAGAGATGATGTTCATGGGATGGTTCTCATCATTCTTCTTCCTGCAAACACAGCGAGTAGAACTCAAAAAGTTCTATTTGGGTCTCATCTGACCACATGACTTCTCTTCTGGATTATCCAAATGGTCATTGGAAAACTTAAGACGGGCCTGGACATGTGCTGGTTTAAAGGGTTAGTAATGGGGTTGTGGGTCATTTTCGGTGTTAACTGTATTTCGCCTTATATTTACCATTTCCAAATGTTTTGGCGTGTTTTGAGCAAGAAATATTGAAATAAAACGGCATTTTTGAGGCCAAATTTGGCAAACCTGTCTCTTCCGGGTAAAAAGCTCCGTTTTGGTCACGTGGTGCGTGTGACGTCAGAGGGGTCAATATAGCAAGATGGCTTCTCCTTTGCGTGTCGGAGCTAGCGATAGCGGCGATATTTCAAGGTCCACAATTCTGTCTTCAGACTCAGATTGTGGAAACATTTGTTCTGAAAGTGACGCTGATTCAGAGGCGCCGGGTGTTTGTGGTTTGAGGACTGTAAAGCCCTATCAATTTGAGCCGGCAGCGCGGAAAGTAGGAGCTCACTATTTGGCAATGACGCTGAGAATGCCGATGAAACTGAAAGCTGTCCGTTTATCAGAGCCATGCTCGAAGCTGGAAGACGTGGAGCATCTCGTGAAGCTTTATTTACAGATCGGAACCTTTTGGCGACTCTAAATCAAATCATCAATGACGCTGACTATCAGGGTCGGTAATGCAGAGTTTCATATGCAAAATAAAGAGCTTAGAGACATGTTTGCAGGACCGTCCGCCACTTTATTATTATTTATTTATTCACTTATTTATTCACTTTATTCACATACCCAGAAGCTCTTTCACCACCTTACTGCATGTCTCTGACATGCGCAGAAACCAAAGGAGAATGTAAACAGTGCTCCGTACGCCCCGTTCTCCACATGAATCGTCCCGTTTCAACACACAACAACAACATGGGATGCAGAGATCCCGCAAGCCACCATCAATGATTAATAAACTGCAAATCAAACAAAGAAACTTCCAAACATGTGCAATGTTTTAAACATTCAGTTTACCTGTTGAAATCAGAAGCTTTTCACAGTTTAGTCGGTCTGGTTCTGCTCACAGTGTTCATTCACAATAGGCTCATTTCGATTGTAAATCTCGTAAATTTACGACTTTAAAAATCATAATTTCAATTTTTTTTTTTTGGTGGCCCTAATACTCCGTCGGACCATAACGTTTATAGAATTCAACTTTGCCGCAGCGCACACACATACATGTATCTGCAGACACCCTGGGTCCGCCTGCATTCTGCTGCTGACGCTGTCTCACTCACATGACGTCAACGCGTCACGTGACCCAAATCGAGCCGTTTCTGAAGCAGGGCGAAATGTGTGATTTGTCGTTGATTTTGTCAAATTTTATAAAAACCTGCATTTGTCAACGGTAATTATTTGTTATTTTTGATACATTAGAACATATGGAATATATCTGGATACTTATATTAACTTTGTCCCAGGCCATTACTAACACTTTAAGCAGGGGACCTTTCCATGCCAAGCATGATTTCAATCCATGGCGTCTTGGTAAATGACATTTAGTACAGCAACCTTGGAAACGGTGGTCCCAGCTCTGTCATTGATCCCTTTCCTTCTGACCGAGTCCTCACCTTTTTTAGGATCATTGAGACCCCACAAGGTGAGATCTTGCATGGATCCCTTGTCTGAGTAATTTGTAATTTCTTCCTTTTTCTTATTATTGCTCCAACAGCAGATGTTTTTTCACCAAGCTGCTTGGCAATTGTCCCGTAGCCCTTTCAAGCCTTGTGGAGGTCTGCAATGTTGTCTCTGGTGTCTTTGACAGCTCTTTGGTTTTGGCCATGCTAGTAGTTGGAGTTGTACTGATTGTATGGGTTGGACAGGTGTCTTTGTGCAGCTAACGACCTCAGACAGGTGACTCTAATTGAGGATAATAAGTGGAGTGGAGGTGGACTAAAGTCAAACTAAGTCAGTATTCTAGCGGATAAGATTGGTGTTCAAATACTTATTTGCAGCAGTAGCATACAAATAAATTATTTTTTAAAAATTGTACAATGTGATTTCTAAATTTTTTAATGTAATGTCTACATATGTCAGACCCCTTAATGATTTCTAAATGGAAGAACTTGCAATCAATTATTTGCTCCACTGTAACCACTACTTTTTACCAGAAAAAGAGAATATTTACTATTGAAATGTTGCAACATGAAAACTTAGAAGTGTAAGTGGAAAATGTATGCTGCTTTAAATACAAATTTGAAAGATTTTCAGTCCTGTTGTAAGTTCCTCAACTGCTTTGTTGCTTCACAGATCTGTTATTGTGGACTGCAGCTCCTCCATTCGTCTCCTCTCCTCCCTCAGCCCTCTGTTACATAACAGTGGAGGGCCGGCTGGTGTCACCAGATGTGGAAGATGAATCTGTCTGATCGAGAGCAGAGTGAAAATGCTCTCCGGGGAGGAAATCCCACCCGTTTCTCCTTGACAGGTTTGATGAATCTCCACCAACGCTGCTCTCCAAAGGCAAATCCAGAGGTTTGAAGCGCACGCTGCTCTGTGGTTACAAACACGCTAATGAGAGGGTTGACATTTTAACCTTCACCCCAGCTTGGCCTGACAGGCTGCAGAGAAGGGGCTCTTCTGCTCCAGATCCAGTCTTTAAATAAAATTTGATATCTCCAAGTCCATGTTGGTGTAGTTGAGCTTCTGTTTAATCAAAGAATTTCAACTATCTCCAGGCCACAAAGGTCTCAATTTGATCTGTTTTCTAGCAATCAATACATCAAATGTTTGTTTTTCCCCATATAAAATTGGGTTTTTGGAAATGAAACAGATCTGACCTCTAACACCAACATGTTGTTGAGTCATGACAGATACTAAAGCTGACCAACACACATACTCTGAAGAGGGAAGTCAGAAAACGTATTCCTCTTTTCTCGGTATTACACTTCTGAATTCATAAAACTGCTCAGTTGACTCTGGTTTCACACACAATGACCTCTAACCACCAACGTATGAATTGAAGAAAATCTAAAAATACACATTTATGGGTCTTTATGTTTCTTTTTTCCTTATTTCTTGGTCTTTGTTCCGTTTATGTTCAGATTGTAAAGAATCCCACAAAGTTTACCTTAAAAGATGAATAGGACCCTAAGTTTCAAGTGGACCTATCAAACGTTATTAATTCAATGAAGATTCTCATTTATTTAGGCGATGTTTTAAGCATCAGGACAAACCTTTTATGTGATTAAACAGACTGGTATAGTGTGACAGATATATAAATCGGACGAACTTTCGGCCTTCCAGCGGTCTATAATCAGGGGGGTGGGGGGTGTTCTGCCCCCCCCGTCTGGGCGGGGGTCAGATCTCTTGCGGTGTCCAGTGCCGCCTGGAGGACAGGTTGTGAGAGGGGTCCGGGTACAGCAGGCGCAAATGGCTCTTTTCTCTGACCTCCCCATCTGCGGCTCCCGCCGAGGGTCCACTACCTCATCCCCCCACCCCCCCCACCCGCCCCGTCAGCCTGCTGTGGGTGCTGTCCATGGTCCTGACGCGATATGATTTCTTTCTAGAGCTCTGAATATCAAAGTGAAGAAATTCAATGATACGCAGGTTTACGTGTCCTGTGCGTGCTTTGTTTGTACTTCTTCCGAGGTTTTAACGTGGTTCATTTATGATACACCTGCGACAATTTCATGTAAAAGACCAGAACTTTTCTCACGTATGAACAAATGTATGTAGTGGCTGTGTGACATAGCCTTCAAGAGTTTTTTTTCCAACAGCATTTCTTCATCTGCTAGTAATTCACAATAATTTGAATAAAGAAATACTCAGAAATGCTATTTTAATCCTAATTTTGTTCATATATATATATATTCCACAGGAACATGTTAAAAACACACGTGTGGGTCAGAGAATCATCCCTCTCCACGGTCACCGTGTGAATGCTCCATATGAAAGATTTCCAGTATTATTATTATTTTAATTTGAGGTTTGCCAGTTCCTTTGCTTAAAAACATTTGAAAGAAATGTGCTAAATCGTTTACGACCTAAGTCAATTGCAACTACTGTTTTTTTTGGAATTAGAGCTGTATAGAAAAGAATTAAGAAAAAACTGTAACCACAGGGGGGCAAAATTTAGTGCTTTCTTGCCCCAGGCTATAGCCTGGATGAATACAGGGGTTAAGCCAAGAGGGTCAAAAAATTAAATCTAAGTCAATCATGAGAATGATTCTCTGTGATGCCCCCTAAAATGAGCAGCTAAAAAGACACATAAGCTGTATGCAGTTATTAAAAAAACAAACGTGAAGCTCCTCAGAAATGTCTGCTGCTGGAATAAAGTCTCACTGGAAAACTTTTATGACATGTTTGTTCTTTAGCAGCACAAAGCTGAAATGGTTCACCGCCATCACTCTTCTCATTATCACTGAGTCACGCTGAGATAAAATCAGGCTTGTGGACGTTTGTGCCGACTGTGCCGTTTTCCTGCACTGATAGAGGAGCAGATGATTCAACTACAAACATGTTTGAGAATCAAAAAGTGCTGAGTCACACCATCAGCATCAAGGAGTCTGACGCAAAAACAGAAATAAAATAAAGTCACAGGGATTTTCACATTGTCGCTTATTTACACAAAAATGAAGTGTTATTCCACTGTTTCAGCAGCTCACTTAGCAGAGCACGGTTGCAGTTTATTGCAACACACTTTTTTGCACAATCAGCTACTACAGGCTTTAGCACAGGAACCGTCTCTTCATCATTTGTATTGAAGTCCCCCATGACAATTTTTTTATTTAAAAAAGAAGTTCTCAGTAGTGTTTTAATTATGATCATGAAGTTTTTAACCAAAATCCTACAACCTAAATGTCTGTTGATCTGAAGCTTCTGTCTGAAAAATATTCTCTGGGGGGGAAGCTCATCATGAAGCTCCGTAGATTCTAGTGGAGAATTTTCCAGCGTTCTCAATCCTGCTAAAGTAAGTATTGTATGAAACTCGCACAAAAAATCCAGTGGCGGCTGATTTGACCACGGTAACGCGAACGGCAGCTCATTTGACTGCAGTCAACGGGAAAACTGTTCATTAATTCAAGCAGAGATTTTCTGCCACAGTTTGATTGACAAAGCTTGAAATGGAGAAATACTCAGA
>NC_050515.1:21503471-21561734 GCF_002922805.2 Oryzias melastigma | reverse complement strand
CATTAATTCAAACAGAGATTTTCTGCCACAGTTTGATTGACAAAGCTTTAAATGGAGAAATACTCAGAAATGCAAAAGTGAAATGATTTCTTCTTACATTTGTTCTCTTTCATAAGAAAAATGTCACACAGACATGTTAAAAAACTCAAAAAACATGATTTTCATCAGAGGGGAACTTTAATGCTTAAGGTGAACTGACATGTCTTAAAGCACAACTCAGGCAGAGAAATACTAAGGTATCAGAGTAATTTAGCTTTTTTTAAAGTTTATTTTAAGAAAAAAAAAGTTTTGTTGCTGAGTCATGAAAAGCTGTGTGAACGTTCTCTGCTAAAGGAAGCAGTTTCGATTTGAGTAATTGTTTCCCTTTTTGACTTGTAAGAAGTAAAAGCAAGACAGTACTTGGAAATCTACACAACTTTATTTCATTCTAATAAATTTATGCAGAGTCACATTTTTGGGGGAAACATCTCCACCCTCCTATGCACTTCTGCTTTTTCAAATGTTTTTTTCCTATCATTAATACACTTCTTGTCATGAGGGTTCATTTCTGGTAACATCTGCCAAGCAAACTAGTTTCTAAAACTTAGCTTTACGGATGTTTTAAAGATGACTCAGAGGCTCAGACTCAGCTTAACACATACGTTATGATTTTAAGAAATCTAATTGTGGAAAACAATAACAAAGGGAAAAATTACAAAAACGCAAAACAATTTTTTTTTAAAACTCAATGCTAAAACAAGGGTTAAAAAAAAAACAAGAAAGTTCAGGTCTGATGCTCCCCCATCCAACCATTTCTGCACCTGCTTTTGTAAGGTCAAGGGTCACATGGTTGCTGGAGCCTATCCAATTAGTAATGGGTGAAACCTTCCAACCAACCTGCCATTGAAGATCCTTACAAGCTAAACACACCTGATCCAGGTCACCTGCAGCAGATGAGGCAGGGTTTCTGGAAAACCTGCAGGAGGTCAACCCTCGAGGACTGACTTTGGACACCACTGATTTAGAATTAACAATTCACCTGTTAGGCTTGTTTTTGGACTGTGGGGGAAAACAAAATGCCTGGAGAAAATCCACCAAATCCACTGGAAACGGTGGAAGTTTTAGTAGTCCAAAGAATGTAAATAGTGGTGCTAAAGTTCCTGTATAAAGGGTTAACCAAGGTCCATTTTAGGTGTAAATCGCTGAAGACGTTACAAGTTTGAGAGGTCAACACAGTGTTTATGTTATGTTGACCGAAAAAACTCAGAGCAGGAAAAACCTGAACCCTCAAACTCAATGTACTTAACAGAAAATATCAATAAAATCAATGAAAATTATGGAAGTTTAGAGAGAAACAATACGACGAGAACAAGAAAAATGGTGTTGATAATCTACACTTTTGCTGATTCTGCACATGGACTCAGAAATTCCTGGAACCAATTGTGCCTTGTTTCAACCAGATGCTGCTGGAGATGTAATGATCTGGGAAATTACATACTTGCACTTTTGAAAGTCTTAAGCATCCTTTTTTTATGTCTTTGTGCAGTTCTTCTGTTTCATTTGGGCTTTTTTATGCTTCAAGAACCATCGTTTATAAATCATTAGTTCTAAAGGGGCCATAACATGAAAAATCAACTTTTTGAGCTTTTAAATGTATTCTACTGTTCATTCCTCACCATAAAGAACCCCAAAACGGAATTTTGATCTGTTCATGCATTTCTGAGTAATCCTCTTAAAACCTGCGCTCTCGACAGCAGCCCCTCCCATACCCACGAAAACGAGCGGGTCTTCACGATCTGACGTAACAGAGTGAGAGAGCCTCTTCAGCTCCACCCCAGTGTAGCACCAACACCCAATTTCTCCACAGAGCTAGCGGTGATCAGCAAAATACTTTCATTTTAGATGCAGAACATTCCATATCTTCCAATTGTGTCCTGTCTTTTATAAATTCCAGCTCACACAGGTGTTTGTTACTTTAGACGTAGCGCTCCTTTAAGACCCAAACATGGTGTAAAGAGAAGTAGGAATGGTGCAATTGATGAGAAACGTGGAGCAATGACACAGGAATTCATCAAAATGTGTTTGGATGAATCTCCCCGCCTATCAAAGTAGCAATAAAAAGTGTTGTACTTGAGGTTGACACAGACGTTCAAAGTGGACACTAAATTCTAAAGTTAAATAAGCGAAGTATCCCGAGAAGGATTGCAAAGCTAAAGATTTTTCTAGTTGCTTTGCCCCGCCCTTGTATTTACTGGCCAATGACTGAAGAGATTTTCAGTCATGTAGTTTTGTCTTTAAGCTTTGGTTCGAAACAGAAATGACCGCTTGAAGGCAGTGAGAATACAGACTAAATGCAAGGTTCAGGGCTTAATCCAGACCAAATTAAGCAGACTGTTCAGACTACCAGACTTTTCCTGTTTGAATACACCCTTAGCTATACTGGGACAGACATAAACAGGAGAAAGTGAACAAATTCCGATCATTGTTTTTCAAATTACGTCATTTCAATAAAGAAAGGACAAAAAAGTCATCTTCTGGATCCTCTGGCACATCAGTCATCACAAATATGTTTAGTCATTTTTGTTAACAGACCTATTGCCATAAATTATAACTTTACTAACTTACTGTCATTTTGATGTGTAGTTTTGCAAATGACCACTGGGGGCTGGTTGCAAAAATAAAAAAAATTGTACTGGATCCAATATTCATAAGGTAAGATTTCACCAAAAAAAAAAAAAGAATAGTTATAGTAACTTTTCTGAATGACACTGTTTCCATTAAATTCTAATTATGCAAATAAATACAACCCAACTACTGCAATAATTCATAATCAAAATACAGTGACAGAAAAATACTTTGATTTACAACAGATATATTTAAATTTCTGTCACGGCACTAGCGTTTATCATCATCTATCAAAGGAGACGTTGGCATTTTCTACAGGCCATGGAGTCGTAAGCTACGTGGGAGCGTCTACGAATGAAGCCATTTTGGGAATTTTTGGTTGATGATTTTACAGAGGAAATGCGGATCCAACAATTCCATCAAGACACGTTCAACTTCTGATGAGCTGTGTGATGCTGTGACACCTCTGGTGGCGCCGGCTGAGCACAGCTAAGCCCGGTATCCGGTTGAAAGTCACGTGATTCATTACATTCAAAAAGTGTTTTTATTAAAGTTTTGCAAAATATGTTAATTTTGATATGCCTCAAAAACCACAACCTCCAAGTGCAAAAAGGTTTTTTGATAAATGCCAGGTTTTTTTTAATTGATATGTTTACAATCCACAAATGTATCCAATTGCACGAATTGGATACATTTCACAAATCCAATTTGTACAATGGAAATGCAGCTTTTGTTAAATGTGTCTTTGGATGACTATTCAGAGACACAAAATAGTCAAAGTTTAGAAGAATTTACAACAGATTCACTTTCTGCTGAATGAGGATTGAAGATTCTGGTAAAATAAAGAAGGTTTTTTTTTTTTTATTTAAGTAGGCTAAAATACAGGTTTAAGACAACCAGGATAAGCCATGCTAGGACATTTTTACAATTTTATAAATATACAAAAGTAAAAAAAAATCAAACCACACACAAAAACTTTTTGGGTATTTCTTCACAAATACTATTGTTAATATCAGCAGTCTCACATCTGTGCAATAGAATCAGAGCACTTCTATTAGCTATATTCTATCATTGTGTCAAATTGAAAGGTGATAGTAAATCAGATAAAATGTTGTTTTCTTTCCTTGCCTCAGTTTGCAATAATTCTGCTGATTATAATCTGCTCTTCAATCAGATTCTCTGTATCAATTACTAGATTAAGTCAATTATATGAATGAAAATCTGGATTTTCATGATTTAAAGGATAAGAAGTTGTAAAATTGTGAGGAACTCTCAAAACACCGTCTCAAAAATGAGAGCTGTGAGAAAAAAGCACAAAATCCCCATTAGTTTGAGCAAAGACAGACAAAGAGCAGAACAGACCCTGAATTTAAAAGGACATTTTGTGCAACATGGTTGAGCGAGAGAACAGCAAGTTAAAGAAAGCAGCGGCGACCACATTAGCCGCAGTGAAGGTAGAGAAGCAGCACAGCTGGCCCCAAACTGCCAACATCTCTCACCACAAAAAATACTTCTAAACAAAAAGGCAACATGTCAGACAAGAAGCTCCTCTCCTCCTTTACTTTCTCTCCGGTTCCCCGTCTCCTCCGTGACGGCTCTGTCACCGAACGAGGCCTGCCATGACAGTTTGCGCTCCGTGCGCCGCCAGCAGTGCTGAGTCTGCACTCCGTCGCCACATTTACTTCTTCATTCTGTTTATTTCTCCTGGTCTTTGTTTTCCGCAGCAGCTTGATATTAAACAGGCTAAATGAGGACGAGCTTTTTGGGTGTAGCCCAGTTTAAGCTACATGGAGAGAGAAGAGGCTGCTCTGATGCTCTGACAGTCATTCAGCGAGCTGGAGTTTTTATTTCAGTCTACTCCAAACTTTCCCCACCACAAGTAGAAGAATCTGATACAGCAGTTCAGATTCTGTGGATGATTTCCTGACCCTGAGTCAATTAAACAAACCAGAAGGGTTTTTTTATCATCATTCAAGAAAATAAAGTTAAAAAAAAACTGAAGCGGATTCAGTTTTTAACCAGAAATATGAATTCATATAAAAATGGATTACTTTAGGGGCGTCACGGTGGTGTAGTGGTTAGCACTCTTGCTTTCAAGCTACACCCACACTGTCCTTGGAAACGTGCGTTCAAGCGACCACTTCCAATGAAGTCTATGTAAAAGCATCTTTTGGGCTTCTATGTTCAAAACTCTTGCGTTCACACGTAGCTATGCATGTTTTTACGGCCATTTTCAGGCTCTACGTACAACATGCGTCCATTGAGATCCCATTGAAAGTTAGACCAGGTCAAACTTTGACCAACCAGGTACTCCCTTGTCATTCACGGAGGAGCCAATTGTTTGATAATTAATTGTTTTACGTCAAATTTTTCATATATCAGAATAAAGCTGTGAAAAGAAAAAGCCTGGAGCAAGATTCACTACACTTACACCGCCTTGGAATTTCACTCCAAGCCTCTTCCAACTGTAAGTGGAAGTAGCAAAAGAGAAAGAAGAAGAAGAAGGAGGCCCTCTCAGCTTCCCTGTGTGAAAACCATGGGCTAAATGGACGTTCAAGAATGGGAGTTTAGCGCATTCCTGAAGAAGCATCAAAAACGTGGTGTAATTGTAGCATCACCACATGATTAGTTAGAATCCCGGCTGAGACCTTTTTGTGGGGCTTTTGCATGCTCTCCCCATGCACCTGATTATAGAATAGGCTCCAGCATCTCCATGGCCCCAAAACAGATTCAGCAGTTTCATAAAACTGATGCATTACCTTTACTTTTGTTGTTTATAAAGCCATCTTTTGATAGAATCCTTTACTTTAGAATTGTCACGAGGGATTGTTTTGCTGCCGTTGAGCTGTCCTGTTGCATCTTGCATAAATCCAGTAAAGTCAAGTTGAATCGACTCGAATCAAAGAAAATCAAGTCAATTCAAGTCAAATCAAATCAAATCAAATCAAATATAACCAAATTAAATTAAATTAAATTAAATTAAATTAAATTAAATTAAATTAAATTAAATTAAATTAAATTAAATTAAATTAAATTAAATTAAAATAAATTAAATTAAATCACATCAAATTGAAATAAATCACAGAACATCAAGTCAAGTCAGATTAAATTAAATTAAATTAAATTAAATTAAATTTAATCACAGAACATCAAGTCAAATCAAGTCGAGTCGAGTTGAGTGAAATTGAATCAAAATCAATTCAGTTCAAATCAAATCAAATCCAGTCAGGTCAATTTTAAAATCATATCAAACTTGAATTTTGTAGCACTTTTTTTCTACTAGTGTGACTCAAAGTGCTTTAGATTTTCAAATTTTAAAAATCAAAAGCAAGATGCCCACCCCCACCCCAACACACACTCAAAGCCTAGTAAAGCTCAGAATGATTCACTAATAAGATGTCAAGTAGACGTCTGGCTTTGTGCTAATGTGGGGAAACAATGTCTTGAGGATCTGTCTGCACCTGTTACCCCCCCCACACTGACACTCACAGAGGACACAGGACCCCCAGATCAAAGCAATCTTTCCCTCAAAAGAGTCTCAATAGTTACTGGTACAGATTCCTAATGTAACGGTTTCAGCGGGCGACTAAAACCACAATCGAGGAGATGGTTGAACTTTAAATCTGAACCTCAATGATTGAATTGTTTAACTCTTCCTTCCAAAGGAACATCAACTCCTGCTTTACGACCAGATGACAGGAGGAGAAAGTCTTTCACTCTCACCTCCGGCAACGCTTTTTGTTTATTTTGCTTTGTCGTACGTCTGTCTACAGTCTGGACACTGTTTATCTTTTATGCATGACAAACACGACAAAATCTGGCGAACAAACAGGCCACAGCCGCACACACACTCATTGTGTCTATAGAGGGAGGCCCCCATGTGGACGTGCATCGGAGTGGACAGTGTTTGTCTGCCTCTGGGTTCAGGTCCACAATCTGTGTCAGGCTCAGTGACACCTCAGTCACCGCATCTGCTCGAGTGAGACTGCCTGCGCGGCACTTTGTGGGTTCAGACTCTGACAGGGTGCGTGACGACGGGCGGCGTGATACCAGCTCTCCCCCACCATCTGTGAAGGATCCACCCTCAGGAGAGGAGAGGGAGTCCCTCAGAGATGAAACAGCTCCTCAGTCTGGACTCCACACAGTTCTGATGAGAGGTAACTGAGGAGGGGAGATCACTGCCTGCTCACTACCCCAATCCGTTTATAAACAGGAGGGAATTACAGAAAAAAGGAACACTTTGTTTTAACGCTCTGACAAATCACAGCTCTGTTCAGTTTAGGGCAACTTAAGTTTCACAAACGTTGAGGATCCATTCAGATCTACTAAATACGGTGGCCCTGAAGTGCAAATCACACCAACAAAACCACTTAACATAAAAACATATTAAAGAAAGAAAGCACAATAAATAATATAAAACATTCCGTTTTAGAAACAAAATTGAAATGAAACATTTTAGAAGTGAATTTCAGAAAACAAAACGAAAAACAACAAAAAGTTAGAAAAGGTAGGTACTATGTGACATCGCAGATTGAATGATGAAGATTTTAGATTTTTTCAAATGCGTCTTCAATGTTCACATACTAATAAAACGTTTTCAGATTAATGCGGAGCATATCCTGTATCACTTCACTCCAAATAAGTTCCAGTGTAATGATGGTCAAACATGGTCTTCAAATCATTGATGTCTCATAGTACCTACAATAAGAAGGAAAACAAAAGACTTTTGGGAAACAAAAATAATTTCTAAAAATTAAAACTAAATGTTAAAAAAGAAACAAAAGAAGAAACTGGAAATTGTAGGTATGGGACATTGATGACTGGATGATGATGTTTGTCCATATTTCAACTAGTGATTCTGGATATCATCATCCGATCAACGATCTCCCATAGTACCTACTTGTTCCATTTTCTTATTGTGTTTTTTGTTTTTTAACATTTCATTTTAATATCTGAATTTGTTTTTCTTTTTCCATTGTTGTTGTGATCTTAACATGTTTTTTCATATTATTTTTGATTTGTTGGTGCAATTTTCCATTCAGGGCTACTGTAGATCCAAGTGGGTACAGTCAAAATAATAAAATCTTTAAGACAAAGAATCTGGCTTCAGATGGACCCAACATGGCCCTAGATTTCGTGTTCTTGACATCATTGGTGCCCTGCTGGCGACCTGTCCAGAGTCTACCTTGCCCTCGCTCAACAGTAGACAGAATGGGCTCTGGCAACGCCATGACCAGCAAGAAAATGGATGGATGGATGGACTTCATTGGTTTTAGGTAGTGCAAAGCTGTGGCCGAGAAAAACTGGTCACGATTTTCATCATATTCAAAGAAAAATTAATGTTTTTAACCAGCATTTTCGAGGAATTACAGAAGAAAAGGGTGCTAAAAGTTTTATAACTATAAATTCACCAGTAAAGTTTTAAAACTTGTAAAATGAAGTTGCTGTATAAGTGGCGGGAATTTAATTCAGAAAAAGGGGGCTCGCCTCTGTTTTTGTGGTCCACCTTTCGGTTTCTTTAGCCTTTTTCCCACTGAGTGGGACGGTCCTGTCCAATACGGTCCGGTTTAGAATGGTCCATGCATTTCAGGATGAAGCTAACAACACTGGAGGTCATCCAGCAGCTAATTTTGTCCGCTTTGTACCTTGTTACGAATGTTTAATGTTGTTTGAGAACAGATTGCAGGTGGCATGGAGAAATATAGCCGCTTTCTTTTGTTGTGATGACCTTACGTCAATTAACGGGTTTCAACAGTAACTCTGTGCTAACTGGTCCGTCCCATTTTTCTGTGGACCTACAACCAATGGAGGGGCAAAAATGGTATGGTTTGATCTTGGTTATTGGGTCCATTTTATAATGGAAACACTCAAAATACTGGACTGGACTGGACTGTACAGTGGAAATGAGGCATATTTGTATCAATATTCTCTGTTTTTCTAATAATTTTGTTTTGTCTTTAATGTTTGTATATTCCATATTTCAAACACAGCCATGTGTTTCTTCACTGTATTGGTTAATAACAGATAATAAAAACAGAATTTCTGTTTTTTCATGAAAAAGCCACAAGAAAATGCACATTATCACTGAAGACAATTCACACATAACATTACATTTTAAATCTATTTTTAAATAAAAGTTTCTCACATAGCTAGAAACTTTAGATCCAAAGGAGTCCTACATTTTTGTAACACCTCAGTTTGATGGATTAATTGTGTTTGGATAAATCTGCAATAAATGACAGAAAATGCTGCCAAATTTGTTGCGTATATTTTTATAAAATATGACATAGTGAGATGGGCCAGTTTGTGATTAAATAAAAATAAAAAAATAAAAAGTTTTCAAAATTTATAACAATTTTTCTTCAACTTGTTTGTATATTTTGAAGTGCTTGATGCGACAATTTTCCTTTCCAAACAAACAAACAAAATAAAAAAAATCAAAATTCTTTCTTTATAAATAAAGAACAATAAATAGATAAAAGCCTGTAAAGTTATTTGCTGATTATGTGGCAAACATCTGTACAGGTACGGATAAGTATTCATCAAAGAGAATTTCAGTTTGCAGAAGCTGGCGCCGGCACAGTCCCTCTCCCATCATCCGTCATGCTTTGACTTGCATTGTTTCCCATCTGCCTTTCAACACTGAATAAGTACAGGCAAAAGTCCAAGAAGAAAATCTATGCCATTACCTCTGAGCCTGGACGGCAGCCAGACCACAGGACCAGAGCTGAGGACCGTTTCTGAAGAGGAACACTTAGAATAAAAAAAATAAAAAAAAAACAGGAAAGTTTCGTTTTGCCTTTTTAGTTCCTGGAAAAATGTTTATTTGAAGAATCCGGGTCCGAGCTGACTGACACACCCTTCAGCGTTGTGGAAGTTGCAGACATATGCACTTTTCAAGAAGTGTCAAACACAGAGGTGACTGAGGCTTCATTTGCCCAGTCACACATTCAGTGCTGATTCTTTAATCTCCCGCTCCCATCATCTTTTGATGTATTTTAAAACATTCCCTGCTGTTTTTTTAAATATGACAATGCCATTTGACCCAAAATCAACAAACTGGTACTGTTTTCTAGGACGGAGCTGCAGTTGTTCATCAGAAAGTTGTGGGTGGGACTGTTGCCGTGGAGTAAGCCCACTCCACTTCCCATCATCCATCTGTTTGCACTCTCTCCCACTACCTTACAGCCCCTCACAGCCCCAACCTGTCGTTACCAATGCATCAAAATGGTGAGCATTTTTCCGAGGCGGCCGTGGTGCAGTGGTAGGGCGGTCGACTCCTGATCAGAAGTGAGCGGGTTCGACTCCGCCTTGCCCGCCCATGTGTCGAAGTGTCCTTGGGCAAGACACTGAACCCCGAATTGCCTCTGGTGGGAGGTTGGCGCCAGTGTTCGGCAGCGGAGCCACCACCAGTGTGTGAATGTGTGTGTGAATGGGTGAATGGGTCTGTGACTGTGAAGCGCTTTGGGCCCTTGAAGGAGGGTAGAAAGCGCTATACAAGTATACGCCATACGCCATGAGCAATATTGAAGCCGTACAGTTTCAAGACAGACATGGATCTATTTGTCTGCAAGTGGATGCATCATATCAGAGCTTGTGATCCACCCATTGTATTTTCTGTATTATAAATAGGCTCTTTTTCCAAGTGCTTTTTGTCCATCTGCTCCTGATTCACAACGATTGAATAAATAGATTTTTAGTAATGCAGTTTTTAATCTTAATTTGGCTGTAATTATAATGCCAATTATACACATACATCAAAAACACAGTTTACATCTGAGTATGTCTTTAAATATAAGGCTTTGAGGATTATAAGAAGTGAACATGAGTACAGTATCTGTGGTAGAGTGTGTTGTTGGCGTTGGGGGTAGGGGCCGAGCTAGGTGCTTGGGCGCAGGCAGTAAGTCTGTGGTGTGGCCGCATGCCAAGCTGAGTGAAATAATTGATTGCCGATTGACCCTCCACTGCCACTGCGGACAGTCCTCTGCTCTGCATTACTGCACACACGTCCACTCACCGTTCCAACACAAAGACACACCACTGATGGTGAAACACCTGCTGTCCGATTTGTGGAGCAGAAATCACTTTTCTTTGTGTTGAAACTGACCTCAGGCAGAGTTGATGCTAAATGTTGCATCATTAAAAAGACAGAAGTGGCAGCTGGATGGCTCAGTGGGCTGTATGTAGGACTGTAGGGGAGCCATGAGCTTAATACTGCCCAGCTATGTAAACACAAGGGGGCCCAAGTCTGGGTCTCCCTGTGCCGGTCCCCAGCCCAGTTGAAACACAGGGTTGTGTCAGGATGAACATCCGGCATAAAACTCTCTACCAAAACAAATGTATGGAACAGTGAAAGCTGATTGGCTGTGGCGACCTCCGAGGGAGAGTGCCAGACGGTGAACAATATAACAAAGACACAACTTAAATAAAAAGTGCATGTTCCCGCTAAGTCTGGGAAAGCAGTATTGATATTTTAGGAACTACAGCCATTTTCATGCTGCTGCTGCTGCACAATAAAAAAACTACTAAGATTCAACACTGCTCTGTCTGTATTCCAGAGTGGATATGTTGTACATTCATTTTTGTTGAATCTGAGTTACACCCAGGAGATTTCTTCATTGTTTCATCTTAAAATAAGTTGATTTGAATTAATCTATGTACTCTTCATTCAAATGACTCCCACTTTGGTTCCCTGAAGTCTCATAGCTTTTTCAGGCAGATATATCTGTATGTACAGCACATTCTCACTCTTACGTCGTCACATACTCACGTTTGGTAAAGGATTCCTCCGTGTCACTTTTTAACGTTTTTGGTATCACCAAGTTGTCGTTTTTCGATGTACTGGCTTTTCCCAGAACATCATGGGTCCTCAACCTCAGAGCCACGAACCAGAACCGGTCCAGTACCTCCAGGCGTAGTGCACCGATACCCAAACCCGGTATCGGTACCCTAACCCTAACCCAGCACCAGACCAGATGCGGTACCAATACCGGACCCAAACTGGTACCAGTCACCAGTCCCAAGGACCAATGCACATCTACTACCGCGTCCTGAGTGTTGCGCACCCTTGATTTTGCAGACAGCCAGCACGTCAAAAAACAAAGAGTTGGAGACACAAAAAACGTCAAAAAGTAGCCAAATGTCAATATGTGACGACCTGGGAATAAGAATGAGTTGGTAGGACAGTGACTTTGCAGCAAATCTTTTCCTAAATTTAGTTTCAGATGTCATCATATTTTTTGTTTCTTTGTGAGATCTTTTGATTTTTTTCTGTTTGTTAGGCATATTATACAGTGAGTGAGAAGTCTTTTCTTAATTCAGCAAGTCTGAAACAAACTGGTCTGAATGTGGCCAAAAGACCAGAACCTTTCCAGAAATAAATGAAATCCTACCCGAAAATCTGTATCTTATTTCTTTACGTTCACACCACCTTCAACATGCGTTCAAGCAACCACTATTAATGAAAAGTCTATGTAAATCTGTGTTTTGGGCTTCCATGTTCATAGCTCTAACAAAACACAATTTTTAAGTTCTATACACAATGCATGTCCTATGAATGCACGTTGAAAGTAAAAATTGGGTGAACTTTGACCAATCAAGGACACAGATTTGGTAGTGACGTACAGATGATGCCCCTTTTAATTCATGGAAGGGCAAACTGTTTGAAAATTGATCATGAAGGAGAAATAAAAAATTGTGGTTTGTTCCCAGCTGGAATTCTATGACACCAAATCTTTCATTTATGGGAAGAGAATTGTGAAGAAAAAGTCTGGATTTGCACCGCTTCAACACTTTGCACCAAGCCTGTTCCAACTGTAAATGATTGACATGCACTGGTAAAAGCTAGAAAAATAAGAAGAAGCCTCAGTCTGCTTGTCCAGAGATAACACCATGGTGCATTCAAGAACCTGCGTTTAGATCCTTATATGCCCAATGTGTCTGTAGCTTGTAGCTTCTCCTCAGAGGAGTGGTGTTGGACAATTGTTATTATTTTGGCTGATCTGTGACTCGAACGACAGACTGCAGTTGAAAGCAGCTACCGCCATTGAAATTAGAAGTCCCCGTGGGACCTGAATGAAGAGAAACAATGACTGGCCAAACCGAACCTCAGTGCTGAGTCATTCAGACTGACACAGGGCGATGAGAAGGTGAAGCTCAGAGGGAAGTGATAGTGTCGATTCCATGCATTCAGCAGGAACTTTCCCTCATAAATGATTGACTCAGTATATCTTCTTGCGATCAACAGGACAGGAGGGGAACTTCCTTCCAGAGATGTTTAAGACTCCGAGCTCTGCACTGAAGCTGGTGGTGAGGGTGAATATGACACATAGCAGTAAAAACTAGTCTCCTCCCTGGGGGGTTGTTTCTCCATTTAGGCCACATTTTATAGGTTTTCTTTTCCAGTTTCATGTACTGCTTTCTACAAGTCATAACCCCCCTCCCCCGTTTTAGGATCAGCACATCATCCCAGCGGCCTCATTTGTTTGTTTGTTTGTTTGCCAGTTGGTTTATTACTGTATTCTTTAAGCATAGGACGAGGTTGGATTTGCTGTTTGGGCATATTTTCTCCTGTGATAGCATGTTCGAATTTGTCCAGTCAGCACGCGGCGAGTGTGTGTTTCTGTGGGTGTGTGACAGTGTGGAGAAAGGGAGTGGGGGGGCAGGGCTGCAGCACAGTTAGGGGGTCGCCAATAGTGCCAAATTGCTTTCCAAGGGTGTGTTGAGCGGGGACTGGGGTGGTGGTGGTGTAGTGGGGGGTGGGGGTGGGGGGGTTGCAGTAGCCCCCCCAGGTCACTCACTCCATCGCCAGATCAAGAGTAATAATTATAAATACCCTGTGAGTGTTAACGGCACGCAGGTGATTTATCAAAAACGTCGATTACATTTTGTGGCCGGTGACAACTTTTTAAAGCCGAGCACGTCCCGCGGGAGCGAGTCTAACTGGAGCGCAAACGGCGTCTTCATCATGGAGCCCAGAGGCCCCCCCAGCCTCAGAAAAAGTAAAAGCATAGTTGTGTGGCATGTGTCTAGCTGTTTCCCAAACTCAAATGTTACGTATTATGTTACATATTAACAGCAGAGATGTCACTGGAGACACCTGAATAACGCTGATGTCTTTGGCATTCGTAACTCTACGATCAACTTAAATCTGCTCATTCTGATACAGAGAGAAGTGACCGTTCATATTGACACCAATTTGCCTCTTTACTAGCGTAAAGTGTTGCATAACATTGCAAAGCCGCTTTTCTCCATGACAAAATTAACTGATTTATGTTGTTTGTGTAAATACTTCACAACTGTAAAAAATCCACTGGAATTACATTAATTTCCTGGAGGGTTGAAGAGTTACATTAGTTGTTAAAAGGCCTATACCAGGGGTCGGCAACCTTTAACAGTAAAAGAGCTATTTGGGCTTGATTTCTACTGATCGAAACCTAGAAGGAGCCGCACAGACTTACTTTAGCCTTTAAGAAATTTGGATTTGGATTCATGACCTTCTGTTTTTTTAATAATATAAATTGTCTTTTTGGCATGAACAAAGGCAAAAATATGAAAAGAACCTAGCATCTCTCAAAATATGATTTTGCATAACCAATGTTTTGCAGCATAATAATATGTGCTTTTAACTCAAACTTTTTGCCAAGGTTTTGCTTTGCAAATAAAATCTGTTCATTCTGGAGGTAGCGTTGGCCAAACAAGACGTCTTCAGGTCAACAGGGATGTAAAAACCTACATAGTTTATCTATGTGCACCTCAGCCATCAATTTATAAATTTAACTAATCTAAATTAAATAAATGCTAATTGAGTCATCCTTACTTTAAAAAATTACTATTTTTTTTTTTGTTGTTGTTCTTTTTCCCCTTTTTGTCCTCAGCAGTCTTATACTTCTGGGTTTTGTTATTTTAGTTTGGGCTTGGTAGTCTTAGTTTGTGGGCTTTAGTTATTTGTTTTCTTTAGGTACTTTTGGTTAGGCAGCCATTAGCAGGGAGCTGCTGACTCTGAAGTTTCAGGATGAGTCTGTGCTGCCAGCAAAGCCCCCCGGCTAACACACACCCCATTTCTATGCAAAGGTAGCGGTGCTCTGCAAAACGCTTTCAATTTATATATTCTTAACTGAAAACTTCAATGTTTCAGCGAAGAACTTCACAAAAAGATCCAAACTACACAAGAACACACCTGTGTAACTGTGAAAATTCATTGCTGATGTAATGCTACATGCACACCAGGCAAGTGATGCACATTTTAGAATTTGCTTTTAGCTCGTGGTGATCACATTGGACTGTTGCTACCCGGTACTTATGAACATACTAAGAGTTTAAAGAGGCAAGATGTCAAAGCGGTCCAAATCTCGTGAGTCTCTCGTGAATATAAATCCAGGCTTCTTATTTCAATTCATCCATCCATCCACCTTCTTGACCGCTTCTTCCCTTTCGGGGTCGCGGGGGTGCCGGAGCCTATCCCGGCTACTGTTGGGCAAAGGCGGGGTACACCCTGGACAGGTCGCCAGTCTGTCGCAGGGCCTCAATCACACACACATACACTCTCACATTCACACCTAGGGGCAATTTAGAGTCACCAATGAACCTATGAAGCATGTTTTTGGATGGTGGGAGGAAGCCGGGGTCCCCGGTGAAAACCCACGCATGCACGGGGAGAACATGCAAACTCCACACAGAAAGGTCCCAGCCGGGATTCAAACCGGGGCCTTCTCGCTGTGAGGCGAGAGCGCTAACCGCTGCGCCACCGTGCAGCCCATTATTTCAATTCAATTCAATTTTATTTATATAGCCCAAAATATCAAAGGAATTTGCCTCATTGGGCTTCAAAATATGAACAATAGTTTAAAACTAAACAGACTAAATAAACTGGTTATCCTCCCGGTAAGGAAAAACTCCTAAAAAAACCTGAGTCAGGAAAAAAGAAGAAACCTTAGGGATTCCCACATGAGGGAGAGATCCTATCCCAGGACGGACAGGCGATACCAGAACTGTTAAAGAAAGATTAGCTTCTACAACTACGTATCTAAAAGAGTTCATTCAGATAAAGCTGAGGGACGAGTGATGATTAAGTCCATAGTCAAGATGAAGCAGAAGTGCAGTCCACGACCAGGAGCAGGAGGACACATCTCTATTCCAAAAATGAAAGACTTGGTGTCTTATAATTCCAGCTGGGCGCAAACTGCAATCATTAATATCTCCTCTATGATCATTTTTCAAGTGGTTCCATAAATTGAAAGAGGACCATACACACGTCACTACCAAATCCGAGTCCATGATTCATCAAAGTTCAACTGGTTTAACCCTTGTGCTATCCTAGACATGTTTACATTAAAAGTGGGGCCATCTGGACCTCACAGGACAGCACACTGAACTACTTTTAAAGGATTTTTTATCTTCACTGGTGTCCGTGGAAGACATAAAATCCTGTCCACTTTTGGAATGAGAGGGATCCGACATCAATATAAGGGTGAGGTCATCTGGACCAAATAAGAGAGTGCAAGGGTTAATGTGGGTTCAGTGGCCAGGCATTTTGTACGTAGAACCCAAAAATGGTTGTAAAAAATTCCGAATTGACACATGAGACGTGAACGCAAGAATTTTGAAAGAAGTAAGACAGAAATGCACATTTACATTGACCTGTCATTGGAAGTGGCCCCTTAAACATTAGCATTAGGGGTTGTTTGGCATCACCATGCTGACATATTGTACATTTTTCTCCGAAATATCTCCAGACTGATTAAACCTCTTGGATGAGTGATGAAATGTTGCAGGAAGACGGTTTAAGTCTGTATGCCATGACTCAACTATAACATGTCTCTTAGATAAATTACCTTCACCGACATATCCACACTGGATGGCTGTTCTTCACCTTTCAGCACAGCCAATCAGCTTTTTCCGGGATTCACACACGTGGTTTGGCAGAACTTTTACAGCAGATGCCCTTCCTGACACAACCTTGTATTTTACCCGGACAGGGGAGTGGCTGGACCAGCACAGGGAGACAGACCCCTTGTGGCTACATAGTTATGCAGTAACATGAAGGGTCTTATCTAAGGACCCACACTGGATGATGTTCATCGCCCCCTGGGAAGTAAACCCTGGCTTCCCAAGCGCCAGTCCTACACACATCTAACTGAGACAGCGAGAATGGTAAATTGTGTATACCTATACGGCACTTTTCTAGTTAGAGTCCAATGTACACACACAGACTCGCACACAGACAGCGACTCCGCTGCCTACAAGGCACCAACTTGGAAACACCAGGAGCAACACGGGGTTCAGTGTCTTGTCCAACGACCCTTTGACACATAGACGAGTCAGACGGGAACCTGTGACCCTCCAATCAAAGGTCAACCGTTCTAGCTTCAGACTAGATGAGACTCCTCCTACAAAAACATCTCTATATATATAAAGAAAACCAACTGAATCTAACGTCCAAACACAGAGGTTTGCTCCAAAAATCGGCCAGGGTAACCAGAAATCATCAACTGTGCTGCAATGCATTCCAGACATTAATGTTTGAACTAATAATATATGAGATAAGAGAAGAAAGTTTTATCATTTTAAGAAAACAATCACTTCTGCTTTTAATGAAGCTCCATTCATTTTACTTCAACTTAAAAAGTTTAAATTATTACCTTTAGCTCCTGACACACAAGAGTAGAGGAAACTCTATTTAAAAAAATAGGACAAGAAAGTATAATTAAAGCTGGAATGTGCTCAAGAAAAAAGAACGTATCTGCAGGTTAACCTGCAAGAATGGAATTCACAGAAAGAAAAAGAAGATTTGCAAACCAGAAAGATTTTCAAGAAACATTTATTTGAAATCATAAATAGATAGGGTTCATTTTAATAATTCCATTCATATCATAATTTTTGGTTGACGATTTGATTTATAGTCGATATTGGTTCATTTTGAACGATCCGATTCACTGACCTAAAATCCATACACAACATCTTTAGCCTAAAATGTGACTCAGAGATAAATACCTGCTGAGCAGTGCAGGTCAAGTTTTCCATATTTCTTCTATTTCTTGCAAGATAATTAGGTGAAAATTAAATATGTGTAAAAAGGAAAGTAAAGAGGAATTAATGGTAAATGCATTCACATTTTAGTTTCATACAGTTCTGCCCACTGTTGTTTTTCCACTTTAAACTAAACATTATTAGAATATTCCACCCCACTGCATGGTCATGTCTATGCGTGTAGGAATAGAAATCGATTAAATGCTACACCCCTAGAAATAAATGTTCGTCTCCCAACATGAATGATACACTTTACAACACTTTTTATGCATGAACAGCTTCCTTATTCCAGCTTTATCTCGAGGGGCTCATTATTTCTGTTCTGATCACTGATCTCCGTTGAAAAAGCAAGGAAAAGCTCAACAACAACAGCAGCAAAATAATACAATACAGTCAAAGCTGGTGGGATGCTATTTGGTGCAAATACTTACGAAAGTTAGCAGGTAATCAGATTACAAACAGACAGTGAAACCCCCACTGCAGTCAGGTGTTAAAGAGCAGAGAGGAAGGAGGTTGAGGTCATTATGGGTTTGATGAAAAGGATGAGAAGCCACAAGCTTCTGTGTTTGTCTGCACTCTGTTTATGAAGTGTGTGTCACTGCGTCCGTGTGTGTGTGTGTGTGTGTGTACTGTAGGTAAGCTGAGCCGAAGAGACGCTGACTGTGTTGAATCTCAGCAGCTCCAGACGCCAGAGACACGCCGCACCACCCCTCCACCTCCGCTTTGTTTCAGCTCAGATGGACTCTGCCCTGATTTATAGAAAGAAAAAAAAAGCCCTCAGCGTTGTCACGGTGATATCTTTCTCTCTGCCACACATCCAGAGCACCAGTCTGTCCCTCCAACATCTCCCACACACACATACATCCTGAGAGCCGGTGAGGTGATGGCTGTCACACGGCTCAACGTTTCCTCTGAGTCAGCAAAAGCAGAAGTAGGAGAGTGATGGAGAGGCTGATGAAGGGAGAGAAAGATGGAGATATTAGGAGAAAATTAAAAAGTCAAGATTCAGCAAATTATTATTGATAATAACCTTTAGAAAAGCTGATCAATTTAATTTTAGCACAAAATTATTCAAGTATTTTTTAGAGAAGATTCTTTCTTAAAAGAGGTAAATAAACATTTTTTTGTTTAAAAAATAATAAAAATTACATTACAAGAGCTAATCATTGGGCCTGCAAATAAATCAAGAGTAGAATACTATTTTATTTCAAGACATTAATTAGAGTCAGGAGCAGGATTTAAAACGTGGAAATTAAAAAAAGAAAGAAAAAAAACGTAGAGGATGCTCACCAGGATGAAGGAAGAGAGGGGTTAGCATCCGTCCTTCCATCCGTCCATTAGCGGCTGAGGAGGCGCGCGAAGGCCTGCTCATCCCCGGATCCACACAGGCAGCGCGCCCGCCGCGCGGGGCTCTATCTGCGGGAGGGCGCGTGCCGCTAACACCAGGGAGGAAGCGGAAGCCGGAAGTACGCTGGAAATAACACAATAATTTAGATAAAAATGTACAAAATATGACTATATATGTTTTTTATATTATTTAAGTATTTTTTCGTTTTAAAAATTCACCCCGAACATAAAAATATATATAGTATTTTAAAATACTTTCATTTCTTTTTTATATATTACGAGCGTTACCCCTTTTGTATGAAAAAAATAATCAATTTCTATAAATATTTTGTTTATTTTAGCAGACTTTCAAAAACCTGAAATAAAATCCAGCTCCACTCGTGAAATCATAACATTTTCACCAGAGGCTTTTATTTGGGTTTTCAAAATAAAAACGCGAGCACATTTCCGTTGCTTTTTTGGGGGGGACAGAACTTTTTATTAAACATTATGAAAACAAGAATTTTTCCAACAATGTTCCACTGTTTTTGCAGGACTTTTTCTTACTCGTTGACACATCAGGACATTGAATAAATATAGAAATCATATGTACAGATATACATTGACAGCACTGTGCAGAAGTTGTGATGCGTTCAGGGATGGCTGGTAAAATAGAAACTTCCTTAAAACAGGGAAGAAGACAAAAAATATATATTTTAAATAAAAGGAAAATAATTTAGATAAAAAGTTGTTTGATTTAGTTGATGCACAAAATTGTAACGAACGAATATGTGACCTAAACGCCATTATTTGCAGTCCATGCAACAGGTAGGCTTCTGCACAATATTGCACATATATCTACGCAGCAGAGAAACACGCGCACGCGTACCAGAGATCTGTTGTAGACAGAATAATGCAAGATTTTTTTCCCCAAGAACAATCAACTACCATCAGGCAAAAGAAAAATTTTAAAAGAAAATAAAGAAAATCTAATTTTCTTACAATCAGACAAACCCGCAGGCCCGACACATTCTCCTCTACAAATACAAAAAAAGAGAAACATTTTCATAATCAGATTGGTGCATAGAGTTTTAGCAGCAGTCCTTCCAATAAATGATCAAATTTACATCCAGGTTTTTAAATGAAAGAAAAAAAAATCTCCTGACCAGTTTGATCACCTTTTTTTAGTGCAGTTCATCACAGAGGATCAAAGGAGGATATCATAGACAATTTGCATGCTGTAACATACAAACATTTGTTTTAAGACGATAATCCAAGCAACAAAAAGCTTTAAAAAGAGAAAATAAAGTGAGGCCTTTCTTTTCTCTATCTCCTTATGTACATACAGGTGGACATAAATACAGTCTGGCTCGGATGAATCTCTTTTTTTAAAACAATAGAAAAAGTTGATTGAAAATAGCAATTAAGGAGCGGATTGTTTGGAGTCTTTGCGCCTCTCCTGAACGGGGGTTGGGGGGGGGTGGGTCATGCTGTTTTCATACATGTGGACGAAAGATGACTGGTTGTGGAAAAATTGGGGAGGTGGGGGGGTTACCGTACATGTCCTGCATGCAGGGTTGCAGAAGAGTTTAAGTGGAAGCTGCGCGCGCAGCTGCAGTCCTGAAGCTCTAAGATAAGAAAAAGAAGAGCTTTTTGAGTCCTTCCTCGCGGATCTCTTGAGTGAAAACTTTCTTTAAGACTTGAGGAAAGTCCGCTTTAAGACTCCGAGGCCTGTTTGAGTTTTAAAGTTTTCTGTCGTTGAGGGAGGGGGGCTGTAAACAAACGCAGAGGATGGGAGGTGATGGGAAGAGGGGCGGCGCAGGTCAGAGTCCGGCTCACATGAAGAAGTCGGCCTGTTTCGCGGAGGGATCTCTCGTGCCGGCAGCTCCGCCGGCGCTGAAGGTCCGGCTGGCCAGCTTCTCGTACTTCTCCTTGTATAGATCCCGCTCCTTGGCGAGGCGCGCCACGTCCTGCTTCAGCTGCTCCACCTGGTTCTGCAGCGTGCACTTCTCCGTCTCCAGCATGTGCCGCTGCTGCACGCGCTTGAAGCGGCACGACTGCGCGTAGCCCCGGTTCTTGAGGGTGCGCCGCTTCTGCTTGAGGCGGATCACCTCCTCCTTGCTGAAGCCGCGCAGCTGCCGGTTGAGCTCGCGCACTGTCATACTGACCAGCTGCTCGTCCGAGAAGCGGTCCTCCAGGCGGACGTGGTGGCCGTGGTGGTGGTGGTGATGGTGGTGGTGAGGCTGGTGGTGGTGCGCCGCGGAGGCCGCGGACAGGTCCTCCCCCATGTACTGCTGCCCGCGGAAGCCCTCGTAGGCCTGGTGGTGATGGTGGTGGTGGTGCGCGTTGCCGATCAGGGCTTCCACCGCGTCCTCGGGCGTCAGGTTGAGCGCCTCCGGGTTGATATGGTGCTGGTAGCTCGGGATCCAGTACAGGTCCTCCAGCTGCGGCTTGGCCGCACCGCTGTGATTGTTGGTGCCGCTGCTGTTGTTGCTGTTGCCGCTGCTGTTCACGCTCCCGCCCGCGCCCAGGCCCGGGCCGGGCTGCGTGCCGGGGCTCGGGGCGCAGAAGCTGGGCGAGGAAGGCACGGACGAGCAGGGGGTGCTGATCGGCGTGGAGGACAGGGAGCCCGACGGGAGGCGGTGGCAGTAGCGGTCGGCCTCCGGCGGCTCCTTCTTCACCTCGAACTTCATCAAGTCGAAGTCGTTGACGTACTCGATGGCCAGCGGGCTGTTGGGCAGCTCTGCGCTCATGGCGAGGTCGGTGGCCATGTCAGTCCATGCGACGACTCCCGCCCTCACAGCCAAACCGACCGCGGGCACAGATCTCGGATACAGATTGCGAAAATGAAAACCAGCCTGGATGGTGTATATATAGGCTCACGCACACGCCCGGTGCGTGGAGCTGCTGCAGGCCCGCGGGTGGGAGGAGAAAGTTATTAAGGCTGCTCGGACAACTTCTATATATAGTGGCGTGAGGGGACGTATGCATGTAAATGAACTTGTACACCTGCCAGCGCGCCTCCGCTCGCTGCTCTTGTTGACAACTTATCCCGGGTCAGATGGACGCCCCCGGAGCGGCTGAAACGCGAGACAGCAGCCTGTCCTGTCCTCGCTTCACCTCTGCAGCGCGCTCGCCTCCTTCTGATTTACAGTCCTCGGTTCGAGTATGTGTGTTTTTTCTCCAAGCATCCAACACTTTACAGAAGCATGGTGAGGTCTCTGCACGAGCAAAGAAGTTTCACGTGCGCCGCGCACGCGTGCGTAAAAGCGTGCCAAAAGAGTAACAAATCCAAAAGGCGCGCTGGGGTTCTGCAGAGTTTGTCCTCTTATTTTTGCAGGAGTTCGATTCCGCACGTGGCTCCTCGTGCTTCTGTCCGCGCGCCGCTCACCTCACTGACTGGAGGGTTTGGAGAAAATGTGGCTCAAAGATGCAAAACTCCACTTGTGTTTTGTGTCTTTGTTCCTGATTCCTCTGAGCTTCACAGTAAAAACCACACAGTGTCAATGAGCCTCCCGGAGGCGGGCATTTATAAACACAGCGTGCCCCCCACCCCCTCCATCCCCATCATCGCCCAGCCCTCAAAGCAGAGACCCCTCCTCCTTGTCCGGACCCTCCCACGCTGAGGTGCATCAGCCCAATGAGAGGAGATCCCTGCTCGGAATTTGCATCCTTCCGCAGGGCAGCCTCCGCTCCGAAAACAGCCGAACGGAGCCGAATGGAGGGGGGCGCGCACGGAAGAACAGGTGCGGCAGATCTCCCCCTCTAGTGACCGCGGGAGCGCAACTGCACGGTGGGTAAGACGAGATCTGCGCGAGTTTCTAAGAGAAAAAAAAACATTTACTGGGAAGACTTTTCTGAAATGTGAGGAGTCTACGCGCACGTCCGATTCCAGAAACAGGCGCTTCCAGGTTTTCTGTCCGCGCGTCTTTCTCGTGCGTCACGGTCCAGACTGATGCTGATGGTTCTGGTTAAAACGCGTCATGTAGAACGTAATCCTCTGAAATTACTCAATAGATCTGTTCCATCTTTTAGTTTTTGTTCATAACAAAAGTGAAAACGTCACTCTGCGCACATTTCAAAACGAATTTTGTTTTCGTTTAGAGTTGCAGCATTCTTGAAGACTGTCAGCTTAAACGTTATGCAGAGCGCAAGGACTCACTTCTGGGGAAAAAAGAAAAACTTTGTAAAATCTGTTTTTGAGCTCATCTAACGCCAAAAAATCGAAAGAAAAAATATAAAATATGGTTTTAGTTAAAGTTTTACGCACAATAACAAACTGAACTCTTGAGTTTAGATTTTCCCGAATTACCTCCAACTTCTATGCGCACGGGCTTACGGGATGGAAAACGGTTTTTGGAGAAGTAGCAAGAGTGAAAGTTCACTTTAAATAATGGGATTAAAACAACAACATTAAAAAAAGGTTCATCTGCTTTAAAACCGCTTTCATAATAACTTCTTTAACAGAGGGCTCGCGCAAGAAGGCGCGCGGAGCCTCTGACACCACAAACCGTCAAATCAATCCATCCCGGATCGATTTAAGGCCGCTCGCCTCTGTGCCAAAAAGAGGGCGGGGGGGAGAAATCGATGCGCATTTCCGCGCTGGGGCCGCGCGCGCGTTAAGTATGATCGGCGGTTTTCATTGGCAATTAACCACAAACTGCATCCAGACTCATCCGGGAGGATCGACGGGTAATTAAGCCCAGCCGCTGCGCGCGCACTGCTCCGCTCTGCCCACATCTGTCTCCCTTTTCCCCCTTCTTCCTTTTTTTCTTGAGAGGTGGGGGCGCTTGGTTTTTATGGTGGTGGGGGGTAATCAAAGCGAAAGGCTGAGCAGGACGTCGATACAGCTGATAAGTATGAGTGCAGCGCAGCTCAGGGGCGCAACAAAAGACTTCAGGGGCTCCAGGAGTAATTGGGCCCCATCTCCCTTAGACCTAAGAGCGATCTTCTTAAAGCAGAAAAGCTAAATTGCAATTATTTGGAGCCTAACCATTGAATTTATTTCTGCTTAGAGTCCCACTCCAATCATATTTTGATCTGTAGTAAAAATGTTCAGTGATCTTTACTTTATGATTATGACTTTTTCTTTTAGCCAAAATCTAAAAACTTGTGTCATTTTCAAGAGCATAGTTTCGGCAGAACAGCAGTAAGTCATTAGAAATTCGCCTCTCAGTTGTGGGCAGGACTGTTAGAGTAGGGTAACCCCACCCCCCCTTCCCCTCAACGTTGCTGAAAGCTTGGCGCAAGGAGTTTGTGGGCCACCAAATGTATGTTCTCCATCACAAATAAGCTCTTTTTCAAACTGCATTTTTTTGTCTGCCTCATGATTTTCAATGATTTGAGCAAATAAATATTCAGAAATGCAAATTTTGAGCTCAATTTTCTTTTTATATGACCTCCACCATCAGAAAAATGCCACACCAACATGTTACAAGCACAAGAAACCCCCTTTTTTAAATCAAAGTGGGTCTTTAAGTACAGCTCTAGAAGAATTTAGGACCACCATCAAGAACTTAGATGTCTTTAAATAAGATGATAATTTTATTTGCTTTATAATATTTACAGCATTTCCCCAAAACCTGGTATTGTCATTTATTAACAGAAAACAATTTTTCTGAACTCACCTAATCCCATAGGGGTTCATGGGGTTGCTGGAGCCTATCCCAGCCACTGTTGGGTGAAGGTGGGGCAAACACTGGGCAGGTTTCCAGCCTGGCACAGGGTCATACAATCATACAAACATTAACACCTAGAGGCAATTTAGAGACACCAGATGACCTACAGACTGTGTAAGGAAGCTGAAGTGCCCAGAGAAAACCCACACAAGGAGAACATGCAAACTCCACGGAGAGGGGTCCCAACTGGGAGTTGAACTTGGGTCAGCTCACTTAATATCTGGAGTGTTAACCACTACGCCACCGGGCAATGGTTACTGCCAGATAAGAATGTGTGGACACAATGAGAATATTTTGTGTAAAAAACAAAAAGGGATCTTCAAAAAGAAAGTTATGGGCTGCAGTTAGCACTCTCACAGCAAGAAGGCCCTGGTTCAAATCCCACCTGGATCCTTTCTGTGTGGAGTTTGCATGTGTTCTCCCCAGGAACCCCATCATCCCCCCACAGTCTATAATGATGTGCCCTGCTACAGCCTGGCAACATATCCAGAGTGTAGCCCACCCCAGGCCAACAGTGGCCAGGTTAGACCTCAACAGGGATACAGTGGGTAAGGAAAATGGATGGATGGATGTTTCATGAGTGTCTCTAAATTGTTCCAAGGTGTTCATTTGAGACCCTGCAACAGACTGGTGATGACCTGTTCAGGTTGTCCTCAATGACTGGATATGAGCTCTGGACTGAGTGAGTGTGACACCATCCATCCATCTTCTTCCGCTCATCCGGGTCGCGGGGGCAACAGTCTAAGAAAAGATGCCCAGACTTCTCTCTCCCTGGCCACTTCCTCCAGCTCCAGTGGGCGGAACACAAGGCGTTCCCAGGCCAGCTGAGAGACGTAGTCTCTCCAGCGTGTCCTGGGTCTTCCATGGGGCCTCAGCCCAGTGGGACATGCCCGGAACACCTCTGCAGGGGGGTTTTCAGAAGGGATCTGGACCAGATACCCAAGCCACCTCAATTTTTCGTCTTTCTTCTTTAACAGGAATCTACAAAGCCTCTAAAGGGATATCTAAGAAAAAAGATACTGGTTTCTCAGGCACACCAGATACTATCACATAAGCACCAGTTAATATCTCGTGGGGAGCAGTTACTATCTGTTGTGCATGAGATAATATCTCGTGTGGATGGGATACTACAGTATATGGGGCACACCAGATACTATCTTGTGAGCACCAGATACTATCTAGTGCATCCCAGATAGTATCTTGCACAAACCAGATACTATCTCGTGAGCACCAAATACTATCTCATGAGCACCAGTTACTATCTCTTGTGCATGAGATAATATCTTGTGTGTACGGTATACTATACGGTGTGCACCAGATACTATCTCTTGAGCACCAGACACTATCTTGTGAGCACCAGTTACTATCTCGTGTACACAAAATACTATCTGGTGCGCACCAGATACTATCTTGTGAGCACCAGATACTATCTGGTGAGCACCAGATACTATCTTGTGAGCACCAGATACTATCTCATGAGCACCAGTTACTATGTCTTGTGCATGAGATAATATTTCGTGTGCACGGAATACTATATGGTGCGCACCAGATAGTATCTTGTGGACACCAGATACTATTTCATGCACACCAGAAACTATTATTTACCTTTTCTTTGATGTCCCCTTGGGAGCTCAGAAGGAATAATCACATTTAAAGAAAAAATAAAGTAACATTGACATATTGATTTAATTAACAGATAAACTGTGTTTTGAGTGTCCTCTATTGAGTATAGTCTCCCTTCACTAGACCTTATTTCAACTCAAAAACACCTGCAGTACCAAGACCCCCCACCCCACATCCTACCCGTCTCACAAACCTGAATGATAAATCTGATCAATTTGGAATAAAAGTGCTAACGTAAAAAATAAAATAAAGTAAAAATCAGATATAGGAAGTTGAACTTCAACAGGAAAGCCTTGCGCAGCTGCTGAGCTGAACTTCCAGTCCGGACTGGTCATGAAATACGTGCCCCCACTCTCCCTCCTTCCCCGCCTCAAATCTGCTGGCAAGGATGAAAAGAAGAGTGGAAGATGAAGGGACGGAAATAAGATATTTAAGGTGTCATTAGAAGAGAGTCAAATATGCAGGAGCTGGCCTTGAAACGGCCAGCTAAGCAGAGAGCTTTGAAACGGCACATTTAAGAAGATCTGCTGTGGTCCATTCATTGTCAGGAGAAGGGGAGTGTCTGTGGCCGAGGGCTCGAGACATCAATTTTTGAAGTCAGGCTTTTTATTGTGTCTTTGCATACTGGGACTTCGCTGTAAGCGCAGTTCTCCAGACTTAAGCATAAATGGACATCAGCAAGGTGGAGCTTTGAGGCGGGAGAGCCCGCATCCGGTCCATCCGGGAGGTGGCTCAGGGTTATCACCGCCGGTAAGTCACTAATGCCTCTGCGGAGGAATCAGCTTTAATTGTGAGCGGGTGACACACACACAAACACACACAGACAGACAGTGAAGTTATCGGGGAGGGCTTAACTTCAGAAATCAGGAGTATCTCTCAGTGATTAGAAAGGATTCTGGGCCTCAAAGAAGAAGAAAGTGTGACGAGTCGGCTTCATTCGTGGTTATGATGAGAGTGCCCAGATTCAGAGCAGAGGTCCAGAGACAACCCAGCAACAGCTACATTTTTAGTCACATTTCCGGTCACAAAGCACCACAAAAACTCTGAAATTCTCTGCTGCAGCACTCTGACATGAAATCTAAGCATCCATCCATCTTCAGAACCCATTGTTTCTCAGTCAACACAAGTTCAAGTGACCACTGTAAATGAAAAGTCTATGTAAAAACATGTAAATGTGTGTTTCAGGCTTCTGCATTCAAAACTCTTAGGTTCATGTTACACTATGCAAATTTCTACAAATTTTTTCACGCTATATGTGGACAACGTTTGTCAATTGAAATTTAAACTAGATTGAAATTTGACCAGTTAGGGACTCCGATTTAGTAGTGATGTATGGATGGTGTCTTTTCATTCACAGAAGTGCCAACTGTTTGAAAATTGATAACAGAAGAGAAATGAATAATTGTGGTTTGTGCCAGAATTATATGATACCAAGTCTTTTACAAAAGCTGTTAAAGAAAAAGCCTGGAGCAAGATTCTCGAGATTTGCACCACTTCAACATTTAGCATCAATCCTGTTCCAAGTGTAGGTGTCAGACATGCGTGAGTAAACAGTTGCAAAAGAAAAAGAAAGCCCTACCCTGCTTGTACAGTGTGAACTTCATGGGATAATCGTGCTTCCGAGAATTCTCTGTGAGCAGGTACCTGCATTTCATGGTGCGAACGTAGGATTAGGTATAGGTGGGTCACACCCTGAACAGGTCACCGGAATATTGTAGGGCTATGCAACCAACCACACAGATTCACAGCATGGAACAACTTAATGACCCCATCAACCTACGAAGCATGCTTTTGGACAGTGGAAGGAAACCCATTACCCGGAGAAAACCCACCCATGCACAAGGAGAACTTAAAAATTCCACCTGGGATTCAAACCGGGGACGTTTTGCTATGAGGCAAGAGCCCTAACCAGGACACCAACGTGCACTCCTTGAGTAAAACAAAACAACTGTCATCCTTCACCACCTCAGACTTTAAGGCACTATAAATACTGAGTACCAGCTCAGTGGTCTTAAAACACATTCTCACTCCCAACTCATCCTGTATGGATGTATGGTTCAGGCCCCCTCCGATTCACCTTTTGGGTGTCCCTAACTTGACGTTTTTTGAACTGCTGGCTGTTCCCATTAAATCGTGGGTCTCCAACCCTCAGGACAAGGTACCGGACGCGATAATGGATGTGGAACCAGTAGCGGGTAGGGTACCATTCCGGTCTGCATCTCGAGGGTTGGAGACCCCTAATCAGCGTCTGTGACCTGGTACCAAGCGGCCCTCGGACCAATACCATTTTCAGCCCACTGGGTGGGAATCCCTGATTTGACGGGAACAGGCATTACGTCAAAAAAGAGTTGGGGACACCCGCAACGACAAAAAGTGACGCAGAGGGGACCTGAACCTTACATCCTTGTATTACAAGTTGCAAGTGAGAATGCGCTGGGCCTTGTAGTAGAGTATACACCCTGAGACTGGAAGGTTGTGAGTTCAAATCCAGGGTAGAGTCCTAGCAAAGACTCTTACCTTCCTGCTTGACATTCACTATAAAGAGGTTGGATTTGGGGTTAAATTCACTAAATGGTGCTCAACTGTAGCTGTGTCTGCAGCTCAGGGGATAGCTCAAATGCGGAGAACAAACACCTACAGACTTTAACACTTCAACAAAACTCAAACTTTTACAAAAAATGTCCTAAACCTCCAAAATGGATTCAAACTTTCAAGTGTGGAGCAGCAAACATCCCAAATGATCATTGTGTTCTTGAAGGAACTCTTGTCTCATTGTTGTATGTTAACTCACTCTGTATTTTCTTCCATCCATCCATCATCCCACCCGTGTTCTGATAAAGCCGTTTTTACATGTGTTAACACATGTAAAACACCTTTACACACCCAGCCTCCTCAAACACACTCACACCCATTTTGAAGGATCTCAGTTGACCTTTTCTTTTCGTCTGCAAGTCTCTGTGGACAGATGATTTCTCTCCCTCGCGTCGTCTCTCCATCTCATGCGCTTTTACTAAAAATTGAAATATTGATCTTAATTAGAGTTTGCAGAGCTCAGCAGCTCGTGTTGAGGGCCTCAGACAAGAGGCAGCAGACATCTGTCTAAGGCACTTACATCTTCAGCGCAGGAGATGAGCGCTGCGGGTGGGGAGGGGAGGGAGAGAGAAACGTGCAATGAAAGAGGAAGAGTGATGGCTCCACGTCTCCTGCCTTTTCTCAGAAACATGTCGAGCTCTCCATCTCCGCTCGCCGCTGTCGATACGTTTGAGAGGGGAGTGAGAGGAGGAGTGACAGGCAGCAAACGCAGCTCCAGCCGTCCCGACAAAACGGTTTGGACACGACTAAACCGTGACTGTGTGACAATCCGTCCTAGAAGTGACGTTTTTTTCGTTGCTCTCTTGTCGTCTGGTTTGAAAACTCAGAACATCCAGGCGTGAGAAAGAAAAGAAGCCATCATGCGTTTGAGTGAAACTCTCCTCTTTCTGCTCTCAAACTGTCCAAAGATCTCGGTAAACATTTATGGATGCATCACTTCAAGTGTCTCCATGCATCTGTGTGTGAAGTCAAAACTGATTTCAGCACCATTCAGGGCTTAACCTTTTTAAGCTACGTTCACACCTCCCTCAGCAACGCACATTAAAGCCACCACTTCCAATGAAAAGTCGATGGAAACGTGTGTTACGGGTTTCCAAAACTCCTGCGTTCACGCATTACTATCACATTTTTTAAACAATCTACGTACAAAACATGTTTAAAGTTAAACCAGCTAGAATTCTAACCAACCACTGACTGGTATTTGGTAGGGGAGTGTACTGGCAAGTTTCTGGCGATACGATATGTATCACGATCATAGATCACCATACACATGATACGATACGAATCCCAAAATATCCCAAGACAGTAACAGACAATACTTCACTATTTTTTTTATTTATTTTGGCTTAAGAATTGTCTAAATATTATACATTTGCCCAAAAGTAAAATACATGATATTCAATGATCAGAACATTAAGACTACAACTGTATCTCATAAACAAGTTGCTTTTGCCTGCTGTAAAAGTACATTCATGGTGCTTTTCTTTGGGTAATTTAGGAAACATTTAAATGGAAAACAAAAGTAAAGCTGAATGTGTTTGCTTTAAAATAATTAATTAAATATCGCCTTTTCAGTATTTTGACTCGAACAAGTATTGCCAAATAAAGCATCATATTTCACTGAATCAATATTTTCTGACAACCCTAGTATTTGATAGTAAAGAAGGAACTACGATTCCTTTAATTCACGGAAGTGCCAACCGTTTTTAAATTGATCATGGAGGAAAAATTCATGATTTCAATTTGTGCCTGAACTGAATTACATGACACCAAGTCTTTTATATATCGGAATAGAGCTGTGAAAAAAAAGCCTGGAGCAAGATTTGCACCGATTTGACACTTTGCACCAAGCATCTTCCAACTGTAGGTGGCAGACATGGGCTGGTAACCACCAGAAAAAGAAAAAGAAGTCCCTCCCCACTTGTCTAGTGTGAACACCATGGGCTAAACGCATGTTCAAGAACACGCTTTTGACATGTTCTTAACAACGTGTCAAGTGGTTAGTCTGAACATAGAATAACATCCAAACATTTGCGTTTGTTTTAAGACCCTCTCCAACAAAAAATGTGTTTTTAACATGTTCTTGTAGTATTTTTTCATGGTGGAGGACATACTGTGGACATGCAGAAACATGAGAGGTCTTGCCAAAGGACCCAGACTATTTAAAGCTCATTGGTTCTCTAAATTTCACTTGAATTTTCACCACATTGTTTCTTTTTTAGGTTTTAAAACGGATTTCACTCTGTAGGAAACACATTTTTTTGCCTGTAAATCACACAATCTGGGTGAAATATGTCTCTTCTTTGTGGAAATGTATTTTCCATCATTTAATGCTTTTGTATTTGCAGGCTGTTTAGTTACTTTTTTGTCAGTGATGATTCACTTACACCTCTAGTGATTGAAAAAGCAGGTGCACTTTTTAGAAATTCCACAGATAAACACTGTGAAATTTGTCTGAATGATCAAAAAAAAAAAAATAAAGATAAGAAATAACAAGATTTTTTGATGAAGGTTACACCCCTGCTGGGGCATTTCCCACAAAAGGCTTGCCTGGAAAGTCCTTCTTTGGACCATGTGATCCTACCTACACTATGGTTCAGAGGACCTTCAACACAAACCAATCTGTCCAGAAGATCCTCAACTCTTTTCAGACATTTTTTTCTGTGGTTGATAGAACAGTATTGAAGTCCATCATTGTAAAAATGTCTCTTTTCTGTTTACAGCTATTTGATATGTTTAATTTAATGACACTGCCATTTGGCGTTCTATGAGGCGTCTCTGTCCTAAATCGAACACATTTAGATGTTTGTTCTCTTTTACAATTATAAACTGGAGCCTCCTGTTTCTTTTTTGTCATTTTAGAGCCAGTGTCTGCTGTTCTCTTAAGGAAAAAGTTAACGATTAAAATTGTTAAAAATCCTAATTTTTTTTTTTGTGGTTTTCCTGCAATGGGTCTCATCTAATGGACATTTTTTGTATTGTATTTTATGTGCTGAAAAGCACTCCGGATTATAAGGTCAATGAATGGTCTATGTTTGAAATTATGTCATAAATATGTAGCACCGAACTATATCAGGTAATAAGCAAAACAGAAGAGTCAAACATAAGTCTGTCATTCAGTCAGACTTTATTAACCGCATTCTCATTATTTCTAGAATTTGTTTGTAATACACTACACGTTAGCCATGTTAGCCTATTCGTACGAACACTCAACCAAACATTTAGACAGAGGCCACTTCCCCTATGGCTTCTCCCTACCCCTCCAATTGTAGGGTCATTTGGAAGGGTAGAGTTCTCCGAAATAGTTTTTTTAAGGGCTAACTCTTCAAGTGGAGGTAAGCAGAGCCCTCTGCCGTTAGGGTTAACCGTGTCATGCTGCACCGCGGAGGAGAAGCGCTTTTCTTCACTTGGCACAGAAGTAATGACTTTTTATTTTAACATAGCCTTTTTACAGTTATAACCAATGTTATTGTGTATTTCCGAGCGCTAGCAGCTCCGCGCTAACGTAGGTGACTGGCGATTATTGATGATGTCATCGAGTGGGAGTGTCGTCAAATACACTATTTTTCCCTAACCCTCCATTTGGAGGGCTAAATGTGGGGGTCGAAGTAGGGGAACAATTTAGATTTGGCTGTTGTGTACCTCTCAGAATCACTTTGACATCAGTCAACATAACAAGAGTTAGTCCATATATAAGTCACTCTGGATTATAAGGCACATTGTAGTTCTTTGACAAAAATGAAGGCCTTTTAGTTCAGAAAATATGCTATAACATCAATATAATAACAAATCTTTCGTAAAAGATTTTTTGTTCAGTCCATTGTGATATGGTTAACAACTTTTGGTTCTAAATCAACCTAAAAGCCATGTGTCTCGTTCTTTTGACCACTACTATGGCTTTTCACAATTGCCAAAAACTTTTCTGATGATCCATTAATTGATGATTCATCTCCATGCAAAACTTCAGATTATTCTTTCAAAAATGATTTAATTTGCTTTTTTAATTAGTAATGGGTCTGCACTTATCAAGTGAGTTTCTGCTTGCTGGTATTCAAAGAGCTTTTTGCACTGCTTCTAATCAACTATTTGGCTCACAAAGAAACACACATTCACACTCCAATAAGGTTGAAGCAAAGCCGCGTAACCCACCGGAAAGAACTGAGGTTTGGTGCTTTGCTCAAGGACACTTCAACATGTGGCAGCCAAGAAACCACCAACCCCCCTAGTTGGGAGACCAATGTGCTACTTTATTAGTAACACGCATGTCATTGGTGGACGGAGCTGGAATGGCATAAAAATTTGAATACCGGTAATTTAAAAAAAAATTACTATTTGTTCAAAAATATAAAAAATGAAAGCTTACAAGTTAGATTAATTTGAAAACCTCACATCAGCCTATAGAACAATTTCTTCCACCAACATAACTTTTGTATTTGTTTCTTTTGTGAAACATTAATAAACATCTTAATAAGTTTGATTTTTTATTTTTATTTTATTCTATAAAACAATATATTTAGATTCCTACTGTCCGGAACTTATTTAGAATTTTCCTTTAAATGATTAGAAATCTAAAATGTGTCCAGTCCTTTCTTTCCCTTTATCATGTCTAACAGGTCCAGGTTATAAAACAATATCAGTTTACACCAAGTTTGGAGCTCTGCAGCAAGTGACTGCAGAAAGTCTGCAACCTCTTTGCAGCATGCACTTCAACATCCACTGTTGCCTGTCAGTTTACATGGTCAACCACTTGGTGGCTGGGTTGCTGTTTATCCAAACTCTTCCATTTTGTTCTGATTGAGCTGAGACTGGAAAATTTAGGAAATGTCACAACTGGACTTGTTGCTCGTATGGCTTCCTATGACAGATCCGCGGTGGAATTCAAACTGCATGATCCCAATTAAAAGACCACTGGGAAAACGTTTCAAAATAGAAAAAAAGATAATGATGAATGGAACTTTACATTTTTTAGCTTTGCTTGGCATGACTCAGCTTCTTCTCACTCGTTTACATCAGAGTTTTCGAGCCAGTTCTGAATAGTTTTTTAAATCAGTGTTTAGCTTATTATGGTCTAACTTTTTGATGATTCTCAAGCAATAAGTTGAGCATTTATAATATTTTATTCATAATTTTTAGCTTTCCTTAATATGTAAAATTTTCTATTATTCCTCTGCTAAACTAGAATGAAGCAATGCTCAGCTTTCTTTAACTGACAAACTACAATTCTTTTTTTTCTATACAAGTTTCAGTATTTCATACACACATTATTTTGGCATTTTAAATCGTGTTTTATGATTGTTTATTTTTATTTTTTAAAATCTTCTCAGATGTCTAAAATTCACTGACCAAACTTTATTAATGATTTGTTAACTAGCTATAATAGATAATTATCAAAGTGTTACCAAATGTTTATATTCTGGCTTAATTTAGAGAATAAGAACCTATATAAATGTGAGAACCACACAGATAATAATTATGGAATAGACCGTGTGAGACCACTGGATGATTTTTATGGATTATTGCTGAAAAAGTTGTCATCTTTTTTTTGGCACAATTAAGACTTATTATTATAGTAGCTTTTGTCTTCCTTTTCCTTTATTACATTTATTTATAAAATATTCTTTCATTTTATGATATCTTAAAGCAGTCTAGGTGTAGGAATTTGAGCTGATCTGATGATCTAAGAAATAATGATGACACTATATTTTTTATTGGACTAAACCCATTCATTTAACTAATTTTTTTACAGAAATCTTTTTTTTTTAATTGCTTTTTGGCTTCTGGAAGCCACATTTCATATTAAAACTAGATCTTTTTTTTCCCAATTATTTATGCTTCTTTTGTAAAATGAGCACCTGGCAGAAAAGCTCACAATGCAGCTTAATGATCTTGCAGCTCAAAAATCCAAACAGCGAGTATAAAATCAATGATATTAAAGTGCATGCTCTCTTCAATATTCATCACAAAACAGTTTATCTCAGCCTTGATGCAGATGAAGCAGTTCTCGGTTTAGCTTATCAAGCAGGATAATTGTGTTCCCCGTTCATCTGCACCTCTTTAAATACACACCGACGAGTCACACTCCAGTCACACGTGCATTCAGCGTTGCAGAGTCTCTTGGTCCTAATCCAGAATATATCTTCCAATTAGCAAAGTGAGCATGTCATTGTTTTTACTCCACATTCAACTCTGGTCTTGTAGGAGTCTGTGGATGAAAATAAAGTATGTCGAGATTTTTTAGAGGATAATGCCAAAATCACCAGAGCTGGTTGAAGAGGGTTTGGTTTTGGTCACATACACCCACACAGGAGAGTTTCGGGTTCTCTGGGTCCATGGAGGGTTGTAGACAGGAGCGGCTGATTCTTAAAAGGAGTGCAGATGTACCTTGCAGTTCTCGAGGCTTGTGTGGAAAATGGAACGGACCATCGTTGTGCCTGGCTCACTGAGTGGTCTACGATGAGTTCCTGGTACAGCCCGTATCCATCCGTACGGGCAGTTGTGACTAAGGTTTGTAAAACATTCTACTGGGTCCTTTTCTGTGTGGAGTTTGGATGTTCTCCTCGTCCATGTGTGGGTTTTCCTCAGGCAGCCGAGCTTTCTCCCAGACTTAACAAATTGTCCCATGACAGTAAATGTGATGGTGGTGTTTTGACGGATTGAGAATGTTGTCATTTTAAGTTTTCATGCAGTTACTAACATGTCTCTTATGAGTCCCTAAAGGATCATTTAAGTATATATATTGAGGATTTTCTTTTCTGGTCACTAATTGAAGCGAGTAATGAGTAGTGAAGGAATTCGGACACAATCAAAATAGCGACTCCTGTTGAACTATTTTAGTTGAAGCAGCTGCTACCCGTCTCACCTCGAGTCTTTTCATGCAGAGAAGTGAAGGAATTTGGTCTGGATACATTTTTAAGCTCATTTTGTGGCACATTGAGACAATCTGGAAATTCTTTGAATATATTATACTAAAACTATATTGAATTGGAACTTACTTCAAACACATGTTGTTATATTCTGTCCTTTCAGAATGATGATTAATTAAAGTAAAAGTCAAAATGTGTATAAAATCAGATGGTGACGTAACTATTTTTCACTACTACACTGTAGGTGCATCATACCGAGTCTGGCTGTGTTACCTTTGGCTTTAGCTCAGCGGTATGACAAACACTCACACACACACTGCTGCCACACATGTTGCCGTTTAGCACGCCTCTTTCCCTGCCGAGTCTCTGCGCGAGTGAGCCTGGCTTGTTTGTTGCCATCACGGCACCTCGGTTAAATAGCTTGTTAATGATGTAAATGCGACACTTTGCGCTCAAAGATGCTGTCACTTCCACACTCGGTGTATATTTATAGTTTTACGAGAGGAGGCCGCCGCTCCCAGCATCCTCTCTGAGTGCTGTGGAAGTGACAACAACAGTTTCATTACAGAAACACCAAAACATTTGTTTGTAGTGGGAAGAAAAGCATTAGTTTAGAGAAAAAGACGAATAATTTTGTCAAGTTATTGGTAATTAAATTGAACTTTGCAAATTAAAAAAAAGCTGAAATAAAACCATGTAAATGGATTGCTGTCTCTTTTTAAGTAAAAGTAACTACACAAAAACAGCTTTAATCACGCTGCAAAGATAAGTAAGCCAAATCTGACCGATTGTATTGAGAAGCTTTAAAACGCTAACGTTTCTTGACTATTCCATCCCTTTATGATCACAGTGTACCATCTGATGCTACTTCCAGCAGGATAAAACACCATGTCATAAAGCTGCAAGAGTTCACTGGACTCAATTGACCTCCACAGTCACCAGATCTCAACACAATAAGATGACCTTTGGGATGTGGTGAAACGGGAGAATAGCATCATAGACGTGCAGTCGACAAATCTGCAGCAACTGTGTGATACTATCATGCTAATATAGACCAAACTCTCAGAGGAATGTTTCCAGTACCTTGTTGAATCTATGCCACCAAGAATTAAGGCAGTTCTGAAGACAAGAGAGTCCACCCAGTACTAGCAAGGTGTAACTACTAAAGCAGCCGGTGAGTTTATTCAGCTCTGCCACTAATATCCAATTTCATCTTCCTTTCAATATGACTTGTTTGTGTTTTTACCAAAAAAAAAGAACAAATTTCTTCACTAATTGTGCTATTAAAGTACTACAAAAAGGGCAAAGTTAATCTGCTGGATGTTGGTGAGTTTGTATCTGTGGCTGTGTGATCCCTGTGATCTGGATTAGAAGATGGATGGATGAATGGATGGAAGTTGAGTTTTTACCTTCATCTCAAAAGCTTCTGTTGACATTGTTTGGCAGTCAAATACTTCAGTAACGCTTTAGAGGGCGGAGCCAAATGAAGGTTGACTACAGCACAACAGCTTACTCCTTTTTAAGAAAAATAATGATGTCAGTATGTGTGTCAACTGAATTCTTTAAAGGTATGTTGTGGGAAAAAAATGGAATTCAACACTATTTTCTTCCTGAAAACATATAGCCAAAATCTACATGAGACGCAGACGTTCGCCTCTCTGCAAGAGCATGAAATGTTCATCCAGTCTGAATGGGGCTGCAGCGATGAAAGAAGCATGTGGCGACTGTGCGAGTCTGGCTATTAGCAGCAGTCTGCACAAACTCCCCGCGCTGTGGGTGGAGTCACCGCGCGCTCGAGTGTCTCCTCTCCTGGCGCTTTAATGAGAGCCACTGCTGCTTCTGTCACCACCCCGCCGGCGAGAGCTCCCACGGACACGCGACCCGTCCACTCTGTCACAACACGCACGCAAGCGGCGGAGTCAATGAATGGAGACACAAACCGATCTAATGCTTTATTTTTCTTCAAAATGTACAGACAAAAACCTGAGGAAAAGAAGGCATAACCACAAACACTCACTTAAAAACATTTGAATAAAAAGGGTTAAAATGTTCAGGCCCCGAGTGGCGGCAGTTGGGGAGGGGTCCTGACAAACCTGTGACTCAGAAATCACAAAGAGATGAGACGGTTTCCGCTCAGCTGGTGTCAGGTCTCAGTCGTGGTTTGATCTGCAACTTTTTCTCTGTGAACATAACACAAAAAAAATCAAGGCACAATCATGTGTGAGTACAGCACAGTGTTTGCACTATCTATAATATATTGAAGATTTTTTTTCATTACTAAGCTTCTGGAATCTGTGAATCCGGTTCTATCTTGAGTCAAATATATTGCAACAGTCAAACACGGTGGTGGTAGTGTGATGATGCGGGGCTGTGTGAGGGAACATGAAGTCTGAACTAGCAGAAAATCCTTTAGGGCCCGTTCTCAATCGATTAAAAAAACTGAAGCTTAAGAAGATTTTGGTTTTTAGAAGAAAAAGAAGCCAAACAAACCAGGAAGTTCAGATGAATCAACACTAAATGAGGATTCTGGCGTGTTTTGGTAAAAGTCTGGACTTTAGAAAAACTTTGCTGCTCTGATTGAAGACCTTTACTAAACTTTCACGCTTGAAAACCAATTATCAAGTCTGAATTCAAACATTTTCAAACAGTTTTGAAAAAAGAACCAGAACAAAAAGTCAGCCTCAGCTTGTCGGTAGTTATCATAAACACTTCATTACATATTTTTTTTCAAAATTCCATTTCTGAGGATTTCTTTTTTCAAATTCTTCTAAATCAGGAGCAGACGGAAAAATGTTGTTGGGAAAAGTATGTAGCAGCTCCGCAGAAGCTACAATAGACAACTAGATCAATTTACTTCATCGTCTGAGCTGGCATCTGGCTCAAAACTGCACGTCTGGATGGCTCCAATATTGCTCGCCATTTGTTGTTGCATTGCTAATGTTAGGTTGGAACAGCAAAGGGCTGTAAGAGAGCAGGAGAGAGTCTAAACATTTGGGTGACGGGAAGTGGGGATGGGCCTACTCCGAACCAAGAGCTCTGCCAAAACTACAGAGGTGAGTTTCTAATGAACTCCTGCCGCTCTGCAGAAACTCTGTCCTAAAAAAATTTTTTTTTTAAATTTTGGCTAAAAATGGCATAACAAACGGCATAATAAACAAACAAAAAAAAATGCAATTAATTATTTTAAATTAGAGGAAAAGATGATCAGAGTGGGACTTTGAAGAGTCGATTTTTGTCTTAGACGAGAGTTTTTCAATACAATGGGCCCTGAAAATAACATAAAACGTCATTTTTACCAAAGCAGTTTCATAAATATATTTTTTACAAGTTTTCACGTTTTTTTGACAGCACAGTCTGTTTAAAGTTCTAATTGAACATAGACAGTTGTCAATCAATCCATACCAAACAGCTCTTTAGGCTTGCAAAAATTCATTCTATATTACTGGACTTATTTTTCTGAGAGTTAATCAGAAGAAAAAAATGTAAGAATGTTCACATCTGTCTGAGAAAAGTGCATATGATGTGTAATATCTGTAAAAAAAGAAAAAACACTGACTATTTTGTGGATTTTGTCTTTTGCTGCTGTTTTGAGGACGTAAAGCCTGGGATTGATAACATCCAAAAGCAGACATTTGACTTTTTTACCAGGAGTTATTGTGTTCCTTTTAAATTATTTTGATGGTCTGAATCTCCAAAGTTCAAAAAGTACAAAAAGAAAAAAAAATATCAGAAAGGAGGTGAACCCTTTTCGCAGCACTGGAATCAAGCTGCTGCGTTTTAAACGCCTGAAACTGCTGAATGATGAGATTTAAGTTGATGAGTAAATGAAGAAGAGGGAGGTGTGTGTGTGTGTGCAGGAAATGTGCGCACGTGAAGTTGTAGTTTGGCAGTGAGACTCTGGCTCGGAGCTAATTTATGCAAAGTGAAGAGGAGCTTGTTTGGCTGCGGTCCACCTTAAATGAGGCTCTGGACGCTGCAGAGTGTCGATGATGGACCAGCACAACATCCGCTGGACAGTGAGGGTGGAGGGACAAGCATGATGATGATCACACATAATCACACACATACAAAGCTCTTTTTGTGTGCTGGACTTCTCTCATTTCCAGCTATGGTAGAGGAGTGTCGTGTTTTACGACTAGTCATGTTTCTTTATGTGACAACTGCTTTGGTTGGTGGGTTAGCAAATGCTCATGCCTTTGACTTGTGTGGTGTCAGCTGGCACTGTGTCCAGTGGTTCTGCCTCCTCTGGGGAGCTGGACAGGGAGATGAAGGACGGTAAAGCCAGAGAACTCGTGGGGAGCGTCCTCCCAGGTGTCTGAACATCTTTTGGCATGATGATGGACAATGAGGGTCTTCAAAGAAGAAAAAAAGTAGATTGCAGAAAACAAACCCCTTCTTAGTGACGTTATAGCTGTAATAACTTCATCCTCACCTCTTCTGAGGCTCCTTGGAGCGAACTCTTTTGCCGGGAGTGCTGGTGGAGGTGCTGCTGCTGGAGCTGCGTTTGAGTCGTTGACGGTGCTGCAACTTACAGCGAGAGCCTCGCGGGCAGGAACCCGTCTTAAAGAATTCTGGACACACCAGAGTGTGTTTCTTCTTGCACTGAGGAACAGAGCAGAGTAGGAGGCAATCACTCATTTGGATACAATAGAAGTGAACATATGAGTGATGTGGTGTCTTCAAACAATCCCATCGACTGTACAAGAACCTCCCCCGTTCCAAATAGGAAGTACCTGCCAAGAAGTCAAAATCCCTTAGGCTTCTATTGAGCAACTATTACTCAGTCATTATGAAGAATAACCATTCTTGCTCTGATAACTCAATAAAAGTATGTGGTCTCACATTTGAAACAAGCTTACTTCTGATTGGCGAGAGTGGTTGCCTTAGAAATGTTAACTCAGACGGACTTGGACCAATCACCACTTACAAACATTGTCTGGTTCCAACAGAATCAACTTCTTTTGTTGGAACTGGGGGTAAGACATCTTCTATGAGTGACAACACAGGCGCTTTGTTTATCTCTATATACCACTTGTGTCAAAGTCAAGGCCCGGGGCCGGATCCGTCCTGCCTGGTAAATGTATCCGGCCCTCCAGATCATCTCATTTTATGTTTATTAATGGCCTGATCTTTTCTTGCGCTTATTTCTAACTTGAATCATTTTGACAAAATATATTTTTATTGAGAGTAAAATACTGAAAGTTATTTAAGGTTTGAGTTGATTTATTCTGGAATAATATTCCTGCCTGTTTTTATTCATAGTTATGCTAAAAAGGGACGTTTTTAAAGTTTTTAAAATTTCGTTTTAGCGTGTTCAATAAATGTTTATCCTGTTCGGCCTGCGACCTAAGGTGTGTTTTGGATTTCCTGTACGATTCAGTTTGACACCCCTGCTCTATACTGCCAATCACTGCTTACTGACAACTTCTGGTTCGTCCAACATGGCGGCATTCGTATCATGAAAAAATGGTATTGACTTCATTTTGTTGGAGCCGGAAGTAAGGCATTTTCTTTGGGCAATATCACACTCACTCAGTCCTGTTCTTATATGCCTCGCTTCCACTGAGTGGTCCAGATCGGCCGGTTTAGAATGGTCCGGGCAATTCAAGTGAGAGTTTCCGTTGGACCATCAAGGCAAATCCGGGGTGTAGACTGATGACGTAGTTGTGCGTCATAACAGTGCAAGTACAGCGGTTCTTGGTATTTCAGATTTGGCGTCTCTGGTCCCTAACCTCCGGGAATAAAAAAGGAATACTGAATGCAAAGAACTTAATATTCTTTGCAAGACGATTGCCGTAGGGGAAGAAGAATACAGGTGAAAAGAGGAAAAAAACTTTCTGCTAGGATCTTGAGTCAGGAAAGCGCCGGTCGGACGCTTGCTGATGTCGTAATGCCTTTCAACTACTCAATGGATTTCATCGTATGACAACTATAGCTCTGCTATAACTGGTCTGTTCCATTTTTCTATGGAACTAAAACCAACGGGGTACCAAAAATAGTATGAATTTGTCCGGCCTAATGGGGTCTAAAATATCTTACCCATCCGGTCCAGTTTGGTCTGGAGCACTCAGTGGAAGTGAAGCATTATGCAGTTAATGTAAAGTCCATAGAATTATAAAGGTTTCAACCACATTTCTATTGCACACACTTGAGTACAAATATTTGATTTAGGACTTTATTTGCAACTGATAAACTCAGAAAAAAACTATCCCCTGGTAGCATTCTGCAAACTACATATACGTATTGCAGCATCCTTTTTATAGATGCTGGAGTTTACAGGCACTATGCATCTCTTGTGGACATAACTGCTGTTTATGGTAGTCAGAGTTCACTCACACTAATCAGGAAAACAGTGCTTCCTGATGCTGAAATATAATCCTGCCCATTTACATTAAAGAAGTAATTAAATTCAGGTACTCTAGAGGGAACGACGTGGACGGGTTTCTTCCTCTAATACCTCCACGGAGCAGAATTTTAAGAGGTAAATGTGACACGGGCCTCTTGATCAGGTACTCCTTTGAAGGTTTCTCCTTTTAAGCGACTGTGTTTCTGTCACTTTATCTTTTAACTGACAAGTAGAGCAAATGGGTCTCACTTAATGTCATTCTGGGGAGTGCGGTGCACCACAGCGTGAGCTTTCACATGCATGTTTGCAACTGAGTGTGTATAGGAGTGTAATACTGGTGTAAATTGGTAACTTCATTCTCTATGAGACCCGATCCCTCCCACCTGTCATAAAAGCTAATTATATTCACTCTGGAGTTTGAGCTGCGTGTGTGCGGGTGTGTGTGTGTGTCTTTGGATGAGGGGTGAAGAGTGCAGAAATAGAGCGCGAGTGCGAGATCGATTTTCCAGGAACATTGTGGACCCTCAGTCAACCCCCTGGAGAACCAGGGGCCATTGAAGCCCCCCACCCTCACACTCATGTTGCTGCACCCATGGGTGGCAGCGTGACCCAGAATCCACATGCGCTCAAATGTTTCTCGGATCATCTTGTAGCACTGCAGCTTTGACACAATATTTCTCTGTTTGAATCCGATCTGCCGCAGGTGTTGACGGCGATCGCCTTACAGACGGTTTGGACGTCACTCTTCTTTTAATCATTTTATGGTTTCAGCTAATCTGTTTTCTTGATGGTCATACCCTTAAGATCTCACATTTATCCAAACAGATCATGTCTGCAGGATTACTCATTTCCAGAGTTCACAGTGGTGGAATGTCATTTAGAATCTCTATCGAATCAGGTGTGTCAGACAAGATAAGTTAAAAGGTAGAACATGTAGGGCGGGGGTAACAGAGAACCAGATTTGAGAGATCCTGGTGTAAATCTTTGCAACTGTGAAGCAGTGCAGTTCTCTAGAGGCAGGAATCACGCTTCACCATCTGGCTCAGTTTGACTTTGGAAGATGCCAAAAGAACTTGGGAGAGAAAATTGTCTCAACACATTTGTGTGTTTGTAATAATTGATTTGTAACTTGTGATTTGTCTATGTGTAATACTACAACTCATACAATACATTTTGAGTAACCGTGTGTACAAAAATGTAGGGATCTTAAACGTACAAATCTGGATAGGTGAATGGAGTCTCAAAACCTCTCATGGACTGGTAACTGTGCATGAATGTGGTTTTGTGTTCGTATCAGGCGACTGGTCTGTAATACTTAAAGATTTGTTTGTGTAGGACCTGTTTTAAATTGTAGTTAGTTTTAAGATGGTGTTATTTCCAGTTGTACATTCAAGTGTACATGTGAATGCATAATTGCAAGGACACAAAGTTACGCACAAAATGTGCTGTATGAGTTACAAATCAAGCATTACGCACACAAAAATCCAAAGTTACACACAAACACAAGTGAGAAATCAAGGTTTATGCATAGACATTGATTGAGGCTATTTTCTCTCCTTAAAAAGATATCCTCGTCTAGCTACACTGCACCAAAAGTGTACAAAAAACAAAGTTTTGTAGAGGGAGGTTAAGGATGTGGGAGTGGTTTTCAGGTGGTTGTCTTTGCTCTTTTGCTCCCGTGAATCAAATTAAGAGCTACGCTTCCTACAATGCAGTTCAAAACAAACTAAAACAAGCATTTTACCCAAGCGGCTTCCTAATGATGCTTTTGGAGTTAGGACGCAATAGAAATCCATAGAAGGAGTTTAAATTTGTTGAAGACACTAAAGTTTAAATCAAGATGGCGGCATATTCTTGAGGTTAAAGGTCAATGAAACTTCTGTCATCGTTGTGACTTAAGTTGGCAGCAAATTTCATGAAGACCACTTGAACAAAAGGTTACTTTTCACTAAAGTTGGCACCAAGTCAAAGGTCTTGTGGCCATCCCATAATAATGTCAAAGCTTCCTTTGCATATCCCCGATGCGTGTATTTTGGTTTCGTTTGTGGATTTTGTAACATTTTTTTTTTTACATATTAATTTTTTCCACTATTTTACCCGCTGCGGTGTCTTTTTTTTGGAGGGGTGTAGTTGTTTACTATGTCAAACATTTATTTTCACTGGGTACTACGTATGTGCAAACTTTTAATTTATGTGGTGGAAGTGAAATATTTTTGCTTAAATGCTCAGTAAGAAAGAAGAACTGCAAAAACGATGTTCAGTCCAGGAATGCTGGGGCTCACAATAATAAAGGTCTGTAATTTAAGTTTAAATTTAGTTTTGAATGAAGTTAAGATGTACTAATTTGGGAATTACTTTGCAAAAAAACTTTGTTTAAACCTTCTCATCAGTAAAACATTTCCTTTGGGTTGAACTGTGACAGCTTAAACCTGGAACACACAGGAAACAGGCCCAAGTACTTACTTGCAAAAAAAGTCATTCTGCACTCCCCAGTCCCAGTCATTCTCATTTTCATAAAAAGACAGAACGCGAGGGAGAGAAAGACGGGAAAAAGCTAAAGTGGACAGAACATCTTTATTCTACACCAATTTAACAATTTTCCACTTGATTTAAGGAATGCTGGGATGTCTCTGGGGTCTATTAGAGAGCTCTCTGCTGGGCCCGAACCAGGAGGAGTCAGCACATTTACCAACAGGCGGGGAGGGAAAGACAGAAAACCCAGCGGAGGGGAGGGGGGAGGCGGTGAAGACGGTAAAATAAAAAAGGGACTTTGCATGCATTTACAACTTCGGCACGAGGCCAACACTCATTGAGAGCAACTTGCAGTGAGTGGAAAGGGACAATAAAGGAGCCCGGCTTGATAGATTATTAAATTTACTAGAGCTAAATATTGAGAAAAATGCGGTTCACTGCCTCGCAGCGTCAGGCTGCAATCAGATTGGCATTAACATCCTAATTCACTTACAGGATAACACTGCTTCTAAGCAGTGGAGGTGCCAACGCAGGGAGCTTTAAGTAAATAAAAACAGCTCCTGTTGAATTGTATTATTGTAAAAAGGGAAACTGCATTCACTTCTAATATATCCTTAGATCTTTTCCCCTGAAAGTCAGTTTCCTTTCCAAATCATTTGTAAGAGCACAGCTGAGTAAGTAGGTTACACTCATAAAAGTTTTGCCAAGTCTTCTCTATCAAACCTAAATATTCCCATGCTGTATTGGCACTTTTTTTTCATTTTGAATGATGATTTATATCTAGGTACCTTTTAATTTGGCGTTCTTGAGCGAGACGCCCCAACCACAACACCGCCTCCACCAAAAGACGCTGCTCTGTTCATGTGTCAATCAGTGTCAGGAGGCGGAGCCACAAAGAACTCTCCAGATGGAGCTTGTTGGGCCTGCTTTTTCTCCAACGTCACTAAAAAGTGAGTAATGTAGTTAACCTTTCATGACTTCTTAGTTTGACAGATATTTTTGCACTATTTTGTTTACTTCTTTTCTTTTTTTAAAAACCCACGCTGATGAAAATTTTAGTGTTTTTAACATGTTCTTGGAATTTTTCTCATGATAGAAGACATATATCAAGAAACTTAAGCTCAAATTTATTTCAAATTGTAAATCAGAAGCAGATGAAAAAAAATTCTGTTTGAAAAAGAGATTATTTGTGATGTAGAAGATACACTGTGCGCCTCAATTTTGTAGTCAACTGCATCCATGTACATCTTTGTTTTCCTCGTCTGAGCTGAGATCTGGCTCAGAACCGTACGACTAGACAACTCCGGTGTTACACTTTTTGTTGCACCGCTAATTTTAGGTTGGGGGTGTGAGGGGCTGTAAGCTAGTGAGAGAAAGTGTAAACAGAGTCAATTCCAACAGTCCCTCAAACAACTCAAAAGAAAAGTCCTAATGAACTACTGCAGCTCTGCTGAGACTATGTCATAGAAAACTACACAGATGTATTCATTTTTCAAAAAAATGACATAATCGTGATAAAAAGAGAACAACACACAAAAAAGAAATAAATATAAACCAAAGAAAACACATGACATTGAACTGTAGCCAAATAAAAAAAAAAGGTTCAAAATATTTAAAATAGAGGATCTTACTAATAGTAGGCGAAGACTGATTCAGTTTTACGAGAGTAAACCTCACAAACTCATCTTTGGTCTGTCCAAATGTGCCTTTCTAACGGCAAATAAATAAGAATTATATCTAAAGTTAAGATTTCAGGAATTGTTTGTAACTCAAAAAAACACTGGTTAAACTTATTTTTTTATGTGCTGCATTTAGACAAAAAAGTTCCTGTAGGTTTACTCACATTTACCTGCATGAGAAATTTAAAAAACATTAAACTAATTTCTGTCTATTATTTCACTGCATTGCAAATTATTTTATTTTATTGATTATGTAATGCCATTTGAAAACATCTTTTGTACATCCTAATAGATTTTAATTATTGCTTGTATATTCTTTTGTCTTTGTGGTGTATACCGGTACAGCATTTCGAGGCTGCTCTAACAGTTTAAATTTTATTTAAATAAAGTCATTTAGCGCAACTGATATTAATAGGTGGATTAGTTCGTAAGACTTATATTTATTTCAAAACCCCAAAACTCCAGCTATTTTTAGTTTTTATTTATTGCACTTTAACTTGGTGGAATTCTATCTTTTAAAGTTCCACAAAGTACATTAAAAAACTGAAAACCATTGAGAAAGACTGTAACAGCCACAAGTACTTTCGTCCGTTAAACGGACCAGTAAGTTTTCTTTACACTCCTATTAATCTTAATTAATCCTGAAAAAGTTCTGTTTTGCACGTAAGCAATATTCTAAAATGGTTATTTTTGCTGATTCATAAGGTTAAAGAGCACAGATTGGGAGAGATTCTTGTTAGCACGCTGAAGTGGCCAAACAGGAATTGATGACAGTCAATGAAAGCCAAGAATAAATGTAGGAAAAGCGTGGATGACGGATGACTGCACGCTTTCTTTGGACTTAAAAAAATAAAAAAATAAAAAAGGAATCTGGAAGATGATGAACCAAATCGTACATTTGAAATCAGAAGTTGGATAAAAATGTATGCCGTCAGGTGAAGACACAAAACGGAGGAGTAGGTGAGACAAAGCCGGGATGAGGAGTGATGGAGGAGGAAGAGGAGGAGGAGGAGGATGAAGCAGACTTAACCCGTGAGCTGCTGGAGCGTCTGCCTAACCGGCTGAGAGTGCCATCCTCAGCAGTTTTCCCATCTATAATTACTGCCTGCTATCCATCATGCAGCCGCCAGAGCCTCACAGCGCGCCGCTCCACAAACACACACGCAGACCCACACCAGAAACAAACACACACGGGAGGGGGAAAAAAAAAGCACAGAGGTAAGCACTTCAGCTAATAGAATAAATATTAATATCCCTTTTGTTTTCTATACCCTCATTTCCCCATGCTCCATTTAAATGAGGCCTGACAGTGTGAAAAAGCATCTGTTTCACACTCGGCGCTCAAAACAGGGAGGAGACAAAAGGAAGAGGAGGAGGAGAAGTTTGAGGAGGACATGGGACAGTGTGTGTGTGTTTGATAACTTGAGCATCTCCGGTCGAGTGTAAATGACTCTCTGTTACCCATCAGGCCTTCAATGTGTCACTCAGACTCTGCAGTTATGCCATTATGGACGGCCGCCCCCCGCAGCTGTTGCTGCCTGTGTCACTGTGCACATGCATGTGTCGCTTAGCAGATTACTTGTTTACCCACGCCTGAGTTTAGCTCCAGTGGAACCTTATCTCTGTTACACAAATGTTCAAATGAGGAAGAAAAAAATATCTGAAATAGCTGTTACTTTTTTTATTTTACAGTTCCCTTAAAAAAGAGTCAGAACTGTAGAACACTTGAAAATACATGACAGATAAAGAAACAAGTTACAATACTAAAACATAAAAAAAATGTTTAAATGTTTAATGTAAAGCTTGTACTTTAAATTTAATTGACTAAATCTTTAGATTGTTAAATTTAATATTTTTCTTTTTTTGTGGTAACTATTTTCTTTTTTATTATAATAAAGGAAACTATAAACAGGTGTTTAATTAAAAAAATAAAAATAATTAAAGACCCACTCCAATTAAATCCTATTTTTGTTGTTTTCAATGTGTTCTTGTAGCTTTTTTTCTGTAAACTATCTCTTTACTCAAATCATTGTGAATCAGGAGCAGATGAAAAAATGAAGTTTAAAAAAGCTTGTAGCTGTTATGTACAAACAACAATTGGCAGGCCACAGGCCAACAGGCTACGTCTTTGTTTTCCTTGTCTGAACTGCCATCTGGCTCCAAACTGTACAGCTGGAAAGCTCCAACATTGCTTGCTATTTTTGTTGCACCGGTAATATCAGGTTGGACTTGTGAGAGGGTGTAAGCTTGTGGAAGAATATGTAAACAAATGGATGATGGGAAGTAGGGATGGGGTTGCTCCACGCCAAGAGTACTGCTCACAACTCAAAGGCCAATTTCTAATGAACTCCTGCTTTACAGAGACTACGTCCTAGAAAACAACACTTGTTTGGCTAAAAACTGCATAATAATAGTTAAAGGACCAATGGAAAACCTTTTAAAATAGATCCAAAGATGATCTGAACGTGACTAACTGACTCAGGTCCTCTGAGATCCCTTGGATGAGTCGTTGAGGAGCTTCTGTGGATCCTTTGGTTAGTCAGTTTTTTTGGGAAGGTTAACCAAAGTTCCGTGCAAGCTTTGTTTGTGGAGAATGGACTTAACTGTGGTTCTCTGGAGTCCCAGAGCAGCAGACGTGCCTTAGAACCTTTTCTGGACTGAACGATCTCAGTTACTTTGTGTTTCATTTGTTCCTGAAATTCGTTGGGTTGCTGTTTGGTCTACACATTCTCACTACTACCTCGTCATATATGGATGTAGGGTTCGGGCCTCCTCCGCGTTTTGGTTGTCCCCAACTACTCGTTTTTTTTACATCATGGCTGTTCTCATTAAATCAGGGGTTCCTTACCTCCAGGCCGTGAGCCGGTACAAGTCCGAGGTCCGCTTGGTACCGGACCTCAGACAGGGTAAAAATGCACACGGGACGCGATAACGGATGTGGAACTGGTGCTGGGTTAGGGTACTGATCCGCCTCCTGATTAGCGTATCCATTTTCTCCCCTGTCTTTGGCCCGGTACCAAGCAGCCCTCAGACCGGTACCGGTTCGCGGCCCGGAAGTTGAAGACCCCAGATTTAACGGGAACAGCAAGCCAGTCAAAAGATGACAAGTTGGGGACACCCAAAACGTCAAAAAGTTATGAGGAGCGGGCTCAAATCATATGTCCATATCTGAAGAGTTAGGAGTGAGGAGTTGGTTCAGTTGGTCTAGTTTTGGTCTGTTTTGTCAAGCAGGTCCTGTATAAGACAGGTGTGGCAGCAATCTGGCATATTTGCGTCACAGCAAAAAAGCCTTGGCGTGAATCCCAGATGGGGACTTTTCTGTGTGGGGTTTCTCCGACACTCTGGCCTTCTCCCACAGTCCTCTAACATGCTTCATTAGTTGACTCTAAATGTCCCTAGGTGTGCATGTGAGGGTGTGTGATTGTGTGGCTCTGCATTGGACTGGTGACCTATTCAAGGTGTACTCCGCCTCCACCCAACAGTAGCTGAGTTGGCCTTAGCAAACTCCCGAGCCCAAGAGGAATTCAGTGGGTTTTGAGGATGGATGAAATGAATAACTTTTCTTACCAAGGCAGAACCAGTTCTGATTTAGAGTCAGAGACAACCTAATCAGCCAAATGCACAAGTTTGGTAATGTGCAAACTGCTGAGAGAACTAGTCCGAACCTGAGAAGCCAAAGCCCAAAAAAAGGTAAAAGAAGGTCCAGAAAGTTCAAAAGAACAGCAGGAAGAAAAGAAAAAAAAGATGTTCTGTGGAAGGAAAAAGTTATTTCCTTTCCCTCAGCTCCCCCCTGTCATATAAGACACAATGACATGAATAAAAGAGTTGTAGAAAAAATTAAAATCTTAGCACTTTTTTCAGATGGAGGGACACAAGTGGTCCACTATCAGAGACACTTCATGACAAACATCTGCTTTCATCCTGACGGGTTGCGTGTCCTCTCACCTTTTCTCCCTCGGGGCAGTAGCCTTTGACGAAGTCCTCGCACACCTCCGCTTTGCTGGACACATAAACGTGACTGTAGGGACAGTCGCTGTTGTTGCAGATTCCCTTCAGAAAGTAGGAACAGACGGGCATCTGCAGACATGAGACGCAGTGTAAAAACAATCTTTCTGGACCCGGGAGAGGCTGAAACATGGTGAGCCCCCCTATGTCTGTGAATGTGTGACACGGGGAAACAGTGTTATTTTTGACTGTAATTGATAGAACAACAGAAAGAGGGCAGCGCTGCTGGATGTGGGAACACAAATCTGCGAGGATCAGTTCAGGTTTGCGGGGAGCTGAGTGATCCGTCACTCCCAGCAGCCAAATGAGCTTAATTGCAGTTGACAGCAGCAGAGTGAGAGTGAACGGGTGTCTTGACAGCGCCTGCGAGTGTCTGTGCAGAGATCTGCTGTCTGACATGCAGGGGCGAGCCTGGTGGAGGCCGCTCTAAATTTATACCTCTGAGGGGGGCTTCGGGTGGGGAAAAGAGACTCCACCTCTGGGCGATGGGCTGGGTTCTACCTAATTAACTGCAACAGAAATATTTATCCAGACTGCGGCCCGTCCAGCTCTCGGGATGTGTTTATGTGCTCTGGATGTGAGCACGGACTGGGGCAGGGGTGGAGGCCGGCTGGTGTTCCTGCAGGGGTGCATTGAGGGGAGGGGGGGGATTTGCCTGGGAGGGTCTGGTTACAAAGTATTTGTGGGAGGCTATCCACACTAGTGCCTGGATCAAGTTTGGGGGGGCCACATAACCCTGCACCTCCACCCAGTCCAGCTGAACTCAAGTGCATGAAAGGGGAGCGGGTGTATCCCCTTAAGGGGGGCCAGGTCTGACGATAGAAGAAGGAGGGGAGGGGGGGTTGGCATTGCAAATGGACAGCTGGGCTTGTCTGGGCAGCAGTGTGACAAACAACACAGGTGCGCAGCATGGTGTGTGTTTGAGTGCAGGGTGAGGCAGCAGAGCACCTGTTACACAAGACTGACACAAAGACAACAAGAGAGAAGAACAACTTTCTCCTATTTGTCCATACTTTGCCCTGGATTCAAACCATTGACTGTATAAGAGAACTGGACCAAGTGATTATGACATCACCCAAAGACGATGATTTGCTTCTGGCTACAAAGAATTGTCGATCCCGTTAACATTTTTTTGTAATATGGATGTCACCATGTTGAAACCAGAAACTGTTAGTAAGCTTTGATTGGTCCGAGTCGGTCTGAGTCAACATTTCTATGGCATCCATTCTCGCCAATCAGGAGTAAGCTTGTTGGCGTGTTGGAAGTCCACACCCCTACCATTTGAAAGTGGGTTTGGGAGAACCTGTCAATCAAGACGATTGACGCGAGACCACATACTTTTATTAATGCATCTGATTGGTAAGTTTATAACTTCAATAACTTCCAAAAAAGAAAAAAATATCATGACATAACATGCTAACAAAACATGCCAGAGTAAGAATGGTTATTCTGACAAAACAGAAAGACTGAGTAATAGCTGTTTATTTCTCAATAGAAATTTATGGGATTTTGGATTTTTGGAGCTGGTGGGTACTTCCTGTTCTGAACACAAGGGATGAGGGGTGGCTCAGTCCAGCTCTCATAAACAGTCATTGGTTCAAACGTTCACACATCAAACATCATGAATCAAACACAACTGGAACCAACAATCTAGACTGTATTATTTTAAAATTTCAGAAAAAAAGTAAATTTGATTTGAATTGTCTTTCTGTGACCCTATGCTCTTCTCTACAATATTTTCATTGAGCGTACAATGATATCAGACACAAATAAAACCATATTATCAACCATTCTAACCTCAACGTAAATGATTCCACCTTCACTCGTAGGAAAACACATGAATCCTTGTTTTTTCTATCTGAATAACATACAGATTTACTATCTTTATAGAAACCCCAAAGAGCTTTAAACTCACAGTCCCATTCACCCCATGCTCACCCCAAACGTTCAAAATACTGGACCAGACCGCTCAGTGGAAATGAAGCTTTTGATACATGGGTGAGCAGGGAGGGAACAGAGTTTGCGATCAGATGTAGATCGCTCTACCTTTGCACCACAGCATTACCATTTTAATTTACTAGAAATGTCAGCAGGCTGTTAGCGGTGTTTCACTTAAACAGTAGGAGAGGGTCATCGGACATTTGACAAAAATTAAAAATGAATTTCATCCTTCTTTTCAACCAATAGCTGCCTCTGCCTTTGGCCACTGCTACTCATTTGCCGTTACAGTAAAATTTTCTTTTCATTTACCTCCCAAAAAAATAACAGCACTATTGGGTCATGCTGACTAAAATACAACCATCTATCTGTACTTTTGCAGAGTTTCATTTTCTCTGAAGTGTAAGAGGTTAAAACCTCTTAAGTTAAGCTCTGAGTTATTTGAACCTTGGAAATATTCTGTACTAAATGAACTCTAAATAAGTAAAAAAAAAAAAAAACGTGTTTCTAAATATCTCAATGTCAAAATATTTTTTGTAAAATTTTCTAGATTTTGAACCTAAAACTACCAGTATTATCAAATTGACTTAAGCGACTTTCAGATCACCAGTAAAGACTTAAAGGGTCAGCGGAATCAGATGTGTTCTTTTAAAGACACAAAGAGTAAGGGTTCTTGAGGAACCGAACTGAAAACATATAGTTTCGTTGGATGTGTAGTTCTGTACGACTTCAGAATTATTATCTTTTCTCCACTGATAGTTTATAAATGAGTAACCAGATCCTTGTTTTTTTTCCAACACTTGGGTCCAAGAAACCTGAGAAGCTTTGGGTTTGATCAGATCTTAACCCATAAACAAATGACCAAGAACCCAAAGAGTGCAGTACCATGACCCTTTTTTCTGTAAAAACCACGGGGGGTTATGTTTTCACAGGTGCAGCATGAACACTGCTCCACGTGAATGGCACCTGTGCAACACCTGCATCTTTAAAAATGCATTAATGAGAAAAACAGGCATCCCCCACAACCGCACGCCTTAAAGGAATGGAGGGGGATCGAACAGTTGATCCCCCCCACCCCCAAATCAGCTCAAGTCTTCCTCACTCCTTTCCATCCACAGAAACAGGAATGGTGCCAAAAGCCTGAATACCATCCAAGAAGACTGGACCCAACAGTCATCTTATACCTTTGCAGCGTACCAAAGCCTGGGCCATATCACCATAAAACACCACGTTGTCCAGTGTCAAGCCGCTGAGTGTGGGTTACCTTCTCTTTTGAGACCTTGTGGGAAAAAGGACAGGTGCCGTCTTCTCGCTTACACGTCCCTCTGAGAAACCTGAAGATAGGAAATGTCAGACTGAAAAATCCATCAGCTGTGCTGTAATGTAGGAGCGTCCAGGTCCTCTAAGTGTTTAGCTCAGAACAAAGAATTAAGTTTATTAATTCAACTTAAAGAAAAGTTAAACACGGATATTTCTGGAAATTGATTACTTTATAATTAATTTTTTTGCTGACTGACCAACTGCATGGATGGTGTATGAAAGGATTTCTTGAGTTGATTGATGGATGAGGAGATGACAGTCAGCTGCTGGAAGTATTTCTCAGACAGCAGAAGAGTGGATGGAGACGATGACTGCCATTAAAGCTACAGTATATTCACAATGAACACGATTGTGCGTCAGGGGCGTCCGTTTCAATGTTAAGTCAATATTGAGATCGGAAGTCCTGCAGCGCGATTTGAGTATCAGGTGCGGCTTAGTGGTCTGGCAGCAGCGCGTTTTGGCCTATTGACTATTGCAATGTAATCGCAATGTTTTCAGAGTTAAAATACCTGAACTTTGGGGAAGAAGACACGTCACGTCAACCATTCAACCACTCTGTTTTGGCCCTTGATGTGTTGATGTTCTAATCAGCGGGTGGAGTCCAAAACCAACAAATCTGGTTGTTTTCCTCTTGAACTTTATAATAGTTTTCCAATTTGCATAGAAACAATATCAAAAAGTTTTATTAATCTCAAAAAAATGTTATTCTTATTTTTCATCAAAGTGTCTCTCAAACATAGAGACAGAAGTACCGCTGAAGCTCCTGTAGCAGATGGTGAAACTTACCGAACAAGGAGAGTTAAACGGTCTCATTAACCCAGACATGGACACGTGATTACCGATGCTTTTGTAGAACTATCCGAAATAAATAATCTCTCAACATCAAGTGTGTCTTCAATGCATTATAAATGAGATATACAGTGAATGCTTTAATGTAGCGATAGTGATGAGGCTTAAAACGATTAAGCTCCTCCCACATGCACCAGAAGCAACAAGTTTATCAACACATTTTTAGAAAAAAGGTTGAGCAGCGAATTTGACACACGTTGACAGAAAGGCAGTGGACACAAATTTGACGCATGCATCACGTTCGACGTGAACGCAGCATTACAAAGATGAATCCGAATCTGGACACTCCATTTCATCATCACCACTCCTCGTGATCGTACTTCTTCAAACAGATTATTTTAATTTAAATAGGCCAGAGTGGCAGTATGATCCTTATCTCAAATGCCTTTTTCTGGTTCCTGCCATTGTAAAGCAGGAAGTAGTCAGGCCCACACCACAAGAGAGGTGGATTTTTTTTTGCAGAAGCTACAAAAAATACTAAATTAATCCGATCAGCTTCAGTTAAGACCAAATTAGTAAAATGTGTAATCAAGTAATTCTCTATACTGACAATACAGTCTAGAACTCAGTTGAGTGGAATCTTTAATATGAAGAACCGTAGGCAGAACTACAACTTCAAAAGTAACTACCAAAAAGTGGTAACTAGTACAACTCGTTTTCTCCAACGTCACATTGATTAAGTTTCCAGTGTGGAGAAAAATGTCAACTGCACTCACTGCTCAAGTGGATTATTTATGAGTTTAAAAGTGAGAAAAGAAGAATTTAGAATTTTCAGATGGATTTTTTTTGTCTGTTGTTTATGTTAAACTTGAACTCATTGAAAACACATAAAAACACAGGATTTACACATATTTATACACGATAACCTTGTTCGTGAAGGTAAAAAAGTCAATATTATTGAACCAGAAGGCTCCAGAAATTAAACGTTCCTGAGAAAAGCTTCTCTTTTACTCAAATTTAAACCAGTAAGAAATTTTAAAAAAGACTAGTGTATGAATACTGGAACAATTGTCCAAATATTTTAAGGACATTTATGTTGAAATAACAGCATCAAGAGCCACATTTTTGCTCATACTAGTTGTTCTGCTTCTTTATAGTAAAAAAAAAAAAAATGTGTGTCTGGGGATACCTGGTGCACACGGCCACCTTGTCCGGGTCGTGTATGAAGGTACAGCTCGTGCCGCGGTTGCATTTGCCAAAGCGGTTGTAATACATGCAATACTGCTTCTGCTGCTTCTTCTGGCGGGCGTGTCTGATGATGGCGATGCTGCGTTGCACTGCCCGGCTGGATGAAGACAAACCAAAAGTATCCACTCTGAGTCACAAACCACAGGTCGCGTAGATTCACTTTCAGTTCCACCTTGTGTGCGTTTCTGGGTAAAAATCTCCGACATTTACTCATTTTAAAAGCATATTTGTGGCTTCGCAGGCCTTCGCTGGAGGTGATCAAGGCAGTTTTATGAGGAGTATCAGTTGCAAACATGTTGGCTGGGTTTGATTTCACGGTAAAAGGAGAGTCTGACCCACTTACAACTGCTGCTAATTTTAAAGTGAGGAAGTTCTGCCATGTTTTATAGGATTTGTTGCATAATGGTTCTGATGTGATGACAGGCAGTGGCACAGGTGCTGTGCATGTTACCTGGCTAAATGACGCGTGCTGGAGGGGCGGGCCAAAGATGAGCCAGAAGATCTTCCTGAAAGGGAAGAAAAAGGACAAAAGAGCTCACGTTTGGTTAAACAGAATTTCAAATTCTACATTTTGACGAAGGAATCATTGAGTAGGAAATCCACAAATAAACTGTTCCACTTTTTTAATCTTCCATAAATGCTGACTAAAAACAGTTTAACACACAATTTCATCATATTTATGAAGAATGTAATCAAAATACATGACCGATTTGTTCAGGTTACTCAGGATTACATCTAAACAACAGCTAAATCCAGAATGGGGCAGTAAAAAGTTGCATTACTGCTGAACCTTGAGTTGGAATTCTGTTTTATAAATTTATTGTCTTTTCCACATAACACAAAACTAGACAAACAACAAGTATAAATCACGTTTTTTTCATAGTTTACTCAGGGGTGCAACTTATACTCAGGAGCAACTTATTTGTGTGTTTTTTTTTTAATTTTTTGACATAAATAAGCTAATATATTTGTTATTTTCTCAGTAAATACCGGTTGTCCTTTAGCGGTTGTTCCCTCTTACAACCGCTAGAGGGCGCAGTATCTGAGTACAAGTATTTGGTACTGACAGTGGCAGAAGAAGTGTCGTCCAAAACAAACATGGAAAATAATCTGATAGTCTTCTAATTAAACTTTGATAATTTTCTTTTACAGATCAAAAATTAGCATTCTTGTATTTATTTATGTTTCTTTAGCTACACTGGACTACATTTGTTCTGAAACGTCAGACTTTTCTCCCAAAAGTGCGACTTATATTCAAGAGCGACTTATATATGGTTTTCTTCTTCTTGATTTGACATTTTTTGTGCTCTTGCGACTTATACTGCGGAAAATACAATTTTTTTTTTTATAAGAGAACGGAGACAATATTATCAGAAAATGTATTCTTGGGACACATTTTGATGTTCTTGTCTTTGATTTGTAAATTGATTTTCTAATATTTTTTTTTCCTACTTTTCCTGAAATAAAAAAGACAGACATACTCTGTCCATTACTGACAGGCATCTCAAAATGAAGGAAAAACTGCTAAACTTTTATCAAATCCCTTCTAAATAAATTAAATTGCTTAAATATTTTGGTGAAACATTTAATCCCTTAAAAACAATCTTGGTATGTAAAATAAAAGCTTTATTTTAAAAACACTTTTATTGGGTCTCACGTGTGATTCTAAACAGCTAAAGTTGTGCATGAAGACAGATGAAACTAGAGCTTGATATGCGACCTGTTATTTATACTGTTACTTTGACTCGCTGCTGCCAAACAGAAAGGTGACGTCCAGCTCGCTGTGAGGACATCAGAAGACCTGTGTAACCCTCCAAACACAAACACGGAGCAGAAAGGTGTGTGGGCGTTGATGGAGCCTGTGGGAGGTGTGGGCACGAGGACACCAACGGAGAGGCTGGGGTTACAGATGATCTTATTCAGGCCTCTAAGTTTGGAACTTTTATGGCCGTTCGGCTCCTCATCAACTATGTGCTTTGCTGCGATTTAATCCGAGCTGGACGACAGTCTGGTGGCTCCGTCCCAGGGACAAATGTGACGCTCGCTGCGTTTGGACGTCAAATTACAACTCCTGCCGGAGAGGTATCTGATGTGCGTTTCTGGAGGTTGTGGGTAGCTGGGGTGTGTGTTGGGATGCCAGTCACGAGTTCTGCAAACTGCAGCTGTTCAATTTCACCTCCAGGTTCTGGTTGTGGTACAATGTGTGAAAACGGGTAGTGGGGAAGTGTGAAGGAAGTGGAGGCAGATCCGAGCTTTAATCTGAGCCATCCACTTCTCCGGGCCCTCCCCCCAGCCGCTCTGACAGATGACAACTTTATTATTTCAGATGGCAAATCCAGCCTGCTCCCCTCAGTCTATTAAAGAGTGTGTGGTTGGAGCTGCAACCACAACAGAGTGGATGCCGCTGCAGCTGCCCTCAAAGACTCAACACAAACCTGAGAGGGGCAGCTCATTTCAATGCAAACTGGACAAAGAGATCAGGTAAAAACAAAAACTGAACTTGAATTCTGCCCATCCCCCTTTACTCAGCCTGCTCCAGGTGTGATCCAAATGTGGCCACAAATAGTATTGTTTTCCAAAACGGTCACAAAAGTTGTCCCTTAAACCCACCTGTTCTGTTGATGGACATGTTGGCGGTGCGGGACAGCTTGTTGGCAGAGACTCTGTACAGCGAACCACGGATCCAGCATATTCCACTTCCTGTCCAGCGCTGGCTGAGTGACGAGTGTCTGTCCGACGGAGATCGGAGCCGA
>NC_050515.1:21496474-21503388 GCF_002922805.2 Oryzias melastigma | reverse complement strand
ATTGTTTCGATTTACAATCTCACACTTTAACTCTAATAAATATCAAAGTATTTGTCAAAATTCAAATTTAAGTCAATTTTGTGTGGTTATGATAAACATATTTCAGATAACTTGTGAATTGAACTTAGCAAAAGGTTAAACTTTCCATTTATACAACTAATTCATTTAACATAAAAAACAGTTTTAGTGACTCAATGAACTATCAATCTATTTAGTTCATCAAATCAAAAAAATTTATTAAAGATTTATTAAGTTTCAAAATTTGAAAGAAGAGAATTAAGTAGAGAACATCTTTAAAGTTCTACTCAAATCATCTTTTGATCCATTTTAAAATTGTTCCCAGTGGGTTTTTACTATTCATTATGGTTGTGCTGTTTTCAGCCGAAATTTAAAAAAAAACTGCACCGTTCTTTAGGACATAGTTTCTGCAGAGCAGCAGTAGTTTTTTTAGACATTTGTCTCCAAGTTGTGGGCGGGACCGTTGATGCAAAGTAACCCTGACAAAACTTCCTGTCTATCCCTGAGCTATCCATTTACATGCTTTCCCTCTAGCTTACAGCCCCTCACAACCCCAATCTAAGTTTATATAAGAATTCCTTCCCTACTCACTGTATAGCGTGTTTGCCATTTTCTAGTGCTGTCCGAATCTAAAATTCCAAGACAGAGTGCACTAGAAATTTCCCAGAAGTCTTGGCAAAAAACCAGCGTGCATTGATCCTCAGTACATTAGCCAATATAGACTACAATAGAAAAAACATGTTCCTAATAGCTCACCTGGTTGAAAAAAAGATTATAAATATTTATAAATGCATTTTTGGGTTGAATCTTCTTTATATACGTCATCCATCATTCCCCTTTTTTTATCAATAAGTCTCTTGATGTATTGAAGTTGTGCGTAGAGTTTAGAGTCACAAACACTGTTAAGGCATCAGCAACAAACCTCAACATGTCCTCTGTGCGGAAATGTTAGAGAAAAAGCTTACTTAAAAGTCTTTGTAAACTGGAATGTGAAGATTTATTGATTATCGGCACGTTTAAAAATATCAGCATATCAGGAAATATTCCAATATCGTGCATGTTTTTTTTTCTTCAAAGAGTGGCACCATGGGAGTTTTCACACTGGGTCTCAAACAGCCTTTGTTCCGGCTGCATTCAGACATGGAATATTATCTGCTCATCCCTCCTTTAAATTCCACCCTGTTGGGGCCATCTTCCCTCCAGCTCTCCCACTACCTCTCCCCTCTTCACTTTATGTTTCCCATCCTGTAGTCACCCCCTCCCCTGCTCTTCCTCCCATGTCACAGCACTCTGTTAAATTGCTCCTCTAATGGAAAGGACGGCAGTGTGGAAATGGAGAGAATTGAAAAGAGGAGAGGAGGAAATCAATGAGATAATAGGTAGGGCAGGGGGCCAGAGCAGCAAGGTTGGCCCCTACGCTGGAGTGTGGAGACCACACACACACACACACAGTTGCAACACACTTCTGTTACAGTATGTACATTACACACAACCCCAGGTCTGTACACGGGCTCTCCATTCAGGAGTCACTCAGCTGACTTGTGTGGGGGCTGCACATGTGAGGCTGAAGCGTGTGTATGGTGGGGGGGGAGCGGTACAGGGGTTATGGCGATAAATTGCGCTGTCCTGTCACTTCTATTTGGGGCGGATTGGGGCTGGTGTGCAGGGCGCCGCTGGAGGTAATTTGCTGCCGTATTTCAGATGGGCTGGAAATGGGTTTAGAGCGAGAGTTCATGCCTCCCATTAAAGGAAGGGAGAGGGTTACCCCGAACGCATCCCGCGCACAAAACAACTGACATGGACGCTCGGCGCGTGGAGGGCTGCTGCAGTGCTGCAAAGCAGAGCGCGGACCTGGACGAATGCGAAGAGCCGGCTGCGCTCGCACGTGCACGGGGCACCGGCTATGAGCACGTCATAACTCAGCGGCACAGACGCTCGGCTTCACTGAAACAAGATCGGTGGCTGCCCTACACGGGGCAACTGCAGCCAGGGGAGCAGTAATGGGGGGCTAATGCTGGAGCGCCGACTGCCACCCAGGGAGGCTTAAACGGAGACGGGTGGCCCGCAGAGCCACAATGGAGGTTAATGGGGATATGACATGAACAGTTAACACAGATGGCAGTTAACCCTGACACACAGCTGCAGACGAGGAGGGGGGGTTAACCAGGGGTGTGAACACCCCATCTGTTAGGGGTTTATTAAAGGGGTTCAAACCTCCCTCCATTCACAAAACAGTGTTTCTGTTTCAAACTGAAAATGGTCTGATACGTCAAAAAGGTTTAAAGTAGTGTTAGAAAAGTTTTTCTACACCTCAATATTTATGTTGAAAAACATCTATTTCAGGATTTTTCAACCTATTTCTAAAATAAATTATCTGCCTAAATTGGTAATTGAAAAAAAATCAGTTAAAAGCAAAATAAAAAGAAAAATTTTTGATCTACATAATAAGTTTCAGAAAAGTTGGGACAAGAGATAAAGATAAAACAAATGGAGACTCAACAGATCAGAAAACATTCTTCCATTCTTCTATTGTTGGTGAGTCAGTGTGAATTGTAGAATCGGTTTCCATAATATGGGGTTCCATTTGTGCCAAAAATATGTTTTTGCGTCCACTGATGTGTTTTTGCATCCACAACGACAAAAGCAAACACAATGCAAATGTTTAAAAATAAAGCAAGCTGAAACATCACTAAGCAAAATATACATTGACATACAATGTTCATTAAACTTGTTCATTAGACATCTCGGTGGACATAGACAACGGTCCATCGCAATAGCCAAGTGACCACTGTATACGGTATATACTGTTTAAATCAACAGCAGCTGGTAATGTAAAAATCCTACACAACATATTGTTTTTAAAAGTTATTAGCTTGTTTCGACTTAGCAAGGCAAGAGAGATTGGCTCAGAATGACAAAGTGTGGAATGACTTCAGACAGCTTTATGAAAGGGTCTACATGGAGCCTCTAACACACAGAACTTCTGCTGGAATTAGCATTTTTACCTCTACGCTTTTGCCTACCTAGCTCAGGCAATTCTTGACTGATTTGTGCTTTATTTCCCTTTAGGTGAACACCCTTTGCTTCAAAATGGGCTGATCAACTGCTGATCTGATCAGAATGAAGCTCCTATAATGCAGAGACGATGTTTGCTTGAAATAACCAGTCCTTGGTTCTCATACCATATCCAAGCTTGTTACTTTTTCAGGCATCAACAGCCTTCTAGTGACTCAATACTTGTGTCATAAGAGTTTACTGGAACCTAAATCCATCTGCTAATAATGAGGGGCAAATAGCGCAAGGATATTTGGAAAAGTAGAACCAGGGTTGATTTTGTTCTGGGTTTTATGAACAGAATGGTAGCATTTATCTAACCCTTTAGAGCCCAATTCAATGAATCCATACTGATACTTTTCAAACAGTTTGAAAACCAAATTATTGGACAGCAAGTTTAACAATAATTATTTTAATAACCTTTCTCTTGAGAAAAAAAATTCTGCTATAAAGACTGCTGCATAGACTCTTTGACCAGTCTTTAAAAAGATTCCATGTGACCCATTTGAAATAGCTCAGTTTGAAAAAAAAAAAAATCAGCTGAGCCTGAACAAAAATAATTATGTTATATATTACATGAGGGGAGCTGAAATGCTATGAACTTCTTCAGAGCTGCACCAATCAAAGTGGCAGACGGCAATGCTAGATCCATCTGGTATAAAAACTGGAGCACGTAAGTGCTGAATCAGTTCCTCTTCTCAAGAGCTGATGGAGACAGAACCAGGGATAAAGAGAGTGACTAAAATGAAGATAGGAGCCTTAACAAATGGTGGTCATATTTAGAAGATTCATGTCTCGCTGCTTTTTGCCAGCTTTCAATGAAAGAACGAATAAATCTGGTTTGAAAACGGCTGAATAGTAAAGTAAAAAAAAGAAGAAAAAAACAGAACTTGAGCTGCAAAATTTTTAGTAAATACTTCTGATAAGAAGGAATGTAAGACAGATAATGGCAATTTGAACTCAAATTTCAACAATATCAAATTTTTAAAAAGAATGTTTAATGTTGTTTTTTTTATTTGCTCCCTTTTTCATCTAACATGTTTATGTGAACTCACCCATCATCCAGTCATGGCCTAAAATATTGGCACCCTTACAAATATGTTAGAAATTGCAACAATTCTCTCCAAAAATTGTTCCAAATTCTTTGGTATTGACATGTTCATTATTTTTAGCTTCCACTGGAAAAACACAAGAAAAAAGGAGAAGAAAAGTCAAACCTGGCTGGCAGAAGTTGACACAAAAATTAACAAAACAAAAACACTGGAACACTGGAACCCTCAACTTAATAATTGGCACCACCACCTTTGAAAAAATGACATAATAGCTTCTTGTAGCTGTTCCTACACGGTTCCTGGATCACCCTTCTTTTGCAAACCGCTCCAGCTTACTCAGACTTGAAGGATGACGTAGCCCAAGTGCTAATTTAAAACACACACTCCGAGGAAAATTGTGTTTTTAACTCGTTCTCATAGCTTTTTTCTCATATCATATAGGAAAATTTAGTTTAAAATTGCATTTCTGAGTATTTCTTTATTTAAATCGTTAAAAATCAGGAGCAGACAAAAAAATGCAGTTTGAAAAAGCTTGTAGCTCTGATGTACACGCTACAATCAGCAGGCCACAAGCCCTTTACTAAACTCCATTCTGATGAATCCACTTGCAGACATTTAGATCCATGTATGTCTTCATTTTCCTTGTCTGAGCTGGTGTCTGGCTAAAATCTAAAGCTCCAATATTGCTCGCCATTATTGTTGCACCTGTAATGCTGGGTTGGGATTGTGAGGGGCTGTAAGTTAGTGGGAGAGTGTGTAACAAAATGGGTGACAGGGGGTGGGGTTAGGCTTCTACACGCCAAGAGTCCCGCCCACAACTCAGAGGTGAATATCCAATAAACTACTGCTGCTCTGCAGAAACTATGTCCCAGAAAATAACAGGTTTTTGGATTTTGGCTAAAAACAGCATAATCACAATAAAAAAAAAAAAAATACAGAGAACGCTTTTAAAACAAGGAGCGTAATATTATTGCATAATAATTTTTTTTTAAATCATGTTAATCTCGATTTTAATCTACAACTTTTGTTGTGTTCTCAAATATAAAAAACGTGTGACTTTGTAGTTATTTACAGAACTAACCCAAACAAGCCCATAACGGCACAGCTATTATCTACTTTGTAAGGGATAAAGCCCGACGAGTGTTCGATATCATAATCTGATGTTTTTATGTGATAAATTAGAGGTATGTGGACCTGATGTTTTGTCCTTATGCTTCGTTTTGTTTTTTCTTAATTGTTGGAGATTTAAAAAAATGCCCCTCGTTGGTGTAAGAGTAAAAGGTTGGAAGTCTGTTATTATCCAAAATTTAATTTAAGTAATATCTCAAAATTAAGTTTTTCACAGTAAATATTAGGTTAAAAATAATTGTGATCAAAATAGATTAATTAATCACAGGTCACGATTAATCAATTGCACCAAAAAATGAAATGCAAAGCTGAACTATTTAAAATGGCTAAAAGATGATTGGAATGAGACCTTATGATCTCTCCACAGCTGTTCTATGGAATTCTGATCTGGTTTCATTGTTGGTCATTTCAAAACCATTTCTGAGAAGGTTTTGAAGTGTGTTACATTAACTTGGGCAACAATCCCAATTAATAGTTTTTACGTAGAATAAGGATCATGTTTATTCAAGGTATCCAGTGCTAGAAACAGTAAAGCACCTTCAAAAAATCCTCAAATCTCATTTATGTTTGACTGTAGCGATTGAATTCTTCCCTTGCTTTAAAAATATGGAAAGGACGGTGAAAATCTGCACCACCCTCAAAAAACAGAACCAAAGGCAGACAAAACAGTAGCACTGGCAGACAGAGCCCTCTGGATCTACACACCATCCACCCAGATCTACATCAGTCAACTAGAATAAATCTAATTGACTGAAGGAGTTATCTCTGACTGTTTTGCCTGCTTAATGCGCCTTATAGTTCAGCACACCTTATTTATGATACACAAGTTCAAAATTATACCATTCATTGACAGTGCGCCTTATAATCCAGTGCGCCCTATAGTGCAGAAATACGGGTAATCTGATGTAAAATGTCAGTGAGATATATTGTAAAATGTGATCAAAATTTCTGAACATCTTTTGTATTTTTTATAATGCAATTCTTGGTAAAATAATATATAACTGAATGTTTGTTTGGCATAAAGAGGTAAAAAATGTATAAAAAAAGTTTTCCGGAAACACAAACAGTCTACTTTTGTATAAAATCCTCATGTGATGTAAAAACAGAAAAACTCAATATTCCGAGCAATAGCAAAGATCCATGGTTGTAAAGCAGTTAAAAAGTAGAAAAAAAAGTGTTTTTTTCTGTATTTCTCTTAAATGACAGCAATGCAGTAAACAAAGAAACTGGAGCATGTGTGCCTCTGTCATTTTTGCTTAATGCTCGAACTCCTCTCTAATGATAAGTTTGTGTATCTTCCTCTCTTTTGGGAAAACAGAGAGTGTGAAGGTCAGAGTGAAAGACTTAAACTCATCAAAATCCAACGGTGAAAAATATGAGGGCAAAAAAGAAGAAGCAGAGGACAGAGCACGGGCGCAAAGACGCTCCCCTGAGAGCAGCATGTACACTGTGTGTTTGAGTGTGTACATTCCTCTGACCACGCGATGCACAGATAAAGGAGAGCGCGATTCAGCATTACTCGAGCTGTTGATGAATGATCCGACTTTTGTTTTAGTGACAGGGAAGAGTTTGGATGGTCGCGCGGCCGCTCAGAATAATGCTGCCCTTGTCTGTTTGTCTGCAAACCAAGCATTAATTCGCTCATATTGGGAAACAGTTACC
>NC_050515.1:21429686-21496419 GCF_002922805.2 Oryzias melastigma | reverse complement strand
GGAGTATTGCTGCTCTTCTTCTACTTAAAAAAATAAATAAAGCTCATGCCATCAAATCCCACCTGAAGAGAGCTGCATGCAGGATCATAACACACAAGTGTCAGCGAGGAGCACATGACTCATGTGAGAGGTAATGAGTAAATGAATGAACGGGGGAGGTGGGGGGTAAAAGGGGGCTGAATGTGGAGGCAAAAGGAGTGGAGCGGGGAAGGAGCGCAGCTTCACTTTATTGCCCAGTCTCTTACATCCTGTGCTGATCGATACTGAAGCAATAAAGAAGATGAGCGCCCGTACCGGCGGTGTGTGCGCGCCCGCCCGCCCGCTCGGAGAGTGTACTTTTGAGGAGCTTGGACGGTGCCGCCGCGCTGCGGCTTTAACGTTTCTGAAAGAAATACGACGAAGAAATATGGAGGAAAGTGAGGGGAACTGTTTTTAAACGCAACGGCAAAGAAAAGAAGAAGTAACGGGGTGGGGGTGGGGGGAACACAATTTAAAGAAAGGCTCACGAAGGGGAGGAGGGCTGTAACTTATCCTCCTGAGTGCATGCTTAACTGCTTTCTTAATTCAGCGCTTGATACTATTAATGGAGTTAATGTCAGGATTATATCTATTTTCTAGTGAGGAGACCCCCCCCCCATCCTCCTTTCAAACTGTCTACCAGCATTAAATCACAGTTCTCTTGGTTAAAGCTACAGACTGAAAGGAAATGCACAAACTCTGTTAACAACAGTCAAACACAGAGGTGGTGGTATGACAGTGAGGGGTTCAGGAGCTAGAAAACCAGAGAAACCTGAAGGATAATGTTTCCCATCAGAAAGTTGAACAAAGATTTAGGTTATTCAGTCAAATCTCCATCTCTAAATTGATCAAAACGAACATAAAATAAAAAAAATAAAAAAAATTAGATTCTAAGATCTAGTCTCGTCAAAGCCTTTTATTAAATCTGTCTATTAATGTCATCTGAAACTAAAATGTAAAGAAAAAAAAATTTAAGAAATTATCAGACCCAAAACTAAAGTTGATTTAGCGATGATGGACAATAACGTAAAATACGAATTCTTCTCTTCTCCCTTCCCCTTCATTTATCCCTCCAAACGGAGAGTTATGAAAAATAATGTCTCAAATTTCAGACATCACTTTCGTTCGATAACATCACAGATAATCGCCGGCCCGTTAGCGTTAGCATGGAGTTTCCAGCGCTTAAATATACATGACTACAGCGTTTTATAACTTTAAAAGGTCATGCTTTAACAAAAAGTCATTACATACATTTAAATGTAAACTTCTGTAGTTCAGAGAGCACCCATGTGAAGAAAAGCTCTTCTCAGCGCGACGCGGTTTAGCCTCGCAACGGAGGACTTTGTATCCCTCCGCTTGGAGGGTAAAATTAAAAAGAAAAAAAATAACCCAGACACGACTTGCACTAAAACTGCCCTTTCAAATGAAGGGGAAGGGAAAAGGGAAGAATTGGGATTGGGCTAAAGTTGTATTCATACCGGGTATGTGACACCTGGACAAGCAGGGAGGCGGTTCTTCTCTTTCTTTTGCTACTGTTTACTAGCAAGCATTGGCTCAGGTGGTTGAGAAGGTCGCCTCATGAATGTAGGATCAGAGGTTTGATCCTCGCTTTACCAAGTCAACTGTTGTTGTCTCTTTGGGGAAGACACTAGTGTGTAAATGTGCTTGATATCCAGCGATGATCAGAGAGACCGTAGGCATGTATTGGCAGCCACGTCTCTGTCAGTCCGCCCCAGGGCAGCTGTGGCTACATCATTAGCTTACTGTCACTAAGTATGAATGTGGTGTGAATAAAAAATTGACATGCATTATAAGCTTCTGGAAAAGCGTAGAAAAATCCAAACCATTATGTCTGCCGCCATTCAAGAACACGGCTAACATGGGTTTAAGGACCTGCTTTTAGTATCTGGTGTTCACACAGGTCTTTTGCTACTTGATACTAGCACATGTTCTCACAGATGGAAGAGGCCTGGTGTGAAATGTTGAAGCGATACGAATTTCGTGAATTGTCTCTCCAGGCTTTTTCTTTCACAGCTTTATTCGGATACATGAAAGACTTGGTTTCGTAAAATTCTGGCTGAGAACAAACTGCAATTATAAATCCTTCCTCAGTGACAAATGTTTAAACAGTTGGCATGTCCATGAGTGAATAGGGACGCCATCCATATGTCATTACTAAATCTGAGTGCCTGAATAGTCAAAGAAGTTCAACTTGGTTTAACATTCAACACACTTTCAGTTGCCACACATTTCCTATGTAGAGCCAGAAAACCTGCGTAGTGACACATGAACATACGAGTTTTAAACGCAGAAACCTCAAAAGTGCATCTACGCGCATTTACATAGACTTTTTGTTGAAAGTGGTTGCTTGAACACACATTGCAGGGGCGGTTTGACTGTAGTTTATCAAGTTTGAAACATCTAATTTATCACATGGGGCTAGACAGGTTTAGAAAACTTTATATTTTTTGTTCACTTATCCCTGTGACCAGAGGCAGACAGTCACCCCCCCAATTCTAGAGTCAATAGAATCATCACTGACAAATCATCAATACATCCTTCTTTACATTTTCCTAATAGCACCTTAGCTCATAGAACTGCTGTTCTGATATTAATAAAAACATTCTGTATTTGAGGCATGAGTGTTTTTTTAACCTTTTAACTACAATGACCTTCGACTCAGCTGTTCTCATTTGCCACCCTTCCAAAGTCTTCTGCCCCCCTCCTGCCCCCATACAAAATGTTCTGGCTCCGCCCCTCTTTGTGACATTTTTAAATGTGTTTAAAGTTTGGAACCATTCAGTGCAAAAAGCAATCAGAAAAAAAACACATCAGAGTGGGTAAATTCTTTTGGACCAATGCTGTAAATATTTGAGGTCATACCAGCTCTGAAGATCAGGTTCACCTGAGCTTCAGAGAACATGGGTCAGAACGAGGGTCTGGTCTGCATCTGGCTGTGAGCAAACGTGCAGGTTAAGAGGCGACTCCCTGTGCGGACAGGGATCATTGCCGTCTGATCACGCCGGAGATGAAGAGCACTGCTTCAAAGTTAAGAGCAAAGAAACATGAGCTCACGATGTACTCAATAGCTCCAAGCTGATAAAAGTGCTGCTGGGCTTCAGAGTTAAACAGATAAGAATGAGAGGCAAGTGGGTGATTGAAGGGGGGGGGTGGGGGGGTACCTCCCCGCCCCTTAAGGGACCTAACCTGTCCCCCTCCCTCTCTATCTCCCCGCACACTTCTCCACACATGGTGATATTTCACTGGACGTCAAGAAGCTCAAATTGAAAATCCCTTGATGAATCAATATTTACTGCAGCAGCTAAATGAATAGTAATAAGTCACCAGAGGCCAAGTTCGTCCGCACATCAGACTCCTCAGTCTCACCGAATCTGGATTTCACAAATGACGCAGGCAGAGGAGGAAATTATGAATGCAAACACGCTTAACGCCAACAAAAATTACAGCAAAACACAAACTGCAGTAATCCCCACAGGTCTGCATTCTCTGAGAGTGATGGGGAGGAGACTTATTATGCACATATTTCTTTATGGGAATCATTATTTTAGGGTTTCTGCTCATGCATTCCCATAATGAAATCATTTCACCTCCAAATGCCTTGTTTGCATAAGCTCCTCCCACTGACGGATATATCCGTTACATATATGTAAAGTCAAAAGTTTATCTTGGTTAAAGATATGCTTTGTCATAATACATTTTATATTATTTAAAATCATAAATGAAGTGTTTAATTATTATTGCAAATGACCTTGTGACCTGCCCATCCATATGGGGTTTTTCTTAACAGTTTTAAGGGAATTACACACTCTTATGTAAACCATATTTACAATATATTGATTAAATAATCGATACAGCACATATGACATGACGCATTGTGTGACGAAATTGAAGCATTGACAGCATAAGAGAACTGGATTGAGTTAGTGTGACATCACCTATAGAAAATGGCTAATCTCCAGCACCATTTTTTGGCGAAACTGGACGCTGCTATGGCGGAACCAGAAATCATCAGTAAGCAGTGATTGGTCCGAACTGGTCTGAGTCATAGACCATATAATAAGAAACATTATAGAAACAATGGATAGTTTTGACCAAACCCATAGAAAATGATGTCTCATAAAATCAGGCCAATTCCGTCACAATTGCTTCTGGATTTTGTAATTTTGGAGCCCGCTGACAGTGATTGGTCCGAGTCAGTCCGAGTTATGTTTTTAGGGCAACTACAGTCACCAATCATAAGGGATCTGTTCAAAGTCCACACCCCTTCCACTGAAAGCAGGCTTGAGAGGAGCTGTCAATCAAGCCTGTGAGGTGGGGCTAGCAGGCACCACATGCTTTTACTAAGACATCTGATTGGTCAGTTCATAACTTGAATAACTTGGGCTAAAGATTGAAAAAAATTAAAAAAGAGAGATCAGAAAGAAGATGTTAAGAAAAAGGTATCAGGGCAAGAATGGCTACTCTGACAAACAGAATGACTGAGTAAACACTTTTTAGTTCTCAATAGAAGTCTATGGAATTTTGGCTTCTTGGAGCCAGCAGGTAATCCCTATTTGGAACGTGAGGGGGCGGGGTTACTGTATCCAGTTCTCATATACAGTCAATGAGTTGAACACAAACATCTTCTTCGATGTAGTTCCATTTTGCTAGTTGATTTAATCGATCCAGGACATCTTTAGCCAAAACTTTACACATGTAATAATTAGGCAGTTGGCTATTTAATAATTCCTGACTCTTGTGTTCATGTTCATTAGTGTGTCTGAAGTAGTTAACATGTGAGAAGTTTTGAGAGCATAATGTCCTGCACTGGGGATTGAGTGGAAAAGCCAAAACTCAGAAGTAAACTGGCTTCTTCCCTGGATTATCTTTCATATATGACTATAAAACTTGATATATTATCTGTCCGAGTGCAGGGTGAAGTAGGCGATCATACCTGGCGTAATGGATCCTCCTGGCCCGCCAGGACAGAGCTGGGTTGTAGTTAAGGGTGTGTGTGGTGCTGGAGCCCGGGCGAGTCACGATCTTATACCGCGTCCTGAACACCCGCTGGGAGGCGGAGCTACGATGCGAGGAAGAGGAGGGATCTGTAGAGACACAAAGGATGAGGGAATGAAACATCCTGTCTGCGTGAAGAGATGCACATTCACATCATTTCAAATGCATACAGCTACAATCATTCACACACACACACGCATGGCACACACAAAAGTCTGAGGACTCTGGCAGGTGTGCTCTTTAATAAGCTTCACATCTAAAAATGAGGGAATAACAGCAGCAGAATTTTTATGAGTCTAATAAATCATGCGCTCTGTCTCTTTCTGCGCTGCCTTCATCCCTCCTGCCCGGCCTCCCTCCTTTCTTTAAGTCTCATTCATTTTATCATTTTACAAATCCATCAGAGAAGAGGCGTAAGAGCAGGACGACAGGAGGAGAAAAAAATACGATTATTTATTTATTTGGTATCCATCATGTTGCTTTATGATCAAGTTGGCTCCTGTGCACAATAGAATTGGTGTTGTCTGCTTCACAACAGTTTACAGCATTACCAAATGCAGAGTAAACCATTTTAGAAGTTTTATTTATTTTATATATAATCATACACATATATTATTTATTTTAATTTCTAGCCCCTCTTTGGGTTATAGACTTTCATTTTATTCCTAGTCCCAACTTCCCAAGACTTGCTCACAGTTGTAAGACATTTCTTATGTCAGCCTGTTTGCAGCAAAATCTTCAAGATAGAAATTCATCAAATAGAATATTAGACTCAAAAGTATCCACCCAATTATGCCCCAAAAAAGCCATTATCTCCTGTACCTCTTCCCCCTCTACTTGTTTTCTGTGTTGGTTAGCGACAGCACTCCGTCTTTCTGACTGTCTTCTTGCTCTACTTTACTGCATCCATTAATCTCCTCTATGGTCTTCCTCTAGATGTTCAGCCTGAACTTTTTCTTTTTTTACCAATATACTTGTCATCTGTCCATTGAACAGGTCCAACTTTCTCATTCTGTCTTTCCTATCTTTATTTTCAAAGTGTTTCTTTTCATGTTCATTGAATGCTACTCCTATAAGTTAAAGAAAAAAACAGCTTCAAGTACAACACTCCTGCTATGCTCTTTTGTTTTAGGTGCACTGCACTAAATGTTGAAAAGTTCTTCTTTATTCAAATCATTGTAGAACTGATATCTAGCTCAAAACTGTACATTTGTATACCTCTAACAGTGTTCAGCATTTTTGCTGTACCGGTAATGTTAGGTTATGGATGTGAGGGGCTGTAAGCTGGAGGGGAGAGAGAGTTAATAGGTGGATGATGGGAAGTGGGGCAGAATTACTCCATGCCAACAGTCCTGCCCACAACTCAGAGGGGAATTTCTAATGAACTATTGCCGCTCTACAGAAACTATGTAGAGCTACTAAAGAAACTACTAAAGATGATTGGAGTGGGACTTTAGCATTTTTGTTGCACACTAAACCAATCCAATTCCTTCACGCATTTTTACCCCCTCTACAAACTCTGTTGATCCCAAGAACCCAGACTCCTCCCCCTTCCTCCCCTCTGTTACCTGTTACCTCACTGTTTTACTTGGGTTGCTCTCATTCAAACATGTGCACTCTGCCTTTCTGCCACAATCCCTTCCCCATTTTGAGCAAATCACCACGGCTCTGCAATTTCCTACGCGTGCACACACAGGGTGTGCAGGAGACGAGCCCCTAGGATGCCCACAAAACTATGCTCTGATTGTCTACCCAAATGTCCTCATTTCTAACTGTAACTGTGTGCAAGGGATGCACAAGCAGTGCACACTTACCCCTTGAACTGCTCTAACAGTGTGCGAGGTTCGAGGGGTTTAAAAACTGAAAAATCAGTTTGACACTCTTGTATTGTACCTACTTCACCCTTGCTTACCGTTATATGTTGTTTAAATGTTTACAACTTGCCACTTGCAGCATACCCGTAGACAAAAAAGTGCATGTACATTTTTGCCCAGCAGGCTCACTGAGTTATCTCTGACTTTGATATTTCCTGTTGGCCACCTGCACACAGATTTCACAATTTTTCGCCCGCAGGCTCATATTCACCAGTGTGGGAAGTTGTGACTTAGGCATAAGCTGTTGTTCACTTTTAGCAAGTCAACACAGCGGTCAAAGCAAACTCATCATTAATATGATCTAAAGAGCAAACACAGTTTTCTAATCCAAAAACAAAAACGAAGCTAAAACATTCTGATTCCTGTGAATTCATTTAAACAAGAAAACCTTAGTCACTCGTTTATTTGTTTAATACAGACTACAAACAAGCATATTCACAGACGTCACCAATCAACATTTAGAGAGATATAAAAAAAAGGAAATGACTCAGCATTTTTACTGAATCGATGGACAACTACGTTCATACCTAGCTCGGCCACATGCATTCAAGTGGCTACTTCCAATGAAAAGTACATGTAAATGTATGTATATCCGTGTTTTGGGCTTCTGCGTTCAAAACCCTCACGTTCACATGGACCAACGCAAGTTTTCAAGTTCGTTTTGGGGATCTACACACAAAACAAAACCATTGAATGCGCGTCTAAAGTTAAGAGAAAATAAAAAGTACAGCTTGGACCCAACTGGAATTATTTGTCACCAAGTCTTATATATTGGAACAGAGCTTTGAAAGCAAAAGCCTGGAGAAAGATTCATGAGATTTGCACCGCTTCGACATTTCACACCAAGCCTCTTTCAACTGTATGTGCATGTGCTGGTATCAGGTTGCGACAGTCCAGTGTGAACACTGAATGCTAAAAGCACGTCCATGAATGCCCATTTAGTGTGTTCTTGAGACAATGTATACATGCCCGGTTTGTATGCAGCATAAGACGTGTCGGACAAAACATTTAACTTGGTCGTCACAGCTTTAAAATCTTGCTTTAAGTGTTAAAGCTTGTTCAGGTGTCAGTCGTTGTTGTTTCAGTTGGACTAAATGGTAAGGAAAGGATCCACATCACTGGAGAGGCCTCCAGCCACAAGATCCCTAAACGTGTGTGTGTGTAAATGTGTGTGTGGTCGGATTGCTCGGGATTAGTTGCCTGGCTTGTAGTCGCTTTTCCTCCAACAATCCATCCGTACTGCAGTCAGAGCTATTTGCGCGCCCTGGCAGATGACAAATAGGCCTTGTCAAAGGTGCTGCCACGATTCCCACCCTGTAGCCCCATGCACACCCACCCCACCCTCATCCTAATCTGCCTCTAAACCCTTGTTGAAAACATTGTGACACCTTTTGTGTCTGGACTGCTGTCACAAAGCTGTTTCCACCTTGGCTACAGTTTGATGGCACTTGCCGTGAACGGCCACGTTTACGCCCAGCGGTGTGGGAGAGCGCAGATGGATGGACGGTGGTGCGCCAATTGTAAAACACTGCAGGTTGTGTTGCTTGAGTGGCTCTGGGAGCGATGGGGTCTCAATCTTCCACTACAGAACCATGACCAATGAGCATGTGAACACCTCAGCGTGCGCACACAAACACACTTACTCACACATGTACACCTGGGGTCTCAATCTTCCCTTAATAGACCTTTGACAGTGGCCTGCCTCGCACGGGGCGCCCGGCACTGTGAAGACACCATTTGCAGACGCATGCAGCTCACACACCGTCCATCCATCTCCCTGACTCGGTGCTGCGAATCCTCAGATAATCTACTCTCCACGCACTCATCGCTCCTCCTGCAAGTAGTCTGCCTTGCCATCTCAGAGCCACATTTAAGGGCTGGTTCAACATGTTTTCCCACTTATTTCTCCAAACTTCCTTATCTAGTTCTTTTTGTCACTGTACAGAAATAGATGGATGTAAAGATGTGGAAATTCTAGTTCTTGCCAAGCAGAAGCACATTTTATTCTCCGATATCAGTAAAACTATAGTGAATTTTTTCACCAACCAATTTTACATGGAAACTAATACTAGCTCATATGCAGAGCAAAACAAAGCCATGTTAACATACTCAAAAGTTAACTCACAATAGGTCATATTAACCATCAGATTATGGTGTTTAATGTGTATACATCAGGTTAAGACTTTCAGAACTACAAAAGTTGCATTACCTGCAATAATGCTAGTGTGAATATTTTTTGATGAAAGTATTTGCTGAAGATGCTGAAGTTGTTTGATGAAATTACTCTAATTGCTGAAGGGATTTGCTGAAAAGGTTGAAAATTGGGTAGTAAAATTGCTTAAAAATCCCAAATACATGTCAATTTTTCAAAATACTTAGTGTGTTGCTTAAATATGAGCTTAACTCCATATTAGCCCAAAAAACCTAGGCAGATGCCAAATTAGCCAAAAAAGCTAGCTTGCAGCTTAAATACTAGGTAAACTCTAAAATAGCCTTAAATTCCTCAGTAAACTAAAATAGTCAAAAATGTTAGCCTGCTGCTAAAATACAAACTAAAATCTAGATTAGCCTATAAAAACCCAGGAGATAACAAATTACCCAAGAATGTTATTATGCTCCTAAAATATGAACTAAACTCCAAATTAGCCTATAAAAACCTCAGTAGATAACAAATTTGCCAAAAACCTCAGCATGTTGCTAAAACATTAGGTAAGTTCCAATTTTTTGGAAAATTACTATAAAAGACTAAAACATAGCCCATGAATATATTTAAAGGCTTGTTGCTAATCTACTTAAAATGTTAAATTCTGAAGAATTCCTCATTCATTTCCTATGGGGCATATTTTGCTCAATCTTTCAAAAACTATAAAGTTGATGAATACCAAAAATACAAGCAGTAATGTCCTGAACAAGCTGAACGTTTGATAGAAAGATTACTAAAATCGCTGAAAGTTTGATTGAGTTTTTACATGCAGAAAAACATTCGGGAAGGGGCAGGAGAATCACTATGGTGTGAATGCTTTCTAAACATATATGTACTACAATATACTAGTATTTTGGTCCTAAATTTTGAACATCTTTGATCCGGACTCTGCTGAGTTAGTTGTCAATGATGCTAGTCGATGTTGTTAGTAAGTTCTATGGTTGCACTTGCAGACCAACTTGAAACATCCATTTAATTGACTAAATCGCACATTAAACTCGCATAATGGTCTCAAAAATGATTATTTTTCTGCCCATGGATTAAAGTTTTTGACACAATATACATGTGCTGTATCAGGAAACAATTGGCTGCTGATGATGTAATATTTCCAGCAGCATGTAAACTGTATTCCTGTCACTGTACACAAATATGTTTTTTTTTTGGAATTATAATATTCAGAGTTCAGCTTAAATGCAACCTCTACAGTCTGCACACCCACGTAAAATGTAGAGAACTCCACTTTTCAAAGCAGAGTAAAGGTTTCTCTCATTTATCTTCTCTAGCAGGTTTGATCCTCTAACTGAGGAATCCAGTCAAAACTGCTGACAAATCAGAAATGTAGATCCAGCTTTATGAGCATGAAGAGACAGACACAGCATTGTATAAGTGGATCTGAAAATGTTCTACCAGCCTCCTAAGATGACTGAGCCTCATCTAAGCAGTGTGGACCCTGACTTTGAGCAAAGTTCTCCTCCATGCCTCGTCTCTGATCATCAGCACTCTAACAGTGGGCCCTGACAGGCAGCAGCACGGAACCTCCAATCCTCCATTCGCTCTCCAAGCCTGTGTCTACGTACCTGACGGCTAATTCCGAGGAACAGCGGGTCTTCGTCTCCCCGTTTTCCTGGGACGAGCTGACGAATAATAAATCTTAATATTGACAGTGCCTGCTCCCTCTGCTATCCCATGTTCCAGTCCCCTGGGGCTCATCCTCTGACTCCCACAGCTCCAAAGCGCTCACTCAAGATAGTGATGCCACGCTAACGTCACGCTTAACAAGGGAGTTATCACAGTTTAATAACCCAATGTAAGCCTGTATGGTTGTGACTGTTTGACACAGAGGTACTCCTGACACCCCCATCCCCAAAAGTCAACAGAGTCCTGCCAACTTAAAACTATGTGATGTAAAAAAATCCTGAATCTTTTAACTCAAAACACCAAATCACAATGAAGACACATTTGCATTTTAAATTAATTGGAATGGATAAAGATTTCCCATTTGAGAGTACCTCTTATGTCTTTAGCTGTAAAGTCTACGTAAAAAAAAATTAAAAAAAAAGGTAATAACAAGTGAACTGATTGGAATTGTTTTTCTGTGTTTGTGTAATCTCCCCGTACTTGTGTGGGCTTTCCCAAAATGTTAGATTGATTTCCAGCAGATCGGGTATGGTAGTTTGTGCCAATGTGACAAAATAATTCCCCTATCAAAAACAGATGAATTGGTCTCTAGTAGATCTTGAAGAGGAGAATGCAAATATAGGAAATTAATGTAAATAATGTGACTTTTATGAATGTACACCTGTAATATAGTGTAAAAAAAAGTTGATGTCCAAATGGAATCTTTGCTGGGTAACAGAAGTAGCTCCTCATGCAGGAGAACTGTCTCTCCTTCAATGAAAAATGCAGGCACTGTACGTTCAGTCGTCTGCAAAGATTGGATTCTATTGCTTTTCGTCCAAAATAAATACAAGTGAGACTACAAAGACTTATCAGAAACTCTGAAATACCGTACTCTAAGTTTTATTATGGAAAAGCTTCTTTAAAATAAATCTTGGGTGGACTGGAGACTCCATAAGACTCTGGGATGCAAACTTATTTGAACATATTAATGATGGTCACCTCTAAATGTTTTCAACAGGATCCTTTTACCTAGGACTCCACACAGCCATGTTATTTCATGGTTTAATGTAAAATAGCAGAAATAAGCATTGGGTTTTATGTTTTAAAATACAACTGAGCACATAGAAAAAAATGGAAGTTGAACCCTAAATGAGTCACCTTTCTATTTTCTCCTCCAGACTGAAAACAGAAAGGCCTCCAGAGAAGCAAGAGTAACTGTAAATGTGATGACAGACTCAACATCAATCAGCTGCTCTTTACTGTTCTAGAGGACACTCTAAAACCGTTGGTCTCCTCGTGCCGGCATTTGGCTGATTTCGTCAGCTCGACGATGTCACCGCATAGAGGCGTGTTTCAGAAGGTTATAGTGTTAGTGGGGTGAAAAAGGTGGGGTAGCTACTGGCTCGTGGCCTCGTCAATCATTGCAGTGGAGCCATCAGCTGTAACAGACACCAGCTGACCCGGGAAACCTCAACTGACCACAAGACAGGGTGGGACACCCTTATATAAAAAGGCAGAAGGGGGCTTACTGGTCATAAAACAGTAAGATAGTAAAGTGGGTATAAATTTCATAACGTTAGAGTTTTAAACATATACATTATATTTGTAAACTGAAAAAGCAGAGTATTGTTTGTACATAATGGTTCAAGCAGTAGCCAGTCTCTTGTTTTTCTTTTTGCCTTTTTGAATTAGATAATGGATTTTAGAGGGATTCTGTAGATAGGTATAGCCAAATTCAACCAGCATAAATGGCCTAGTATTAACAGCTTTAACAATAGATGAACATCTTCAAAATCTCAACACATTTCTGCAATTTCCTGAAGTATCACAAAAATCTGTCAACAGTAATGCTACATTCACACTGGGCATATGTCGCACATTCAAGAATCACTAAATGCATATTCCTGAATGTGCTTTTAACTTATAGTGGTCACACTGGACCATCTCTACTCGATTCTAGCACTTGTATCTACAGTTGGAGGATAACAAGTACGAAAGTTGAAGCGGTGCAAATCTTGCAAATGTTGCTCCAGGTTTTTTCTTTCAGTTTTACTCCAATAAATGAAAGACGTGGTGTCATATAATTCAGTTATATGACAGTCATGTCATATAATTTCTCCTCCATGATCAATTTTCAAACAGTTGGCACTTTCGTGAATTTCAAAGGACGCCACCTCTAGGTCACAACCAATTCAGGGTCCCTGACTGGTCAAAGTTCAACTGGTTTAACTTTCAATGCGCATTCAATAGGCGTAATGTCCAAAAACTGACTTAAAAACTTGGATGAAAGTGGGAGTTTTGGACATGGAAACCTGAAATGCACAAATGTGTTTATATACACATATTTATTAAATTTAGTTCTCTGTGCTTCTGTTTAGTCCAGTGCGATTCACGTGTTGTTCCTCTTTCTCACTCCCCTCTGGGAGAGCGGGAGGGATTTCAGGTTCCTGGTGGACGCTCGTGCTCCTGTTCTTGGCCGTGGACCACGTCTCTGACGTCATCTCTTATCTCAGAGTGGGAGAGATTCCTGGTGGATCGTCTGTGCTCCTGTTTTTGACTGTGGACTGCGACTCTGGCTCGTCTTGGTTGTGGACCTCGCCCCCACCTGTCCTCAAGTCCTATCTGGCTGAACTCTATTCAAGTATTAGTTGTAGGGTTAGATAAGCCAATTCCTCTCTAATAGTGCTGGTGAATCGCTTCTCTGTCTTGGGAGGGCATCTCTTTCATGTGGGTATCCCTAAGGTTTCTTCTTTTTTTTCTGAATGAGGTTTTTTAGGAGTTTTTCCTTACTGGGAAGGAAGGTAACCAGTTTAATTGAGTCTGTTTAGTTTAGCAATCAGCTATTGTTTATATTTTATGACCAACCTTCTGAAGCCCAAAGAGGCATTTTTTTGTTATATTCAGCAATAGAAATAAAATTAAATTGAATTTTCTTTGAACATGGTTGCTTGAACACCCGTTGCTAAGATTTGTGTGAACGTCACATTAGGAGTTTATTGCAAATATGTTCACTGGTTAGGACATTTCCCCTATTGTCTGCATGACCCAAAGCTAAGAAAACAACATTGTCAGAGGGTCTTGTCACTGACACAAACCAGCTTCAACCTTTCACCTTTCCTTAAATCTTTGTTAAAGTGATTCATTGACTGCATAGCCACTATCTCAAAGAAGGAAACCTTTAGAAGTTGCCACATCCAAATATCCAGTGTTTTACTGATTAAATTTGCCTTCTGTTTTACATCAAAAACACAATCCTTTGAATTTACCTAAGTACCAAGCCACAAATTTCTGGACATTGATCTGAAGTCAAGAAAGTAGGGCCAAATGTTGCCATTTCTCACATGACTGTTGAAAGATGGTGGAAGAAAGAAGGGGTTTTGGTACGACTTCCTTGTAAAAAAAAAAGTCAGAATTTACATCCAAAATTAATGATTTTGATGTTGTTCCTTCGAAAATATTGAACAAAGTTTGAATAGTTTTCCTAAATTGTTATATGAGCTAATTAAGAATATCTTTGATAAATAAGTGCCTTACAAAGTAAAATCATTTAAGTGTCAAAAGCTCTGTCAGCAAGTATTTTTTTCGTATGTTAAATAATCTGCGAGGAGACAACATCCTTGATAAATAATTGAACAACAGCTCCTTTGTGTGCTTTTTCCAGAGGAGCCACATGCTCCCCAAAGCCACAAAGCACATCAATAACGTAAATAAGACATGATAAAAACACACTTTCTGCAACAAATCAACCTTGACCCTGACCCAACACCAACGGCTGACAAAACCTCAGTGTTGTACTGGACTCTGTCAGCTTTTGATCCACATCAAACACGTTGATGTGCGTCCCATGACGTTTGTGACACACGCAGGGTCGCCTTTGGTCAAAGGTGTGACTCTGCCTGTCAATCAGCAGATCCCTTTAGACGCATCAAGAGGAAGAGCCTGCGGGCTTGTCCGCTTGAGGACTCGCCCCCCCACCCCTTTATTACACATGTTACAAGTGCAGCTATTTGTGAGTACAGAGAGGGCAAGGGTATGTTTTTGAAGGTGTAGGGGCGGGCATGTCATACAACATTTTCTATTAGTGACAGGGCTACTTGGAGGTTTAGAAAGAGCATCTCTAAAGGGCAACTCGAGATTCCACAAGGGATGTGAACCCCTGCCCTGGATCATACAAGTCAAGACCCCGAACACAGGAGAAGCCCGGGGGAGCGGCAGAAATGCATAGGGATGTGGGCGGGGGGGGTGGTGTAAAGGTTGGTGAAGTATGACAACATACAAGAGGGCAAATGATAAAGGTGAAAGACTGGCTTTGTGTGTGTGTGTGTATGAGGGGGATTTTTCTCATCATAAGTCTATTTGATCATGCTAAACATTGGCTCTTATGTAAGACACAATTAAATGCTTAAACCTTAATTATGAGCATTTGAATTTCCCTCTTTTTATGATGCAACTTTGACACCCCCATTTGTTATTTTTTTACAAAGTAGCACTGATTCATGAGGTTATTTTTCTTCTTTTTTTCCCAGAAGCAAAACTTTTTGGTCCAAAAAAAGTAAAACTTAATAAAATTTAATTAAATATCTTTTATTAGAGGAAAAAAATTGTTCCACTTCTCTATCTTGAATTAAAAATATTAGGACATACCAGTATATTTCAATTTTGTTAAACCTATAAAAACAAATCATGTTAAAAATGCTAATATTATGCTACGTTCACACTTTTTTATACTAGTGTTTATTAACACATGTTCGCCACTAACAGTTGGAGGAGGCTTGGTGCAAAATGTCGAAGTGGTGCAAATCTCTCAAATCTCTCAAATCTTGCTTCAGGCGTTTTCTTTTCAAGCTCTATTCTACATGTGCCAAAGTCAAGGCCCGGGGGCAGGATCCGGCCCTCTGGGTAATTATATCCGGCCCTGCAGACCATTTTATTTTATTGTTTTTAATGGCCAGATGTCATCTTTCACTTATTTCTAACTTGCGTAATTTTGACAAAATACTGTATATATTTTATGGAGAGGAAAATATTGAAAGTTATTTAAGGTTTAAGTTGATCTATTCTGGAATAATATTCCTGACTGTTTTAATTCATAGCAATGTTAAAAGTTACATTTTTAAAGTTTTAAAAATTTAGTTTTAGTCAGTTGCCATGGATTTCATACGCACGAACATAGGAGTTTTGAACGCAAAAGTCTGAATCACAAGTTTAAAAAGATTTTTCATTGGAAGTAGCCATTTGAACGTTCGTTGTTGAGAGGGATGTAAACTTAGCTTTCCAGTTATAAATTGTTAATTTGCAATACAAACAACATGAAACCCCACAGAAGAATGGACAAAAACACACTAAAATGAATTTATCAGTACATTTGGTTTTATATAGACAATGTACCCAAAAAAAGTATATTTTGTCATTTATGTTTACTAAAAATGAAAAATAGAAATGTAATCTCTATGCTCTTTATGCTAAATTAAGGCATTGCTGACGACTATGAAAAAATATTTTATTTATCTTTGTAATAGTTTTACTTATTGAAATGCAACAATGTGGGTAATCCTGGCAAGTTGATCAAAAATCTTAACCCTAGAACGCTTTCTCCTTAAAAAGTTACATCATCACTTTAACTGGGTAATTTTTTCCCCAGAATAATATACCCAATAAAAAGTATTTATCATAAAAAATAGATCAAAATATGACAACACATGATAAGTTAGAGTAGCTTTATTTTATTTTCAACTGTGGTTTATGTGAGAAAACGGAAAATATAAGCATAGGATGATCCTAAAAACATGCTTGAAAATGACAGAAAAATTAAGAATTTGAGATAAAAGAAAAAAATAATGATACTAGAGAATTTTTCCTTGGTCCTCCTAGTCCTGGGAAATATGAGACTTTACCCCGGGACCCATGACACTCAGAAAAATGCAATGAATTGGAAATCATGCAAATACTTTTGCTCGGGTGAAAACCGGAGATATTGCTCTAGGGTTAAATGTGCAGAACAAGAAGCAATTGTTTAAACATCTAAACTGAAAACTGTATCCTTTCTTCTTGAAATGGCAACTTAATAAACATCTGTCCAAACTAATTCTTGACAGAGATTGTGAAATGGTTGATGTTAGTACTCCTGAGCTGTTCCGTCTTAAATTGAGAAATGTTGCCTCTACTTCTGTGGGAAAACAGAAGTACTTGAGTACAGGAGCACTCACATGTCCAGAACATCCTGTCTGCTGCGGCACTGAAATGTAGTAATATAGAGAAAGAAGAGCTGGCGTGTAGGCCAACACTGTGTTGGTTCGACTCCATCACACTGAGTGATGGCTCAAAGACACATGTGGGAGCCTGCAGTTTGTCAGCTTCAACACACACACACACACACAAGGGGAGCACACTGTTCTAGATTTAGAGCAGGACTGGGGTTCTGGTTGCAGATGCCAGTGCAGCGCGCATCCATCATGCTGCCGATTCTTTTGGGCCAGTGAGTGATGGACCCCAGTCAGCCGGTCGGACACTGGCCTTCAACTTCTGTTTGAGACGCACAGAGGGAGATGGAGAGGAGACGTACAAGCCCGGCGGGAGACACACGAGCATCATGAATGTGTCAGGGTGTTAAGAGAGAAGTTGGACAGATAACAAGCCAAGGAGAGGGAGGGGTACGGGTGTCGAAAGGGCCAGAGGATGCCCGGTAATAAGAAGTGTTTACAGTAAGTGCTCTCTGCAGGAAGGATTCTCAACAGCTCGCATTACTACAGCGCCACGACCGGTGTACAAAGACGGAACAAAAATGTTCTGATTTGTAGGTGAATAACTGTCTTTTGGGGTCTACTTGCTGAAAAACATAGCTTCAAAAGTTGGAATCATTTTTTTTTTTTTTTATTTTAAACTTACAAGTAATTGTATGTCCAACATGCTGTATCAGAGAATCTGGCATGTCCCTACAGAGATGAGTGTGTTAGGTAGGCTACGGTCACACTGGACTTGGAGACACTTGTTAAAGTGACCACTTCCAATGAAAGTCTATGTAAACCTGCACATATGTGCGTTTCGGGTTTCCACGTTCAAAACAATCACATTCACGCAATGCTACGTGTGAATGTGATACCCCTGTAGTACCTTGTGGGGTCCAGATGACCCTACCCTTACATTGACGTGTTAGCCCTCCTATGACCAAGGTTTACAAGATTTACTGTCTGCCATGGACACCACTGAAAATAAAAAATGATTGAAAAAAAAGTTTAGCACCCTGTCTTGTGGGATCCAGATGGCCCCACTCCTAAGATAGCACATTCAGTTTTCAATCTCTAGGTACAAAACAGGCACTATTGAATGTGCGTAAAAAATTAAACCAGTTCAGTGTTAACCAATCATGGCCTCTAATTTGGCAACACATTCTCACTCCCAAGTCGTCACCTTCTGACGTTTGGTTAAGGACCCCTATGAGTCACTTTTTGACTTTTTTTGTCATCGTATTTTGACGCACTGGTTGTTCCCATTAAATCACGAGTCCCAAACCCCCGTGTCGCAAACCAGAACTGGTCCAGTACCGTAACGCGTAGCCCACGGGTACCCAAAGCCTGACTCGACCAAATGCTGTGCCGTACCCGAACCGATACTAGACACAGTCCCGGGCATGAACTGGATGCAGTATCGGATATCAGCCAGTACTGGGTTAAGGTTAGGGTAACTGTACTGGAAACGTTCCGAGGACCAGTGCGCATCCGGTACCGAGAGATGCGTACACTTGAGTTTACCAACAGCCAGCACGTTAAAATTCCATGAGTTGGGGACACCCAAAACATCAAAAAGTAATCTGATAGGGGCCTTGATCAAACCTCAATATGTGACAACTTTAGGGATGAAAATGTGTTGGATTTGGAAGTGACGTGTGAGTAGCTTCTTTTTAAAAGTCAAGTGATTGAAAATCAATCATGAAAGAAAAATGTGCCTGGTGGGAATTATATGAGAGCAATTCTTTAATTTATCAGAATAGAGCTGTGAAAGAAAAATCCTGAACCGAGATTTGCACCATTTTGACATTTCACACCAAGTCCCTTCCCACTGTGAGAACATGTGCTAGTATCAGGTAGCGACAAGCCTATGTGAACACTGAATGCTGAAAGCAGGTTTAAACACCCATGTTAAGCGTGTTCTTGAATGTGCCACACATTCCCAGTGTAAATGTAGCTTCAGACAAAGAGAAAAAGTAAACATGGGTAGAAGTACTTGAGGATTAAAATTGGAAATATTGCTCTAGAAACCATGATAGAGGGAACTCTAGTTCTTCACTGTTGAGCTCCTCTGTTGCAGATCACCAGCTCAATACAGCAGAGAGTCAATAGACTGACAGGAACATGCTGCCCTGACCTGGACAGACCAGCTTGATTTACAACTTGGGGTTAAGAAGAGGGACAGCACTTTCTGCTAAGAATAACATTGGTTTACTTTTAAATGGTACATAGCAATTTACTTCAAGGAAAGCTAAAAATGAAAAAAAAATGCAACTAAATGTATTTCCGAAACACTTCTGGGGCATTAGGGTCAGTAGCTCCTTCCCCTCTGACATAAGGTAATTTTTAAAAAACAGTTCAAATCAGTCACACAAACCACATTTAACATAAAAAGTTGCTTTATTTTAACAATTTAGTGAAATTGGTTGATTTTTGACTCCCAAAGAAAAAATGTTTGGTACAAAATTAGATTTTTTTTTCTAACTTTAAACCTGCATATTTTTCTGTGTTAGTACAAAACACTCATATTTAGTGCAATGATGTTAATAAGGCAATGATACCTTAATTTTGTTCAAAAAAGTCCGCCTTATAATCTGGAGTACCTTATACTGTATATGGATTAATTCTGGTTGTGGCTATTGATGTTGAAGTAATTTTGAAAGGTACACAGTGCTCTGTTAAAATGTGAGTCTGTTTCTAAGTGATACTGTGAATACGCTTATGCAGACATCCTGCAGTGATGTCAAACCATGTTTTTTTTTTTTTTTTTTACGTGTTGCCAAAAAGGTTGGGAATAAGCATAGTCATAGTAATGTTTGTTTTAGTGGTATAAGTCTGTTTTTTTATGTGTTACAAACAAGGTCAAGGTATTTTGAAAACGCTAATTTTTCTTCTGTGGCTAATGCTTCTAATGTGGCCAAGATTTATATTGTGGCTAACAGTTCTGACGTGCTAACACTTCTAATGTGGCTAACATTTATAAAGTGGCTTATACTTCTAATGGCTAATGTTTCTACCGTGACTGTTTCCAATAAGGCAAGCATTTCTAACTTGGCTAACACTTCTAACGTGGCTAATGCTTCTAACACGGCTAACACTTCTAACGTGGCTAATGTTTTTAACATGGCTAACACTTTTTTTTTTTTCTTTTGCTAGCACTTCTAACGTGGCTAGTGTTTCTACCGTGACAAATGTTCCCAACAAGGCATGTGCTTCTAACGTGGCTAACACTTTTAACATGGCTAACGTTTATAATGTGGCCAACGTGTAGTGTGCTACAAACAAGTTGTAGAAATACTGTGAGTACAATTAATAAAGTCTGACTGACTCACTCTTGTCTCACTTAATGCGACTCATAGTTTGTTGAACAGTATATACAGTATGACATCATTTTGAAAAGAGACCCCTCATTGATGGCGCGCCTTATAATCCAGTATACTGTTTGGTATGCGCTCTTCTTTTTGCAGGGATATACTATGATTGAAAAGACAATTGCTGTCAATATCTTTCTGGTTGTCCTTGTGGTCATTCATGACAAACAATATCTCTTACCTTCTTTGTGGGACAAAAAAAACACTACAGTTTGTGCTAAATTTCTGCAGCTCCTTTTACCTTTTACCATGCAGTTATCAACTACATATATTCATCTGATCTCTAAACCCTATTAAACCCTTTTTGGGTCATGGGGTGGCTGGAGCCCATCCTACTATTGTTAGTTGTAGACAGGGAACACTAGACAGGTCGGTAGTCTGTATTTGGGAGTCATATATCATAAGCTTAAAAATACATCTATAAAAGTAATAGGACAAAGGACATTTGGCATAAAAGCAAATTTTAAATCACTGTTATTTGGCAGCCACTGAAAGAATATGGAGCAACTAAAAAAATCTAATCAAAGGACACTTATTTCCTAAAGTGTACTTTAATTACTAACAGATTTAGATGTTCCTTTGTGTGTTTGCCTTTTTAGCATGAAAAAGAACTAAGAATTTTTTATGAAAAAAGTTGACATTTCATTTTGCTTAGTTTAAATTATTTATTGCTATAATTTATTATTCCTTTGAACATTTTGCTGTGCCCGGAGTGGGAACAATTTTAACTTTCTGACAAAACCATTTGGGAGTAGGGGTGCTGGGATTAGTCGACTAATCGACGACTAATAGACTATTAAAATAGTTGACGACTAATTTAATAGTCGATTAGTAGTTACTTTATATTTTATGGAGTCAGAGTGTAGTAAAGTTGAAAGCTATAATGGTATTCTGATAGTTTTTGGCATTTATTAAGGGTTTTTTCATCTATTTTGGAGGTTAGCTAGTATTTCAGCTACATGCTTGCTATTTTGGCTAATTTAGGTTTTTGTTGTTTCGTTTCTTAGGCTATGTTGGAGTTTAGTTAACATTTCAGCTTCATGCAAGCTATTTTGGCTAATTTGGAGTTTAGCTAACGTTTCAGCTGCATGATAGCTATTTTGGCTAATTTTGGCTTTTTTAGGTTATTTTAGAGTTTAGCAAACATTTCAGCTAAATGCAAGTTATTTTGGTTAATTTCGGCTTTTTTGAGGCTATTTTGGAGTTTGGCTAACATTTCACCTGCATGCTAGCTATTTTGGTTAATTAAGGTTTTTTTGGGCTATTTTGGGGTTTAGCTAACATTTCAGCTACATGCTAGCTATTTTGGTTAATTTAGGCTTTTTTGTTTTGTTTTTTATGCTATTTTGGAGTTTAGCTAACATTTGAGCTGCATGCTAGCTATTTTGGCTAATTATTTTTTTTTTAGGATATTTGGTGTTTTAGCTAACATTGCAGCTACATGCTAGCTATTTTGACTAATTTTGGTTTATTTAGGCTATTTTGCAGCTTAGTTACCATTTCAACTGTATGCTAGCTGTTTTGGGTAACTTGAGTTTTTTTCAGTTTTTTAGGCTAATTTGGCAATAAACTTATATTTCAGCTGGCTATTATTTTCAGCGTTTTCAGCTATCAACTTCAGCGTTTTTAGCTATCAATTTCAGAATCTTCAGCTACAGACAGCATTCACTCTAGTATTATCACAGGTAATGTTATGTATCTAGTTTTGAGTTACTTTAAAGCTAATGATGATTAAGATGTGTGTTTTACATCCAGTTTGTGCAAGACCCAGTTATTCGACTAATCGGAAAAAATAATTGGTGATTAGTCGACTATTAAAATAATCGTTTGTGGCAGCCCTATTTGGGAGGTAAAGAAAGTTCCAGCACTAAGAAAAAAAATTAATCCAGTTATATATTTAGTTTAAATAAAGTCTAATTTTTGGTTCTCATCTTACTGTGACATTGTCCCAATATGAGACCATCTATCGTTGGTACATTCATGTAACAATGATATTAAAGGAAGAGAGAGGCCTGGTTGTGTCACTTTTAAAGTCGGCATGTCAAATAACCCTTAGAGTATAGATTATCAGATAACCCTGAGCAATAACTCAGATATTTGACCTTTGAGTCTGTGTGTAATGAAGCGAGCCGGCTGGAATAACTCAAGAACTGGAGTCTGACAGTTCCGTTTGGCCCCAGCTCACTGAGAGGAGGCCCAGCTCCTGTCGTGGCACGGCAATGCTCGGGTGAAAAGGAAAAGTTCCCGAGGCTAAAAGGTCATCAGTGGTGAGGAACGCTCGACTCTCTTGTGGGTCTGGGTGCTAATTTGGTGAGTGCGTGAGGGCAAAGGGGTTTTCACGCTCCCCTTTCAAATTCTATGGAAGGCTAACAGGTGCTGCGAGGAGGCCTGCCACAAATAAACAAACTGCTTTCTACCTTTCTGGTTTTTCTGGTGGACTTCTGTCAAGGAATTTCTCACACCACTTCCTTTAATCTCCGAGCTTCTCTGTGATGTTCTTTTTTTTTTTTTTTGCTTGTTTACATCTATGTTTTAATCTCTTTCTCCCTCTTTTTTCGGCGCAGCATCCTCACCCGCCCACCCGCGGCCCATCCATTCCGCGGTGGCACTCCGGGCACAGCTGCCACGGCCTAATTGGTCCCTCTGGGTCCGGGAGGAGCTGGGAGCAGAGCGCTAAAATGCTGATCACAACCGGGAGGAGCGGGCATCTGCTCGGAGTGGACACTGCCTCCGAAGCGCTGGCATGGCTCGCCCTCATAGGTGCACACCAAAAGGTCCTTCAAAGTCACTGCAGCTGCAGCATTGCAGAGTTTGGTCTTTCATTTCAAGAGATGACTGTATTTTTCTTTTTTTTACTTTATGCACAAAGTTGCAGCCCAATAGCCAAGGTTTGTTGCAATATTTTCATTGTGCAGAATTCAATAAGCAACATTCATGCTAGTAAAACTGCAGCAAACTTAGACGTTCGAGAGATAAGAGGTGAACAGAAACACAGGAATCCCCCTAAAAATAGTTCTGGGGCTACGAACCTGAAATACTACAGCTAAAATGTAAGGCTCCCCCTATCCAGTGTCACCCAGGCCTGCTGTAGACAGGAGACGCTGGCAGTCCAGTTCAGAACACCATGGACAAAGCAGTCAACAAAACAAGGAAAAACCTTGTTTTCAAATAGTTCACCTATGTTTTTACAGGTTTTGGACCTGAACATCACTGTGAGTGACACCATAATGGATCATTTAATCCATTATGTGCAATGATAGAGTGATGACAAACTGTACTGTATGGAGAAATAAGTTCTACTAAAAATGTCATCTGAAGACTGCAGATGTCATGAGTGAACATCACTAAAGCTGCCAAATTAGAGAGTCGGACATAAGTGCACATTAGTAGGAACCAGAAAATAGCGAGTAATAAAGACAGACTCCTGAGAATCCAGCAGGCAAGTTGCGTATCATAACAGTTTTTTTTTAATTGATGTGTTGATTTTTTATTTTTGCTTTACTGTCTGGTGTGGTGGGCAGAGGTAGAGTGGTCAACCTCTGATCAGAAGATCACAGGTTTGTTTTCTACCCTGACTGCATTAAAGTGTTGCTTGGCAATACAATGAACTCCACATTGCTTGTGGTGCTGTTTTATTATTATTATTAGCTTGTTTTGAACTGGAAAGATAAAATAAACTGAACATCCAAATTTTGAAAATGACTTTGGATGAATTTTGATTGCTTATCAAGTGCCTTTTTTCTCTTTTTAACTTTATCCAAGCTAACTTACAAAGACAAATCTAAGCAAACACATGTGAATGTGCATTTCAGGCTTCTGCGTTCAAAACTCTCACATTCGACCGTAGCCAGATTTTTAGGACTGTTTTCTGGCTCTACAACAACGCCTGTCTATTGAATGCGTGTTGAAACATTTAACATTTGCTTAAAGTTTTTGGATGAGTTTTGAGATCCAATACTTATATATTAATTATCATGATTATAATAAGTGCTACTTTTTATTTTAATTATACCCCCATCTTTAGTTCTATTTTATTCTCATAAGAGATGGAGACCATGGAAAGACAAAGTGTGTCCGATAACGACAGAGTACCGGCTCACGGACATTTTTCCACTAGTTTCCATGCCTCAGACGACTTTTCATTTTCCACATCTAAATTGGACTTTATATTACAAATGGCAGCTATTTGGCAATCAGTCCAGCATTACTGTCATCGGACAAAATGATCGATAAAATCTGCTTGTGTCTCTGCAGAGACAGAGGTATTTAACAGCTAAGCCCCCCAAAAGACAGCAGCACAAATTAGCTGCAGGAGGTGCAGGTGCGCTTAGTGCTGGGGGGGCTGGACAGGAGACAAATTAACCACTTCCAGGAGAGCAGATCCCAAGAGAGCGGGGACAGTGAGCAATCGGTGATCAATACAGCCTTCTTCAGGGAAGCCCACACAAATATCAAAGCCCACATGCAGATCCCACCAAACGACTGCATGCAAACAAGTGTCCCACTCATCAATGCTCTGAGTCAACAACATTTTTTACCCAAAAAGGAGAGTTTGATGGAGGGGGTGCTTCTTTAGTGTCCACCAGACATGCCGTTTCCCACCCCCCCACGCACACACTTTTCTGTTTTAACTTCCCTTTAACTCAGAAGCTACAATGACAGGAGACAAACTGGCCATTTCCCCCAGAGCAACTCACGGGGGACAGCAGTAAATGAACTGCCCGGGATCGATACTGTACTCTCACACAGACGCTCTGCTCTTATTCACACACTGGAGCACAGCTACGGAGGAACAGCAGAAAACAGACACCAGGACCTAAATTTGGTTTTGGGGCATCAAATGTGGATGGATGTGTTACTGAATGAAGTCAAAATGAGGAGATGCTGACTGGATCTGTGAGTTTTGCCAAACAAAGAAGCAACTTCAAGCTTCCTGGTGTCATTGAGGATTTCCAGAACTTATGTAACTATTAAGTTTATACTTGTTCCATTTCTTTTATTTCAATCTAGATTTGATAAAGTCTGGATAAGACAGGATTAGTAAGTTAATGTTTCCCACTCAGCAGCCCTTATGGGTCCATATGAGCTGTCGGCCAGCAAAATATGGGCAAACCTGTATGGGACACCACAGGAAATGTTAGGATTTGTAGACCAATCAGTGACGCTGTAGCATAAACATTCATGTACATTTGATTCTACAGGCATGTGATGTCCTAGAAAATAGTTAAACAACACGTAAGGGTAAGTACGGGTGGAGTGGGTGAGACATTGCGGACACATATAGATTTTTCCAACGTGTTAGTGCTGTTCAAGTAATACATGTGCGCTCCTTTGCTTGCAGCCTGGCTGGTAGAAATAAGGAAATTAGACAATCAGGCCGTAGTTTGTGTGTGGGTCCTATGTGCACTTGCGTATCAACTGCATACCCCGTTCATAGTGCACTTGCACGTGGTCATTAAGCAGCCAGTATTTAAAGTTTAGTATTTAAATGATGCTAGAATGCTGGATCATCTGAGTTTTCTCATCAGTCGCTTTGAACTTACATTCTGAATAAAATCCCACTTTAAAACAGTCTAAATATGCTTTTTAAAACACTCAACACAAAGGGAGTGGAGCCAGAGTAGAGCTGATTGACTCTGTCCGCTCTCTGGGTGTCGAGGAGGACCCCACGCTGCCTGCTTGTGGAAGAGTTGTCAAGCTGTTGAAATTTAAAGTTGAGTATCTGTAATGCAATTTATTTGGTGACCTGTAATTTTTGTACATGTGAGAACACAATTGCAAGTAACTAAAGTTACGTACATAAATTATGCACACACAAATCGGATGAGACAATTTTCTCTCCATACACCTGTGGATGTACAGACCAAAGACCCACAGCACCCCACAATACAGATAAACATCAAAATCAGTGACTTTGGGTCACCAGAAAGTAAGTAAATGTTTATTTAGTAGCTACTTTTCACATAATTAAATCACAAAGTGCTTTAGAAAAATAAAAGACAACAAAAAAACAAAACCCAAATGGAGACAGATTAAAACATCCAACACTGACATGACCAGCTAAGAGTAAAGACAAAAGATAAAATCACCATAAGATCAACTAAGAGCTTTCCTAAATAAAAATGTCTTGACCTGGGTCTTCAAACCCTTAACAGAGTTGATCTGATGATAAAAAGCAAGACTCCTCTAGTGTTATAGCTGGTTTGGGAATTTATAAAAGATTTTGGTTTGTAGACCTCAAAGATCAGCCAATATGTCAGTTTGTCTGTGCAAAGCACTGAAAACTACAATGATGATCCTAGACTGCTACTTTGGATGAACATGTACAGCATGAGATTTTTGGAGAAAATACATATTGGCCAAAATCGTATGTCCCTATTGAAGTCATAAAAGAAAGTCTTCATTTTTTTTAGGCCAATAGTGAATTTCTTCTACATAAAACCTCCAATCCCTTGAGTGTGTATAAAACTATCGTGAACTAATCATGATCAAAAGAAGTTTGGTCCAGATATCAGATTCTGTGTGGAGAGCTCCCTCTACAGGTCACTGTCGGACATCCATAAGAACCTAAAGGTGCACGGATGTTTTTGTGCATGGGGTGTCTAAAAAAACGTGCGTGAGACAGTGAGACTGAGCAGCGAATCTGGCTGAACACCCTGACCTACTCAAAGGTGAGCATAAATAGAAGAGACACCAGTTCATGTGTTCCTGCCAGCTCTCTGCTGGACTCAAAAACACGCAGCAGAATCGACACCGGCAGTCTGAGGCTGAGAGTGCTGTCTCCTGCAGGAAAACAAGACTGTCAAACTGTTGCTGACAGCCAACCAGCAGCCAGCGTTTACCTCAGGAGATCGGTTAAAGGTCAGCATATCAAATGATGACTTTGCTGCTTTTTTTCCACTACGGTTGCTATCAAAGCAAATCAGAAATCAGGCGGATGTCTACGTCTTTATTTTATATCATCATGACCAACATAGCAAGTCAGAAATGATTTGAAAGTTTATTTTTTTGGCAGTTTCAAACGTAGACAGAAATACTGAACAATTCGGACCACTGGAGCAGATGTAACTCAACTAAAAACATCTTTTAAGTGAACAAAAAGTATCTCTTTGACTCGCAACAAGCGGAATATTGCTGACCGAGCAAACACATGAACAAGATGTCGAACAAATGCATAACTTCACTAAAACTAAAGCTGAAAGAAAAGAACACAGATTAAGCAGTTAAGCTTGTTTTGCTTATGTTGGATCCTTTTTAAAATTGCCAAATATCTTCACTTTTTACCTTTTGAATTTGTTTTATCTTTTTCAAAATACTGAAATTGCAAATCAGTTTCCAACTTCAACCATCTAATTTGAACATATTAAGTTAATTTTGAATCATAATGAATACCTTAATTAATAACAAATAGAATTATAACATAAAACCATATGTCTAGTCAAACATTTGCTTTTCCTGCTGAACAAAAAACAAACAATGCTGACCCACAAATCATCCTCATCATTGGATTTGGCCTGCAGCAGCAGTTATTAATATCATAACCACAGCTCATAGTGTAAGATTGATTTCTCTCCCCCCCACAGCCCTGTCGCACTACCCACCCGGCTCTCTGTGCCAACTTTGCTGGCAGGATAGCTGCAGGAAGTTACAGCTTCCAGCGCTGCAGTTGTCATTCCAAAACGGTCACACTTCTGCCACCACATGTGCCACCTCTGCCGGCGCACTGACAGGCCAAGCAGGTATCGTCAATCACAACAGATGCGAGGGAAAGTGAGGTTCTCCACGCCACGACAACCGGAGCCTCAGACTCAATTACTCTGCTTCTGTTTGGAGCAAATCTCACTAATTAAATAGGTTAAACATTAATTATTCAACCAGAGAGTAAGAGGGGGCTTCTGACGGGAGGAGTTGAAGCTGGGTAGGAAGGAGGAGGAGGATGCAGGGTTCCTCTCTGACTATAAAACAATCCACACCCTGTACAGCTAATCAATACGACCTAGCTGAAATTAGCGGCTATCTTCAGGCCTTTAACAATAGAACACTGAGGGGAAAAAAAATCATCCATTATTAAAAGCAAAAACCCAACCTGGAGCGGAGATATAAAGTCAATTGGGGGATTAAATGAGAAAGACTAATGTGGAGGCACTAATAAATTACAGGGCAGTTGTTTATTTATGCAGGAATTACTTAATCTCCCTTATTTAAGTCGTAACTTCTGAAAAAGAAACCATTTAAGACGGCTGTTTAACATAGAAATCAATGAAAAAATGCTATATTCTTAAGACCAGCCTCCAGTGTTCATTTGAGGAACTGCAATTTCTCACAATTCTTTGTTTGCATCTTTGCAATGACAGATATGGATTACCATCAGGTCAGGAGAGTGGAATAAGTTTATTTTTATTTGAAAAACAAAAGGATATGTTGTCAGGCACATCGCTGTGTTTGGGTTCACCATGGTGTTTGAAGCCCAATGAGGCAATTGTTTTTGTGATATTGGGCAATATAAATAAAATTGAACTGATTGAATTGAATAAACTAGTAACACTCCGAGTTTATTGACTTTCACTAGCAAATTCGAGTTGCAGTTGTTCACCTTTCAGCACATCTTGGCAAGGGTCGACACAGCAAATCAGCTCTAACTGATTCGCACAGATGGTTTAGTAGAGTCATTTTATTTATTTTTTATTTATGTCGGACGCCCTTTCTTACACAACCCTGAATTGTATCCAGGCTGGAGACTGGCACAGGTAGACCAAGACCTAGCCCTCCTTGTGGCTGCATAGTTAGGCAGTAGCGTGAAGGGTCTTGCCAAAGGACAGTGGATTAAGCTCACTGGCCACCCTGGGAAGCAAACCCAGGTTTCCTACGCACCATTGAACTGAGCCACCCAGCTGCTTCTACCAAATCAGAGTCCCTAATCAGTCAAATTATAACCTGGTTTAGCTGAAACCACCTAAAAACAGTTGAGTAGCTACACGTGAATGCAAGAGTTTTGAACGTGGAAGCTTGAAATACGTGTTTACATAGACTTTACATTGAACTTCAATTAATGTTAAGAGACAATGTTTTTTCAGGACACTCCTAGCTAGATAAAAAAAACAGTAGTTTTGTGTAAAATGTTTTTTTACAAGACATCTTCTGATGAAAAATTAAAAAAAAGGAAAAAAATTCTTCCACATGTGCTGTAAATACACATTTTTGTTTATTCTTGATAAATTCAAAAATGTTCTCGTTACTCTTGAGTTGAAAATGATTATGTTTTTTTGCAGTAAAACATTGGTGCTTGCTTGCTTTACTGTCCCCCTTTGGTCACTTTACTTATTGCAATTTTCCGACAATTTCGGAATATCCTTTTGAAGGCATGTACAGTCAAAGAGGAGTCATTTTGATGGATGTTGGAGCTATAAGGGAGTTGAAGCTAAACTTAAAAGTCATACAAAGAAACTCAAAAAAGTGGGATTTGAGTATTCAGCCCACGTTTCTTGAAAATATTTGACAGTTTTGCAGGATTTTTGCCAAGAAACAGTCAAAATATCAGGATATAAGCATTGCTTATAAAACACTATGAAGTCAATTGCCACCAGAAATGTATTTTTTCACATTTATTATAGGTTATTAAGTTATATAACATAGAAACAAAAGACGAGGAGGTAAAGATTTGCTCGATCATTTAAAGCCGACAAGACTACATGTTGCAGCAAAGGTCATTCCTATGGTGCAGGCTGTAAACTACAAAAATAAGACCCACGCTGGTAAAGTGGCCCCGAGAGAAGTTGACAGGATTTACGGTCATCATAAACACTTGTCCATCACATCCTGGGAAGAATCTTTTCCACATTTGTTCCCCATGCTTTCTACATTGTCTCAACTCAAGCTCGTGTGTGGGACTGCTGTACGGAGATCATTATGGGCTTTAGAGACAATCTGTTTGCCTGCAAGCGGGGAGGTCATGGATATAAGGGAAAGTAGGGGAATGGAGCATGCAGTGGAGATTTGGATGCCAGTGATGGTTGGAGGCACATGGTCAAACCCCTGAGGAGCCCTGAGAGAACGGAGAAAACTCAACTTTCCGCCCATGTGACGAATGACGACGAAGCGGAAAGAAAGGTGGAAAAAAAAGAGAAGATCGCGCCAGTAACGGGGCACCTTAGAGATGAGCATAAGGAGCAATGATGAGGGGGGGGGGTGTCAATGAATAACTCACTAAGACCAGAATAGGGTTGGGGGGGAGCAAAGGTTCGGATATCGAGGGTTGGAAGACCGAAATGGAAAGTTAGAAAGGCTGAAAAGAAGTTAACATGATGTGGTGTCGGGTTTCCCCTCGGCCTGGGGCCACGACCTGAAGCCTGGCTCCAAGGCTCAAGTGGAGAGCCAGGTGGAGCATGAGGGTACGAAGAGGGCACAACATTTAAAGGAGCATATTAAGCTACAAGTTACAAGAGCTGATGATGGGTTCACTCAAGCGTGGGGGTGAAGGTCTTAGTCTGTGCTTGGCGTTGCCTGGATGAAGTTCTCTCTTATGCATGTCAAAAACACTGTGATTAGATTTTTGTGCTTTTCCAGAGCAAACAAAAACTCACCAAGTGGTGAAGTGACATAAAATAAACTTTCACAGATAAATGTGCGACTAAACTAAGCTTATAAACCCATGTAGCCACACGAGTGTGGGCAGGACATAATTAACATGCCAGGCGCTCTTTAGGCTCTTCGCTCGTCTTCCCACATATTCGGCGAAGCCCTCAATGATTATTATGGCAGTGTGTCAGTGTGTGCAGACAAATGGGGGAGAGTTGGGCCGGATAGGGTTACCATCATCGGGTGGCGAGGAGAGAGGCTGGGCGGGCGCATCTCCAGCTGACAAAGGAAGGAGATTTATGGAGCGGCTTTAACAGCCCGAGTCCACCCCCTCACTTTCCCTGTTGCCAGACTAACACGTGGTTCCACGCGGCGTAGCGAGACCCACGCCGCGTGATTTCTGACAATTGTCCATTACGGCTCTCCCTTTACTCCATGAAAAGTAGTTGGCTCCATATTGTCATTCATCACAATGAAGTTTGCATTTATTCAGCATTTTGTCAGAGCTCGGGAGGGAGTGTTTTAAAGCACTCTTCTCTCGCAAATTAATTGCACCTTAGCTGTGTTTTATGAATTATTATTTTATGTATTGTGATTTTTTTTTTGAATGCAGCAGTAATGGAAGCAAAAGAATGACATCCTGGATAATAAGTGGACTGCAGACTCAGCAAGCAAGACTTTGCACACTGCACAAGCTTTCCATTTTCCCCCAATAAGAAGATAAGCAACTTCTATTAAATTTGATATATGGATAAATTAATTTATCTTATTGAAAATTGTATAAAGGGACAATTCAAAAAAAAAAAAAAAAGTAAAATTACTTTTTAGGAAAATTTTTCAGTTTCTTAACTCTAAAAGTAGGGGCTGCACGGTGGCGCAGTGGTTAGCGCTCTCGCCTCACAGCGAGAAGGCCCCGGTTCGAATCCCGGCTGGGACCTTTCTGTGTGGAGTTTGCATGTTCTCCCCGTGCATGCGTGGGTTTTCACCGGGGACTCCGGCTTCCTCCCACCGTCCAAAAACATGCCTCATAGGTTGATTGGTGACTCTAAATTGCCAATAGGTATGAATGTGAGAGTGAATGTGTGTGATTGAGGCCCTGAGACAGACTGGCGTCCTGTCCAGGCTGTACCCCGCCTTCGCCCTTCAGTAGCCGGGATAGGCTCCGGCATCCCCGCAACCCCGAAAGGGAAGAAGCGGTCAAGAAAATGGATAATTCTAAAAGTCAGTAATTCCAGCCATTAGTGGATTTGTCAGAGGGAAACTGTGTATGACAACTGGACCAATTAGCTCCTCCCCCCTCATATTCCAAACAGGAAGTAGCCACTGGTTCCAAGAAGCTAAAATCCTGTAGAGAAATAAACTGCTATTTCAGTTGTTATATTTGTCACAAGAACCATTCTTAATCACTCGATTTTAACATGTTCTTGCTAATTCTAATTTTATTTAAAAAAAAAAGTTTTTTATTGAAATTCATTAAGGTTATAAACTGACCAATCAGATACCTTAATAGAAGTATGTGGTGCCTGCTGGCACAACGTTCAATTGACTGACTGTCCACATTCAAGTGGTGTGGGTGTGGACTTATAGTGCCAATTTAGTGAGTATTGATGCACACTGTTTTATCAGTTTAAACTTCTAGGGCACTTGATTTTAGAATTATTGATTCGGACAGCTCTACTAAATGTCGAATGCACTACATAGCAATTTCTTCTTTCTGTGAGTGGGATTTCACTGTGATGCCACAGTCACTCGGTCCAGTTCTCATATACAGTCTATGGAAATTAAAAACTTGAACCTAATAACCCAATTTACACAACAGAGTTTATGCGGACAATGTTACACGATCAATCTTGTGAGAGAATGTAGGTTAAAACACCTGTAAACTTGTGAAAGGTGTGTTCTCTTTGGCTGCCAAACCGTTTATCTTATCCCGGACACTGGCCTTGGTTGCCATGTGTTCTCAAATAATTAGTGGCGGCTGTGCCTGCGTCCTGTCGGGTTTCTGATTTATTCGGACGCCCCGACACATGGGCCACTCCTCTGGATACCAAGAAAACATTTACCTCCTTAACTGGGAACGAGTTCCCATCATCTCCAGATCAGGTTTCTGGACTCGATAGTATTGATTACATGTTTCAACACATGCCGCTAATCTCCCCCGGCCTCCACTAACCCCCCCCCTCCCTATACTTAGGTCAAAATTGCCCCTCAACATATGATCTCATCAGGAGGAACCACATCTATTTTGTGACGAGAACTACCAAACAATTTGGATTTGCAAAAGAAGTTATGTGCAACAAGTGTTAACCAAAGCTTGGAAGGCCAGCGGGGTCAGCCTGAATGTTGAGCTCCAATGAGCTCAGTTTTAATTATGGCCAGTTGACAGTTTGATGAGAGTCCAGGAGGAGGAGGAGGAGGAGTTACTCAAGGTTTACTGTACTCCAGTTGGATCACAGGATAGCTCAGTGCGAGGGTTAATCAAAATGCCAAATGTTACTGCGCACCGCGGCGGAGAGCTATACTGAGCCCGGGCTTACACAACACATCATCTTACATGAGAAGCAGAATCATTCACGGAACTGTGCGGCCATGCTGTTTATAGGCACCGTGATAAATGCACGCCTTCCTGCTAAATGTGTGCTGCGATTGAAAACGGGAGCGTCTGCGCTCCGTTTTTGACTGAGCTACAGTGCCGACTGTCTTGTAGAGCGCGTGCGACAGACAAATGAGGACAGAAAGAAAAAAAATAAATTAAAAAAAAGCCAAGACGCAGAGAAGCTCCACCTGTTTGACACAGAGAGCCTGAGAAAGTGCACAGGAATGAGCAGAATGCATGCGTGTTCCCCTCATCAGGTTAGCGTGTGCACCATCGGACCAACTGATAATGCTACCAGGAATCCCAGAACGGTATGCAGAAAAAAAAAAACAGCTGATGGGAAGATCCTCGCACAAACAAACCCCTAAAACAATTTGAGCAGTCAAAAGTTTGGAGAAAGATCAGCTCACGGACACACGAGTCCCACAGCGTGAACCAAGCGGCGGCAGCTGTGTGTGTGTGAGGCGGTGAGACAGAGATACCAGTCTGCAGGACATGTGGCCTCAGTGTGAAGGAAAAGTGGGAGAAACTGGAGCAAGTGTGAACCAGAGAGTGATGCAAATAAACAAGCAAAAATAAACAATGTGTGTCTGGCCAAGCTAGTGAAAAAAAAAGAAGGAGGAGGACTCAGCAGCTGCAGATGGAACGAAGCCTGAAAAATGTATAGGCTGCTACACCCAAAGCATTTGCTGTTATATAAGATGAAGGATCCCAGCATGAAGCTGAAAAAGAGAAGCTTGATCAGAGGAAACGAGCTTTATAGAAACTTGTGTTTCACTTAAACATGTTTCACCAATGATTGATATATTTCAGGGAATTCTTCATACTAAGTGCGGCTCTTTCAGTAGATGACTGGAAGGTCAACTCAGTTACAGACGATTCCGTGAGAATAAAAAACCCAACTTTTGAACAGCCTGTAGAGTTTTGATTTATGGACAAAATCATGGGGGGTTGACTGTATAAAGCTTTTGTTTCGCCGAGTAGTCCAGTACGGTACAGTCCAGTATTTTGGGCGTTTCTGTAGGAAAATGAACCTATTAAATAGTACCAAACCGTGCCTCTTGGGGGCCGCCATCGGTTGTAGGTCCATTGAAAAGTGGAACGGAACGGTTGGCACTGAAAAAAGTGATGACAACATTCGAAATCGCTAACATAGTGCTAATTTAAGCTAACTTTTCCAACATTTGTAAACATTTTACGGTGATATTCTTCTTAGCCGCCCGCAATCTTCTTTCAAACAACATTCAATTCCTGTTATACACCATGTACAAAAAGTAAAGCAAGAAAAGGACGAGCTGCTGGATGACCTCCATTGTTGTTGAACTTTAATGACGTGCTAGCGGTCTACGCCACGCATATGCCGTGAAAACAAACCGCTCAGTGGAAGCGAGGCTTAACTGAGTAGAAACGCTCGCCAGAATTAACAAGAGCATATTACTCCTCTCCATGCAGTACAGGACCGCTCAGTGGAAACCAGGTTAAAGGGGACTTTACTTCTGGCTCCAACAAAACGAAGTCAATTCCGGCGGAAATCATTAGCCAGAAGGAAGTCCAAGACAAGAACATCTTCACACACACACAACCCACTCACATTTCGGTCAAAACATACTCTTGTTTTTGGTTGAAAAGGACTAATAAGCAACACTAAAACTGCTTTTCACCAATATACAACACATTACTAATATGAAATAACTATGTCGGTGCAAAGCCGCTTTTCTCCACAACTTAGCTGATTCATGGCATAAACATAATAAAAAAAAGACAATGAGATTTTATTTTGATTCAAAAGATGATCGGAGTGGGACTTTAACACAATCCCCTAACAAGTTACTTTTTAAGCACAGAGAAGACATTTTCCTCCAATTGAAGGCAGTCTGTTCAATTGTTTAGACTATTAGTTCATTTTTAAAGCATCAAAATTTATTTATTTTTGGTCAATTCTTGCTTGATAAACAAAGTTGTACATAAATGTATAAAAAGAGTCAACTTACCTTTTTTTCAAAACTAAAACTTTTTTCCAATCATACATACTTCCTGACCCGCTTTGTCACTTTTTTATCATTACAGATGGACGCCTCTTCTAACAATATTTACATTTGAAATTTCCTCACAAATAAATATTTCTAATTAGATATTCTTTGAAACCAATTCAACTTTTGAAGTTATCAACACAATCTTTTAATCCGGTCGATTTCAAAAACTTTTACAACCTGGAACTACCAGAAACGTGCAGAAATACATACAGAGCTGCACACACGGCTGGATTTATAACCGACTTAACTGCTTACTGAGGATTATGCCCTCTTTAAATTAAACCACAGATAAGCAGCACCTCAGAGAACCCCCCACCCCACCCCCCATCCTGCTTGATGTAGGCAGGAAGGCACAAACTGGCCATTGGAGAGGAAATTAAGAAAGATTGTTTGCGAGTGTATTATCATGCGTGTGTGAGTGGTCATAAGGTTGTGTTTTTTAACGGGCTCATCTATAGGGACTCTGCTTCCCATCATTAGTAATTCAATTTGCTCTTTATTAGCGGCTCTTATCAGAGGCACAGACGGCTGAGAGGGGCTCTCCTCACTCCATCTTCCTCTGCCGCCCGCCCCCTTCCACCTCTTCCTGCCGCTGAGCGCCCGTCTTTAATTAGGGGCGCCTGTTCTCTGCGCCGCGGAGTGGAGCACGGGGAGGAAAGGTGGCAGAAACGAGGGCAGGGGAGGTTTTCTTAAGACGGGAGCGCTGAGGGTCTGAGAGGAGCGAGCGCACCGACACGGCGAGCTACGGGGAGGAATTAAGCCTAATGTTAATAGTGATGGCTTTTCTAATGTCTTCTGACTTCGCTAAGAGCGGGAGATTACGCTGGGATGGGCACGGGGAGTGCGGGGTACATGGAATGACCGCAGGGGTTGGAGGGGCACGAGGAGGGAAGCAGGGGGGGTTGTGGCTGTAAAAACAATGATTGCTTTCCATCAGGTTAGGCCTATATTCTACAGTTCGTTAAAACAATCCAATTTGCAAACGGATAATTATGCATTAGCTCCTTTTATCTGCTGGAGGGAGAGCGGTGCCAGGGCTTGATAGCGGCACCGCCGCCTGCCTCCACCTCTGCAAATTACCCGCTATCTGCACTTGTTCACCATCATGGCTGAATTGGGCAATCAATTAACCCCCACCACCCCCACTCCCCCTCCTCTCCCTTTGCTCCTCCACTCAGTCTGAATGCCTCTCCTGTGACAGCAAGCAGCATGCTGCCACTTTGTCACGGGATGGGGTCTGCTGCCCTCTGCTGGACACACCATGTAACAGCAGTCGCCCAGAAATGCAGTTTGGGAGTCATTTATGAAACATGACTTGCAGCAGGGGCTGCACGGTGGCGCAAGTGGTTAGCGCTCTTGCCTCACAGCGAGAAGGCCCCGGTTCGACTCCCGGCTGGGACCTTTCTGTGTGGAGTTTGCATGTTCTCCCCGTGCATGCGTGGGTTTTCACCGGGGACTCCGGCTTCCTCCCACCGTCCAAAAACATGCTTCATAGGTTAATTGGTGACTCTAAATTGCCCCTAGGTGTGAATGTGAGAGTGAATGTGTGTGTGATTGAGGCCCTGCGACAGACTGGCGACCTGTCCAGGGTGTACCCCGCCTTCGCCCTTCAGTAGCCGGGATAGGCTCCGGCACCCCCGCGACCCCGAAAGGGAAGAAGCGGTCAAGAAGATGGATGGATGGATGGACTTGCAGCAGAACCTTAAAAACTAAAGCTGAGTTACTCATTCAGCAGTATGAGCCGATCGGTTATATATTGACACAGATTCAGCTTATTATCACCAAATGATCGAGTGTGTTTGCTGTGGATTTGAGAGAGGATTCAGAGCTGAATGTTTATGTCTTTCAACTTTAAACTGTCCTTTGGGTTATTCTAATCAGCAGGATAAAAATTAGGGATCCAATTCCGATACATTTGATTTTGAGTATCTGCTAATACTGAGTCCTGATCCAACACTTTTGTAACACAAAGATTGTCCCCTATTTTTCTCTTATTCACCCGTCACTTAAAACAATTTTTGATCACCTTTTTTTGGATCTTGTACTTTCTAGATTATCAGCCGTCTTTCTTTCTCTCTCTGCCAGCAGCACAGAGAGAACCACTCTCATTAAAAAGAAACAAAACTCTGGTCAATTGCTTTTGAAATGCCTAAAGTCCTTTTAGTGTTCAAACTGCACTGCTCACAAAAATTAAAGGAGCACTTTAAAGAAACACATTAGATACATCAGATCTCAATATGAAGTTGGATATGTATGCAAATAACAACAGGGCAGTGTCTTAGGAACAAAAGGATGCCAAGTCTTTTAATGGAAATAAAAGTTTTCAGCCTACAGAGGCTCAGTTGCGTAGACACCATGAAATCAGAGTGAAATGAAGATGTGGCAGGCTAGTCCATTTTTTCCCAAAACACAATTTCTGCAGCTCAAAATGCTTTTCAGTATCTTGTGCGGCCCCCACGAGCTTGTATGCATGCTTGACAACGTCGCGGCATGCTCCTAATGAGACGACGGATGGTGTCTTATGACATTTCCTCCCAGATCTGTGTGAGGGCATCCCTGAGTTGTTGTACAGTCTGAGGAGCAACCTGGCGACGCCTAATGGACCCAAACATAATGTCCCATAGATGTTCTATTGGGTTTAAGTCAGGGGATGGTGAAGGCCATTCAATTGTTTCAATTCCTTCATCCTCCAGGTACTGCCTGCATACTCTTGCCACGTGAGGCCGGGCATTGTCGTGGATTAGGAGGAAACCAGGACCTACTGCACCAGCGCAGGGTCTGACAATGGGTTCAAGGATTTCATCTGGATACCTTATGGCAGTCAGAGCACCATTTCCTAGGCAGTAGAGGTCTGTGCGTCCCTCCATGGATATGCCTCCCCAGACCATCACTGACCCACCACCAAACCTGTCATGTTGAACCACGTTGCAGGCAGCATAACGTTCTCCTTGTCTTCTCCAGACTCTTTCACGTCTATCACAGGTGCTCAGGGTGAACCTGCTCTCGTCTGTGAAAAGTACAGGGCGCCAGTGGCGGACTTGCCAATTCTGGTGTTCTTGAGCAAATGCCAGTGGAGCTCCACGGTGCTGGGCAGTGAGCACAGGGCCCACTACAGGACGTGGGGCCCTCAGGCCACCTTCATGAAGTCTGTTCCTGATTGTTTGGGTAGAGACATTCACACCAGTGGCCCTCTGGAGGTCATTCTGTAGGGCACGAGCAGTGCTCAGCCTGTTCCGCCTTGCACAAAGGAGCAGGTATGGGTCCTGCTGAGGGGTTGAGGACCTTCTACGGCCCTGTCCAGCTCTCCCAGAATAACCACCAGTCTCCTGAAATCTCCTCCATGTTCTGGAGATTGTGCTGGGAGACACATTAAACCTTCTTGCTGCAGCACGTGTGGATGTGCCATCCTGGAGAAGTTGGACAACCTGTGCAACTTCTGTAGGGTTAAGGAATCGCCTCATACTGCCAGTAGAGATAATTATCAAGCCAAAATCAGCAAGAGTAGAAAACCAGCTGACAAACTTGAAATGACCTCCACATGTAACACCAGTCCTGTTTTGAGGGTTTTCTAATTGTTGCCACTGAAGTGCACCTGTTGTTAATTCCATGAACACTGAAAATTCCATGAACACTGAAATTGATTAACGAGGCTCTCAGCTGCTCAACCAATCAGAACATTATCAGACTGGTCTGTCTGAGAAAAGTGTTTAGAGTGTTTAATAAGGAGTTCTATTTCATCCCTCTTGACTGCCAGAGGCGGTGTTTCAAACACTGGATGATCCTTCTTGCGTGTGCGTAGTTAAAGAAAAAAGTTGACGACAAAGTCACCTGTGACCCATGTGAGGCTGTAAAGTCACGTGGCGCCAGGAACACGGTACCAAACCTCCTCACGAGATGCAAGGAACCCGAGAGACCAGCTCAGTGGCCTTGTGGTAGAGTGTCCGCCCTGAGATTGGAAGGTCGTGGGTTCAAATCCCGGCCGAGTCATACCAAAGACTCTAAAAATGGGACCCAGTGCCTTCCTGCTTGGCACTCAGCACTAAGGAGTTGGACTGGGGGGTTAAACCACCAAATGGTTCCCGAGCGCGGCTGTGTCTGCAGCTCACCGCTCCCCCAGGGGATGGGTCAAATGCGGAGAACAAATTTCACACACCGAGGTGCGTGACAAATAGTGGGACTTTAACTTTAACTTTAACTTCATAGAACCGTAGTTACATACGTGACTTTTATATTACAGCCTTAAAACATCCATAATCCTATTTTGTGGATTTCACGCATCACAGGTTATTTAGGAAACATCACCATAACAATACATGGAAGATTTGTTTTCTTGAAATGGTCTTAAAATTACTCAGCAGGCACTTATCCCACAAACAGCCAGTTTGAAAGAAAAGCTTCAATAGTTACCAAAAGCTAAATCCTAAACATAAACCAAAAATTCGCCTTAGACATGAAAACTTTGCAAAAACAGAAAGTGACTGCTGCATTAGCCCAAAAAACACTATAAAATCTAAGGATTTTGGCTTTTTGTTACTAGAAAAACAGCCCTCAATCCTTCAGAATAACTCGTCTGATTAGATTGGTTGTGTGATTGGAGGAGACTGATGGACTGTGGTCTGCTGACTGAGCTTCTCGGGCCTTTGGCTTCTAGTTCTGCCAGAGGTCTGTTCCAAGCTCCAGTCATTATCTGAGTGACCAGCGCACAAAATACATCCAGACCAAACGGGATGGAGGTGAACATGAAGGAAAATGGAGAAATCAAAGGAGATTTCCTGCCGCTCAACATGGACGGTTTAATACTTTTAGTGGGTCTAGTAGATTTGGAATATTCCTGCTTGTCGGATCAGATAAATTAGGAAAACGTTTTGTTTTCATGTCTGAATTCTTGATTTTGGGTGACTTCTGTAATAAAAAAAAAAAATAAAAAGATTTCTGGCGCCTTACTTGTTCTTGATGTCGTGGAGGAAAGCCGCCTCAGCTTGTGTCGTCCGAAAGACACCAGCTCTCTGGAGGGCGTCCTCCTGATGGAGGCGTGCATTCGGCTCCGTGGGGAGAACTTCACGGCTGACTGGCCCCCTCCTCTCTCTGACCCTCCACTGTGGAGACCATAAAGGGGGAGACATTAGACATTATCCAGAAATACTGTGCTGCCACCTAGAGGTGAAAGATGAAAGTGTTTTTTTTTTTTTACCTGCTGGAATTCCTCCGTATAATCTTCATCCTGCTGCGAAGCTTGAACCCCCCAGGTGAGGCTGATGGAGGGCAGGCCCGGTGAGGTGCAGCTGGGGGGGCATGCCCGGCTTTCATCCCTTTGCTGCTTTTCTCTGCAGTCCAGTGGAAGGCCGATCTTCGAGGAGCTGCTGCTGCGGCGCCCCCTTCTGCCCCTGAGGGGCTCTGCACTCCGGCCTTCCACCTGTAGCGGTTATAAACCGAGAGGCTCCCCGAAGCGCCCTTCTTCAGTTTGGCAGGAGTGTTGGAGGCAGGTTTAAGCTTCCTGGTGGCCTCCCCCTTCTCCAGGGATCTCTGGGGGGTCAGGGATTTCGGGGATGGGGGCTTCCGGAGGACTCTCGCTTGAGATCCGGCAGAGCAGACCCATTTGTACTTAGAGATCTTAGTAGCCGAGCTGACTGGGCTGAATTTTCTCGCTACTTTCTTGGGGGGAGTTCTTTTACTGAGTGGAACCACTGCAGCCCCCGCAGACACAGATGCAGTGGCAGCTCCAGCTTTCTTCAAGGGGGGAGAGGTTTGCCTGGAGTCGTCTTTTAAGGAGTCCTGACTCTTTACCCAGGTGAACTTTGACTTTTTCTGGAAGTCCGGGTGGGACCCGCTACGAGACGAGACGCTTAGACGTTTAGCAGAGAGATCAGGAAGAGCTGGAACTGCGCAAGCAGCTTTGAGAGGAGCTGAAGCAGAAAGGTTCTGGTTCTGGCGACTGTTCGTGGTTTTGGTGAAGAGGGAGGGTTTGCTGCTTTGAGCACTGGCTGACGAGTTGGCCTCGGATGAGGGGGGAACCTCCGTGGAAGCCCTCTCCTTCTTTCGTGGCAATAAAACATCTCTAGCTTCAGCGGTTTGCTGACACTTGGGAGCTTGGTGAGGCAAAGACGAACTCACTGGGCTCAGACTTGGCTTTTTCTTTTCACCCTGAAGCCCCGCCGCGCTCACCTTCTTCTTCTGGAACAGTGAGGCAGCACTTTTGGTTGGATTAGTCGGCACTCCTCTGCTTTGACTTGGCAGAGGGACGCTGTGAGAAGTGGACTGATGGCTGAAGGAGGAGGTGGAGGAAGTGCCCGAGCCCTGGGGGCTTTTATTTTTTAGAGAGTACGTCCGCCTCCAACTTCCGCGGTTCTGAGCCTCGTATGGCTTCACTCTGGAGCCACGATGGACAACAGACGAGCCTCTGGTGGCTGCTGAAGTTTCTGGGCGCCTCTGCTCGGCTCCTGTAAAGGGTGCGTCTCCATGGATACTCTTGTGTTTATTGATGAGATCTGAGAAAGGGAAGAATGAACACTGTTGTCTTGTTGTTGTTGTTGAAAAACTGCATAATTTAAAAAGACCACCGGGAAAGCTTTTACAATGAATCAAAAGATGATTGGAGAGAAACTTTAAAAACAAAGGCTCATCCTTTGTCTGAGATTATAAAAAAGTTGGAAACTACTACAGTAAAATTTGGTCAGAACTTAAACACATCTTAAAACAGTCCAAATGGTTCATGGCAGGAGCCACATTTTCTCTTTTATCCTTCCATTCTGGCTCTTTGGCTTTAACTGATGAATCTGAATACATAATAATAGGTTTGTTAGTAAACGTTTGATTATTTAGTTTTTTAATTCTTATTATTATTTTATTATTGTGGGATTTTACATATTTTGCTGCAAACATACTTTCTTTCAAAAGATTTGTTCTTTTGTAAGAATGGTTTATTATCAAAATAGGTTTAAAGCTCATTTTGTTATTTTATGTGTAGTTTCTGTTCAGAGGCAAAGATCTTAAAGTAAGTAACAGCAGGATGATATTATTTGACAAGCATGTTTTATTTTGAAAGAAACTTGTAACTTGTGCTGTCAAAAGCATAGAAATAGCATAATATAAATATAGCACTGATATAATTGAGGAATAGTAAATATTTATAAGATTTTTTTTTATAAATGAATGGCTTAATGGCCACAAAAAAACAAGTAAAGTTTATTTCTCAAATAGTGAGGTGAGACTGCCGTTCTCGCGAGAATTGGATCAGTAAGAAACTGAACCAAATGGCTATTTTAGCGTTAGAGTGTAGACCCCTGGTTTATAGGTACCGTTCAAAGAAAAAGGAAAAAAACACGATTATAACGCAACAGCGTTTTGTCGCTAACATTATCCTAACCCCGGATGGCGTAACGGCGGGGGTGAACGTGAGGCTGACGGTTCACATCAAAACAACCCATCTACTCCATTTTGAACTCCTCCAGAATCAATCTATATGATAAATCGATGTCTTTTAGTCACGTCTTGTAATTATCACAGCCATTATTTATCAAATAAAACAGCCACTCACTCTGTAGAAGCTCAATCTGCCTCTTCAGGGCTTCTCTCTCCTCCATGTTTGCATTACATGTGACGTTGATTCCATTGGCCAATCAGAACTCGAATCCTTTAACACATGATCCGCCCTGATCTATGGCTTACAGGTTTCTGCAATGAAAAAAACTCGATTAAACTAAATATGTTAGCGGGGTAAAAGAAGAAAAACTACTGGGATATATAATAATTTATATTTGTTGTTTGTGTTGGTTGGTGAAATTAAAGCATTTCGGAGACGGGTGTTATTCCGATAAAATCTATGTTTGCAGACATGTAGGGGCTGTTTGGTCAGATTGGTAGAGCAACTGTTACCCTGAGTTTGTGGTTGTATTCTATTTCAGATGAAGACCGTATTTAGGCAATTTTTTAACCTTATCTTTTCGAGTTTAATTCTCTTGGCTCAATGTATGGGACGCCGTTTAGCCTGTAAGGCATTGGTGAGGACATATGAAAACCCATGATGACCCTGACGTTTTCCAGTCAGTCAACAGATTTAAATTAAACAGTTCCTGGACGTATTCTACGACTTAACAGTGAAAATAACACCAGTGCAGTGTTATATGTGTCGAATTTGACGTTGACATATAAAAAAAAGACGCCTCAATTGGTGTCACTGTTGTTGGAGCTCCGTGAAGCGACAAGTGACGCCGCTTTGAAACTGAAATGAAACCAAAAGGGAAGTGAAACTACCCAACAGCTGCTGTGACGTTAAGCTAAACTTTCAAGTAAGCGAGGCTGAACGAAAAGGTAAACTTAAAAATGAGCTCCGTGGCGGACTCTCGTCCAGTGACGTCTTCGAATCCCCTTAAAGTATCGTGAAACTGTTAGCTTAACTTTTAGCGTTTGGGTTCCTCGTTTTAAGTCTGTGGAAGTCTTGTTGCTAGTTAGTTAGCTAGCTAGGTCGTGTTTGTCAACAATGAGTTGTCGTTTTAGCTTGTGTCAGTTTTGACCGTGTTTCTGTGCTTCACCGTAGGGCTCAAGATGACAAGTAAAAACTACCATTACTTCATAGTAACGAAAAAGCCTCGCAGCGTATTAACAGTCAATCCTGGACGTCTGTGCTACATGACGACACAAAAGTACAACGCACAACAGGAGACGACGAAGCATCCCAAAACTCTCTCCGTCCATGCTTTTGACTCGTTCACGAATATACCTAAAGACGTGGAGATCAGCTGTCTGGAGGAGCTGAGTCTGGAGGACGCGCAGCTGCTGCTGGCAGTTCCTGACGATACTGAGAGGCTGAGTATGTTCTCTGATCAACCTGCATTCCAAGCTGCCCGGAGCCTCTCGGTGGGAACTGCAGTGACCGTGAAGGAAGATGGAAAAAATCTCCGGGGGGTCATTCGCTATATCGGGAAGCGGAGGGAGCCACCGTATCCTGACCCCATAAGTGGCACGTACTATGGGGTTGAGCTACAGGTGAAGAAGTGCTGTCTGAAAAGTTCATGTTTTAATTTCTGCAACCTGTTAAAAATATGTATTTTTTAGTGTAAAGTACAAAAGTTCATAAATCAATGCAAACTTTATTTAACTAATCCACAAACAGTTGAAAGACAGTACCTATCACTCTGCAAGGCTTCAAACTACAGTACCCATAATTCTCCAACACTTCCTTTCAATCCTTCATAGTTTACCAAAGTCGTACTGAAACCTTTTGACAGATCTTTATTCTCAATCTACAACAGAAAAAGCTATTCGAAGTCGGTAAGAAAAAACAGAATTCATACTTAAGTGTACAAGGCCATTTCAGTCCCCGTTGTTTCGTGATACAGACCCCACCATGTGTGAACTACACATCGTCAATATACAGTGATTGGTCTGAGTCAACATTTCTTTGGCAACCTCTTAGGATTGAGCTTGTTAGAAGACCACAACTCTACTATTGAAAATGAGTTTGACGTGAAGGAAAAACGATTTTTTTAAAAAAAGGCATAGCAGATAATGAATGGTTATTGTGACAAACAGAATGACTGATTGATGGCTGTTTATTTCTCAATAGAAGTCTATGTGATTTGACTTCTTTGAACCAGTGGGTACTTCCTATTTGAAATGGGGAGGGGGTAGGGGTCACTCAGTCCAGTTCTCTTATACAGTCAATGGATTTAACCCTCCCAATCCAACCTTTTAATGTTTAGTGTCATCCAGGGAGGTATTGTGTCCCATTCTCAGAGTTTTTGGTACGACTCGAGTATGGATATGTACTCGCGACTTTCCAGGATCGGGGCGGACACTCTACCACAAAGCCCAAGGCCACTGTATTGGTTAATAACAGACTTTTTAACATAAATTACTGTTATTATTACTCCATAAATGTTGTAAAGTTATCCAAAGAGAATCTGGTTCTTCACCCTGAAGCCATATTTATTGTAAATGTTCATAACTATAGAAAAAGCATATGTTTAAGCATACTAATGACTTGCTAAGTGACTTGTCTTGCTGTGCTTCTCTTCAGGGATCTGACCGAGGGAAGGCCAAAAACGTAGGGATGTATTCCCACGAAACGCTTTTTCAGTACGAGAAAGATTGTGGCATTTTAGTTCCAATCTCCAGAATCAAGCCCGTCGTCCCCAGCTCCCTCTCGCCTTCCAGAACCGAGCCGTCCGGGGCCTACAGTGATCCACAAACAGATGAGCTTTCTCCAGGAGACCGAGTCATCTACTTCATTGGTCCTAAATGTCGCAGTGGAATGGTGGTGGAGGTTCAGCAACAGAATGGGAATCAAATGGTTTGGATCTCCACTGTGAGTTGCTGTGTGACTATTTTTATCCCAGAAATCTTTGTTGGCAAACACAAATCACAGCTGATAACCATTATAAGACTATTTTTCTAATCCAATTGTCAGATTTTTTTTGTCGCTTGTTTAAAGCACATTTTTGCTAAAGGGTGTGTTCTTGCAGGGTTTGAAGATTTCCCTCTACAGCCTGTATAGTTTTGATGACATTTACTTTGTTGTTGGTTTGCTGATTCCTTCAGGACACGGATGAGATGGGACGGCGAGGGGGGGAAATTTGCATTCCTCTAGAAATGGTTTCTAAAGGAGACATTCCTGGAGGTTAGTTTGGCTTCTTTGATTCTGAAATCTGTCACACTTCTTCTTTTTTTTTTTAAAGGCAAGTCTCTTATTTATTTATCTCAGACATCACAGAGCCTGAGAGAATAGACTTTGACACAACACCGCCAGAGGATTACACAAACCTGGATGTGAACTCGATGGTGGAGGTGATTTTAGGTAAAAGAAATTCGTATGGAATAATCCGCTGGATTGGGAAACTTCCTGGCAGAGAAGAAACAATGGCTGGACTTGAGCTGGTACATCTAAATTAGTTCATTTTTCATTAGTTTGACAGCTAACTCACTCAAACCATTAGCTTGAATCATGTGGATTAAGCTCGAGTCTGATCAGTTTGTATGTCTCTACAGGAGGAGGACTTGGGTGTCAGCGACGGCACCTTCAAGGGTACCCGCTTCTTCAGGTGTCCTAACAAGAGAGCTCTGTTTGTGAAGCTCAGCTCCTGTCATCCCGACTCACGCTTTCATGGCTCGGCAGACGACCATAAGCAGGAGATGTCACAACCCGATTACACTGGTTAGTACAGAAAATAGCTTGCTGCCATTTGAAAAACAAGTAAGTTTTTCTTTAACTGAAGTAGTGTCAAGTTTATGTCTTGAAACTTAACTTAGTTGTCAGAGACTTTCAATACTTATTGCCAAATAACACCAACTTAAGTTTGCCTAAAGCTGAAGATGCACTAAAAACTCCATAATTTGTGTCAGAAATGGATGAAGACGTCAGTGGTGAAAATCTGGAAGTGGTTCCTCCAATCAGCGCAGAGCAGATTGACCATCTCCTGATTGGTCGAATGAAGGGGATCCAAGGACACTGTAACTCCTGCTACATGGATGCCGCCCTCTTTAGGTCAGGATGGTGAATTTTCACTCTGTTCTTATGCTAGTATATGTTTACACTGTACAGTTTTTTGTTTCCATAAAAAACACACACATTATTTGACTATTGAGGGAAACTGAAGTCGATTTTAAGACTTCCCAGAACAAAAATGGAAAGACTTGATTAATTTGTTTAGATCTTCATTTACCAGGAGCCACACTGCAACATTTGTCTTTTCTTGTCAAATTAATTTGTTTGAGAAGTTATGCACAAATAAGCCTTTCATTGACTTTGAGGGTCGAAATAGATGCTATCAAAAACAAGAAATCATAATTTTATCTAAAAAAAAAAAACATTATGAAGACAAAAAAGCTTTTATTTTTGGTTTAATTTAAAAAAAATCTAATATTTCCCAAAAATATATGGTTGGTTTTTAATCATTTTTTTTATTATTTTTACTTGTTTTTTTTATTTATTTACTTCCTTATAAGGGCACACAAATGATTTAAAAGTAAAAAATCAAATTGATCCATTCTGAAAATCTTTCTTTTTTAGCTTGTTTTCTTGCTCTTCTGCGTTGGACTCCATGCTGTTCAAAACCACAACCTCTCAAGATGCTCCGATCCAGAGGACCTTGTTGCGTGACATTGTTATACCCCTGCGCAGGTTCGTTCTTTAAACGTCTCGTTTGTTCTTGTTAAAGCAATGCTTCACATTTCCCGTTTGTTCTCCACAGTAAGGGCTTTGTAGAGTGTCGACACGTCATGAAGCTGCGGCAGTTGCTGCAGAAACACGGCTACAGTCGCTCTTTCACCACAGAGGAGAAGGGTTAGTCTGAAACTGAAAATAAAATAATAATAATAATAAACAGCTTTTTAGTTTCTGCAGTTCTTAATTCAAGTTGTTGGGTCTTGTGTCTTTCAGATCCAGAAGAGTTTCTCATCGTAGTCATGCACCACATCCTGGCTCTGGAGCCTCTGCTGAAGCTGTACTCCCCAAAATCCCTAATAATGCTTTTTTTTTTCACTACAAAACTTTCATTTCATTTCTATAATCTTTCTCTGTAGGTCAGCTGCTGGTAAAGTGCAGGAGAGTTACTGCTATCAGATTTTTCTGGATCAGAACCACTCCCTTGTTCTGCCGACTGTTCAGCAGCTGCTGGAGCACTCCTTTCATAACGCAGGACTAAAATTAGCAGAGGTGAGTGCTGACTTCTCCTTACATTATGTTAAAAAACAAGAATCCACAGTCAGAGGTGTAAACCTGCTTCCTTATTTTGAACAAACTGTCCAGCATTTAAAAAGACCCTTTCCGATCACCTTTTATCTATTGTAAATGTTTTCCCAGTTGTCTTTTTTTGGATTGTGTTGTTTTTGCCATAATCAACACAACTGCATTGTTTCTTGGACATAGTTTCTGCAGAACGGCAGGAGTTTATTAGGAATTCGTCTCTTGAGTTTTTTGCGGGACAGTTGGTGCGGTGCAACCCCACCCCCCCTTTCCCTTCTCCATTGCTGAGAGCTCTGAGCTACGAGCTTGTGGCCTGTTCAACATATTTTATATATCTTAAATACGTTCTTTTTCAAATTGCCTGTTTTGTCTACTTCTGGTTCACAACGATTTGAATAAAGAAATAATTAGAAGTGCAATTTTGTGCATACGTTTCTTCATATATATCCTCCATCATCAGAAAATTGTGACAAAAATATGTTAACACCAAAAACACAATTTTCATCAGAGTGGGTCTTAAAAGGTTTGAGTGGGACATGTCTGGTCCCATGTAACACAAAACGTCCAGTAGATGTCTCTGTTGGGTCATTCTCTATGCTCCAAACACAGGTCCCGTCCTGCCTCATCCTCCAGATGCCTCGCTTCGGGAAGAAATTTAAGATGTTTGACAAAATTATTCCCTCCCTGGAGCTGGACATCACTGATCTGCTCTCTGAGGGTACATTACATTCTGAGGAAAGTGCGTGCATCAATATGACGTCTCGGAGGATTCATCCTGTGGCGTCGGTGTGTTTCAGGGCCTCAGCAGTGCATCATGTGTGGACATTTGGCAGTTGAAGAGTGTGCAGATTGTTTTAAGGATCCCACTTTCAACCTGACAGGATTCAAGATCTTCTGCCACAAATGCTCCACTCAGGTTTGTGACTTTGATGGGGAAAGGTCAGCTTTTCCTTCCTGTACCAAAACTAAACTTTAAGGAAAAATAGTGTTTAATAATTGGAAAGCTTATGAAACAGATTGTCTTTCAAACTTGGGAAAATGGGGGGGGAGCAGAAAGGACTTACAGGTTTGAGATAAAATTTTATTGTAAAAACATTATTGAAGGCTAAAAACGAGGAGAAAACAGATCATAGCTTACATTTATGCATGGAAGCACAAGGCAAGATGAGCTCAACCGCTTTAAAACTCATTGATTTGTTTCATTTCAATGAAACTCCAAACACTGTGAGAGCGAGGTAATCAGCAAGTTTGCAGTTGTTTTTAAAGCATAAATGTGTTGTCTGGTGGACTAAAAATAAGAACTACACCAAGTGAGTGTGACATCACTCATAGAAAAGAACTTCAACTCCAACCAAATGAAGTCAATTGAGTCGCCTTTTTTTTTTATTTTTATTTTTTGTGATACGGATGCCACTGTGTTGGAGCCAGACGTGGTCAGTAAGCAGTGATTGGTCCGTTTCTGTCTGAGTCATCATTTCTATGGCAACTATTCTCACCAACCAGGAGTGAGCTTGATGGAAGACCACACCCCTACCACTTGAAAGCCGGTCACACAAAATCTGTAAAACTTTTCAAACGTTCAAAGTGAGAACAAACTTTTATCGAGGCATAAAGGCATTTTATCGAGGGGTCACTCAGTCCAGTCCTCAAAAACATCCCTCTAAATTATATGAGCAATGTTATCAGTCAAGCAACTGTTGTTCCCCATCCGACTGATGGTGATCATAAAATCATCAAACATCCACACTGAAATGTTATCCTCCACAAGCAGCTCACAGTCAGTGTTTGCTGAATTCACCTTTGGAACTCACACTTTGATTCTTTGTCTAGCATGGTGGTAGAAGGAGAGTAGTTTGGCTTGCTTTGCTCTTCTTAATTCTTTAAGATAGCACAATTGTCTAATTTGGTTTCTGTAGTAAAAAGCATTTCTGCCACAGGTGCACTCTCACCCCAAGCGGCGCTCCCATCAGCCCACCCGTCTGGAGATACCAAAGGGTTACATGGGCCGCAGCATCCCCCAGACGCTGATCAGGGACAGACTGGAGCTGTACGCCGTGCTCTGCATCGAGACGAGTCACTATGTCTCCTTCGTTAAATACGGACCAAACAGCCACGACTGGATCTTCTTTGACAGCATGGCCGACAGACAAGGTGAGCTCAGTTTGGTCCTTCTCAATTGGAGGTGCACTGGATCGATCGCTGACCGTGTTTGTGTTCAGGAGAGATGGATGGCTTCAACATCCCAGAGGTGCACCTCTGCCCAGAGGTCGGCACGTACCTTGAAATGTCTCCCGCCGAGCTGGCCAATCAGGTCCCTCGAGACATGAAAGGCGTGGCCAAGCGTCTCTTCTGTGACGCCTACATGTACCTGTACCAGAGCACAAGTATGTGCCTCTACCGCTGATAGGAAAACGCACTGGAAGCTCCCAAAACCAACTGCTTTGAACTTTTCTTCTTCATCTGTTAACTTGATTTCTGACCTGTTTGTCTGGAAGAAATACAACTTTAATTTACATTTTTGCATATAATCTACAAATACTTTTATGTAAATATTCTGCTGTGGGGAATTGATTATCCTGCCAAGGTAATTTATATCCAAACTGCTTTAGATTCATTCACAGCAGGAAGAACAACTGACAGCTTTCTCAGAGAAATTTGCACTAAACACAAAAATGCAACAAATGTTTTCATATCTCTAATTTCCATATTACTTGTTTTTACCTCAATATAGGAGTTTAAAAAGAGGGTTTCAGGCTACGATAAAACCAAATGAGTTTGGTTAGTAACTCTTAAACATGTTAATTTATCCTGAAAGCTTGAGCTTCATGTTTTTTAAATGAGTTATGGTGGATGGACCACATAGTTAATTTAGTTTTTCACCCTAGGAAATAAAAATGTCTTCTCCTGATGCAAGAATGTTCTTTCCTTTTCTGTTCCAATGTATCCATATAATACTGGGAGAAACCAAAATTGATCAGAATTGCACTCAAATGTCTAAGATATCTTTCTAAAGTTGAGGTCATCTGCATTTTTATACTTTGTTTTTTTTAGTTAAATATAAAAGTGCCTTCTTACTTAGGGAGTTTACTAAAGACTCTTCAATAAATGGACTGTGTTGATGCTGTTCCAACCGGAGTAGTGTTTTTATTTATTTATTTTTATAATTAAAGGGCGGAAGCCGAAAACAGCCTACCCTATTTTTTTTCTTTGACTGTTTTCTTATGATTTTTAGCATTTTTGCTAGTAATAACACTCTGGGCAATCTCCACCCCTGAGCTCCTCCTGAGCCCTCTTAAAGAGCCATTTGGACGATTTTTCACTGACCTCAACCTGGTAAGAGCTACACATCCTTTAGAAAAATAATACTTTGCTTTTATAATATTGGTATTTTATGATGAATATAAATAAACTATTATTTTTTTAGTTTTATTTTTTCCCAAATATGAACAGTTAATAACTTTTAGCAGAGGTTCACAAGTCTTCCTTTCAAAATAAAAGACTTCATGTTTCACATGGGATCATCTCGGTGGAGCAAATCTAGTGGTAGGTAGTGTAATGTCAGCAATGAAAAAACATATAGAAAGATTTTTAAACATTTGTGATGCTTCTTAGCCAGAACGTCATAAATCTAACTATCTGAAATTAAAGCAGAGCTAATTAACTGTATGTTTTTTAACACACTTGAAACACTGGAATTTGTCAAAATGTTTAGTTCTCGATTATCAAACCACTATGGTTACTGTGCTGTGATAAGTTATTTTCCTTTTTTAAACTCTACTTTACGTTTACTTTTTTTTAAACTGAAAGCTTTGTATTTTTCTTTAACCAGAGAGCCACAATGGAGGGGTAGAAGAGTCGTGGTTCTGGAGCCGCAGGTTGCAGACCCCTGCTCTAACCAACAGCATGGCTGCTCTCACCACCATCTTGGACATATTTCCATTCATTCTTGCTGATTCTCTTTAGTCACTGATCAAACCTAGGGCTATCCTACCATCGTTCCAACCTGCGTACATACACCTCTAGCCCTCTTTCTACGCTCTCGGTTGTTTTGGACTGTCCTTCACCTCCTCCAGCTTTTTCACCTCAGTTCCCCAGCGTTGCACACGAGTCCCTCTTACCAAAATTTTGTTTTCTTTTGTGCTTTTATTTCTTCTTTTCATTGTGCAGCAAAGACATATTCACCATAACCAAAGTCCTGTTGTAGGTTTTCTTCAGCAGTGGTAAGTACTGCTCAAGATCTTCCAGCACTACTTGATGGGACCTGAAACGTCTGCTTTGAAGCAACCCCCCCACCTCATCAGGATCATATGTAAAACAAGTCATGTGACATGAATGCTTACAAAGATTTCCTAGATGAAGGTGCGGAGGCTCCTCCAACTTTTGCTCCTCTTACTTTAGTGCCTGGTTGGATTCTTGTCTTCGTTCCAGCTCCTTTTGATCCTGCTGTCTCCCTTTGTCTCGTTATAATCAGCTCCCTGACTGACCTCTACTCCAGCGATGAGTGCTGAGCTTTTGCTGAGCACTGTGATGAGCTGGGCTCCGAGTATCCTCCAGGGCGCAGGCTGCGGCAGAGGGAGCAGCCTTGAGGCTTAACGCACAGATCTGCAACTCCACAAAGCAGCCTTCCTGTGATCGCACATGTTCAGCATAATTACCGTTATGCAAAAAGGTTCTGATGCAGCGTGTGTGTTAATGTAAGGGGAAGAGTTATGTTTGTTTGAGCGGCACAGTTGGCCTACCGCTGGGTTTGTTGAAAGAAGATAAGGAGCAGAGCAAAAGGGAAACCCCTTTGCAGCCCGTCAGCACATAAGTCGGTGTGAACTTGTAATGAATCAGGAGATTCAAATCCTCTGTTTTGTGTATAAATTAGACTAAATGTCAAATGCATTACTAAAAGTGGGACCTTCTCTGCTCAAATGTCAAATCTTCAAAAGTTATTAATATATTATCATCTAAAAAAAATGTTCTAGAGGAGTCATGTATTATAAAGTAGAGCACTGTGCTGGGATTGTGACAAATATGCAAAACAGCTGTATTTAGTGTTAATAAAGGTGAGCCCCGTAGTTTGAGATCTTTTTAAAAAGTCTGGGAATATGAAATGAAGGTGATGTTACTGGAAGAGAAATGCAATCGCATAAACTTGTTTAGCGCTTTTCTACCTCAAAGGCCCAAAACACTTTACAGTCACAGTCACATTCACCCATTCACACACTGCAGAACAGTGGCGCAAACCTTCCACCAGAGGCGAGGTGGGGGTTCACTGTCTTGCCCAAGGACACATCGACACATGAGTGGGCAAAGCGGGAATTGGACCTCCCGCTAAACCACAGCTGCATCACCATATGCACTGCTCAAAAGAATAAAAGGAACACTAGTAAATCACATCCTATCCTTTTTAAATGCTTCAGTCTTTACATAGTTCCATGTCTTGACAACACAACCACAAAAATGATTCATGGAATTTAAATGTACCAGTCTATGGAGGTCTGGATGTGTTGAAAAACACACAACATCACTTTAATGTGATGTCTGAAACAAATGAGGCTCAATAGTGGGTGTGGCCTCCACTAGCCCATATGACTCCCCTACAACGCCAGGCTCTGCTTCTGATGAGACGGCGAATGGTCTCCTGGGGGATACCCTCCCACACGTGGACCAAAGCATCCACCAACTCCTGGACGTTCTGTGGTGCAACCTGGAGTTGGTGGATGGACCGAGACATAATGTCCCAGATGTGTTCAATTGGATTCAGGTCTGGGGAACAGGCAGGTCAGTCCATTACATCAATACCTTCGTCTATCCGAATCTACTGACACACTCCAGCCACATGAGGTCTGGCATCATCTTATATTTGTAGAGCTTTACAGACCTCTAAGAAATGCCACCTCAAACCAGTACTGACCAACTGCCAAACCGATCATGTTGGACGATGTTGCAGGCAGCAGAACGTTCTCCACGGTGTCTCCAGACTGTCATGTCTGTCACTTGTGCTCAGTGTAAACCTGCTTTCATCTGTGAATAGCACAGGGCACCAGTGGTAAATTAGCCAATCTTGGTGTTCTCTAGCAAATGTCAAACTTCTTTGTACTTTTCTGGACTGACATGTCTGAGGGATCTGATGTAGAAACTTCTCCAGTTTAGGGATTACTGGCCTTCAAGTGGTATATTATATATATATATATATGTACCTGCCCTTGACAAAACAGAGGGTGTAACAGTTCAATTTTATATTTTTGTCGAGGTTTTTAGAGTTTTATCAGTCTGGTTTGTTGTTTTGTTTACATTTAACATTGTGTTAGTTAAATGTTGTTCCTGCACCTTTAAACAAGGATTTTACACACAGGAGTGAGGTCGCAGTGGCGCTCTGTCTGTTAAGTGGCACTATTGTGCCAAAATGTAACCTGAACTTCCTGCCCTGCGGTGCCATGTTTTGACTGTTCAGCTGTGAGTCCGTTTGGATTATTACACTTTAGTTCAATGTTTATGATACTGTGAGGTGAATAAAAAAAAAGACATCACCAGTGGCCTAGATGCATAATGCAAAGCCCTCCTCTGCCAAAGAGACACGATAAAAACATAAAGAATCCTCAGAGGAATCAAAGATGAAGTCTAACATATGTAAATCAGATTGTTTTAGTTTAACTTCTTTTGGATCAAAAGATTTTATCGTTAAGAAAAGCATTAAGCTTTGAAACGTTTTGAAAGGTTAGAAAGAAATGGAATAACTTTCAGTTAAGTCAGTCAAAATCTGTTCATGGAAAAATTTCTCTGATGCCTCCGAACAGAAAAGACCAACATGCTCCACGGGAACAAACTCAGCTTGTTTTCTTCTCGCGTGTTATCTTTTGAGTTCAACCAGGAACGAGACCAACTGCAACACTCTGATGAGACCCAAGTCAAAAAAATGTTCCTCTTCTCCCATGAGAAAAGGTTTTTTATTGCCCCCACCTCTCCAGAAGAGTTATGACTTTCCCACCATATGCTCTATCAACCACTGGGCAGCATTAGCACTCATAAATGTTGTCTTAAAGCGCACCGCCTCGCCTAATACAATCACCTTTATGAGTATTAGTGACCTAATTCTCCAAAGTTAGGTATGAATTTACAGCAGTGATGGTGATCTTTACAAATCTGTACGTCAGCACCTGTGGGACTCTGATCTACGTCCATCAGGTGTTTTACTCCAACAGGTTTTTTGTTTTTTTTAGATAACTGAGCTGGAAAGGTTAACTAATTCGCCACTTCAAATACGCTCCCACAGTGTTTCAATGGCTCCTTTTTTGTTTTTACCTCAGCCAACGGGCACAACAGCTGGGATGTGTGGCGGGAGCGAAGCTGACACAATCATGTGGAAATCTCAGATGAGTTAAGCTGAGGATGGCGATGAGACGGGTTGTAGCATGCTTGTTTTTCCAAAAAAGAGAGAAGCTGCTCCGCGAGTGGCAGCTGATTTATCCATTACAATAAACAGAGAGATGAGTTTACCTCTAATGGGTCCACAAGACGTGGCTTTTAGTGAGAAACCGCACATCGATCTCCCACAGGTTTTCTGTGCAGCTGGTGACTTTGCGTTAATCTCTCATTTAATGTGTCGCGAGGGTGCCGCACTCACTGATTTGCAAAAATAGCACTGGCACTACAACAGATATAATGCTTGATTCACCCAATAAAGAAATGGAATTTCTCTAAACTGTACTTTGAAAGAAATCTGAAATTAAAATGAATCTCATGTGCAACATCAACCAAATGTCGCCACGAAGGAGACACAAACGAAAGGACCTCAAGCAAAAGGGCCGCACGATAATATTGTTGCTCAAACTTTAGGTTTCAAAAGCAAAACAGCAAATAAACCAGCTTTTTCTATAGAAACAGTTGTTAGAAATACTTACTGAAAGATTTTACTTTATTAGTTTAATCTAGGTTTTCATGTGTTCCAGATTCAACACGATTTGAATAAAGAAATATTGAAAAATGCTGTTGTAATCTTAAATTATTTTATACGTGTCCTCCATTATGAGAAAATGCTACAAGAACATGTTAAAAACACCAGAAACACAAGTTTCATTCGAGTGCCTCTTTAAGACCGGAAATGTCACTTAAATACACCTAAATCTTTGGCTGTTTATGCAATCACTGCTAATCAGCTGATTTTGATTTGGAAAAAAGTGACCTTTAATATCAGCTTTGCACTGATATACAACACATTACTCGCATAAAGAGTTGCATAATGATACAAAGCAAAGCCATTTGTCCTGCGACAGAATCATCTGAATTACATTGATTTTGTAAAGACTTCACTGATGTAAAGCAGGAGTCCCCAAGCTTTTTCCTGTGACGGCCTCATGTTTTCTTTTGAGACTGGGGACCGGGGTAAAAGAAAACAGTGTGACGATCACTGCGGTTCATAAAAGTGAAACTTCAGAATCTGCTGGAGTTACTGTAAATCAATTATTTTAATGGTTGTAGCGAAGTCTAAAGAATGTTACAACTTCAGATAGATAATAGATAGACAGACAGATAGATTAATAGATAAATAGACAGATAGACCACGCATAAAAAATACTAAGTGAATAATGTTAACATCTTAAAATTGTAGAGCAAACTAACACAACTACGAAATGCAGAGTTACAAAGAAGTATATTTCGGAGAAGTGGCTAAAAGTCCTTGATAAAAAGATAATTTGCCCAAGAAAAGGTAATGGAAAGCTAATCAGTGCCAAAAAAGCTGCAACATTGTTGCGAGCTCTTAATATATGATGATTTGCATAGCAGGTTTTGCCTTAAACAGCAAATTATCTTCATGGATGGCTCCCCCTTTAAATGGAAGAAGCAACGCCTATGCTCTTGAGCAATAATGAATGCACGGCTTTGAGTGTGCAATTAGTGCCAGATCACCGGAAAGAGGAAGAGTGTGCAGCTCATCTCTCCGATTTGATTAAACAGAGACCTTTGAAACCCTATAGCAGCTGTGATTATGCAGAAATCTTACTTCTATGGGAGAGCAGCGCGTAAACAGAAGACATAGTTTTGGGTTGAGTAAACAATAAGCCCCCAGCAATGTTTTCAAGCTTCAACGCCTGTCCTGAAGTCATGCCGTAGGTCACATGTGTCAAAATCAAGGCCCGGGGGCCGTATCCGGCCCTCTGGGTAATCATATCTGGCCCTCCAGATCATTTTATTTTATTTCTATTAATGGCCCGATGTTATCTTGCGCTTATTTCTACTGTAACCTGTATAATTTTGACAAAATATATTTTTATTTACAATAAAGTATTGGAATTTGTTTAAGGTTTAAGTTGATTTATTCTGGAATAATATTCATTCCTCTTTATTATTCATAGTAATGCCAAAAAGTTACGCTTTTAAAGTTTTAAAAATTTAGTTTTAGTGTGTTCAATAAATGTTTATCCTGTTTGGCCCGCAACCTAAGGTATGTTTTGGGTTTTGGTCCCCTGTGCGATTGAGTTTGACACCTCTGCCTCAGGTATTTTAAAATGTGTACTTGAATGAGAGAGCAGCCAGGACTTTGTATAATTTAGGTTTTAGCATAAATTATTGTTTTTTAACATGAAAAACTTTGACGCCGTTACATTTTTTTTTCTTACTGAAAGCATTTTTTTTCATTGCTACAAAGGAAGTTGGAGCTTGAGATGTTAAACTCACTGCTGAAAAATTATGCTCTTTGTTTTATGTATTTTTTTGGATTAATAAACCGTATAAAATGCTTTTACAGAGTGAACTTTTTTTTACGACGGGGGATTAGGGCCACCATAAAAAAAATATAATACTAACTCTATGAGATTAAAGTTGTAAAATTTTAAGAAAATGTAATCTTATGATGCGGATAGAGGTTTTGACACTTAACTTTTTTTTGAAAAAGCAAGACTTTTTCCTTGTTAAATTACACAATATTTCTCTTTGTTTTTCAACTTTCTCATAAATGTATGTGTTATTTTTTACTGAATACTCCATCATTAAATATTTTTTTGTCCTTTTTTGTTCTCTGAGTGTTTCTATTACTCCCTGCAGATGTATTTCCTGTTTTATTTTGAAAGTATTACCCATGTGTTTTATCGTATCTTAAGATTTTTCTGTCAGTTTTTACTACAGATTTCTGTTTATCACTAACCCACCTGCTTACATTAGTCACCAATCCTCCACAGAATAACTTTTTTTCTTTGCTCAGCTACTTTTTAGTTGTTTGCTGAGTGAAGTTTGAGTCAAATAAAAATGTTTCTTTGACTTTCTAGCTTAATTTTCTCGAATTTAAACAAAACATGTAAACACTGTACTGCGCTGATTCTTTTTTTTAAAATGATTTTTCTATTTTTTTTCTCATCAGTGAGGCACATCAGTGAGTTAATGAGCATCTAACGTTGAGTCATCGGTGACCACTCAAAATATGATGAACAGAAGCATTTTTTAACAGCTTCACAGGCTCTGCACTGATGCTACATTGCACATTTTCTCTCTATTTTTAGGCTTTTAGTCTGAATTAATGGGTATTACTTGTAAACAAAATATGCTAAATAAGCTATATATATATATGTCTATATATCTATATATACACCTATACATATATTTACATATATACGTACATATTTTGTACTCTGTCAATTATTAGTTGATACACATAAGATGGAATGAAATTAGTGTAAAGTCCCCCGTGACATTTTTTTTAATTGAAAAAAAAACTTTCCAAGAAGTATTTTAATTATGATTATGATGTTTTAAACCAAAATCCCACAACCTAAATGTCTTAAAAAGCCATTTTTCATGTTGATCTGAAGCCTCTTTTTTCCAAAATCTCCTTTGAGAGGCGTGGCTTCTGGATCTGAGCAGTCCCGCCCCTAATCTGCCCCCTGTCTGATTATGATAGCTCTGTGTCTTCTGACGTTGCTGTGACCAATGCATCCAATCATTGGTTTCTCAGAACAGAGTACTTGGGAAAATAATGAAAGCTAACATCACAATGCTCTGTCGTTGATTTACAATCCTTTACACTTCGGTCAACAGCCGCCATTCACATTTCCGTGGTCACATAAGGAAGGTCTGTGAAGTTTTACAGAGATTTTCCAGCGTTCTCAGCCCTGCTACCATAAGTATTGTATGAAACTCACACAAAAAAAATCCAGTGACGGCTAATTTGACCATGGAAATGCAAACAGCGGCTCATTTGACTGCAGTTAGTGGGAAGATGTCATCTTCTCTTCTCCGGCACCTGAGCTAGACACGCTAGCCGGGCCAGATGAAATTAAATGAAGCTTGGTTTGTCATGTGCACGTAGCAACACAGGTCAATTGTACAATGAAGTGCTTGGGATGGGAAGCCAGTAAACTTGCCAACTTGGGAGGTACTTGTACATACAATGGTATGTACATACAATAGTATGTACGAATAAGTAAAAATAATACAACAAGTAAAAAGTATTAAAGTAAAAAGTAAAAATAAGTAATAAGTAAAAAATTATATGAAAAAGAAGGATAAAAAGAAGGAAAAAGTAGGTGATAATAATCCAGGTAGATAAAACGAATGGGATATGTAAAAGTATGAGGCTAGTAGCATGGTCAGGATGGGCTTGAATTTATTGCAAATAAGTAATTATACATAAGTTAGTACACAGATGAGGGGTTTTGTGCATGTGAAGGATAGTTGTTCTGACGTAAAGAAGGCTCATTAATTTCAAACAGTCTTTCTGCGACAGTTTGATTGACAGCGATTTTACTCGGAAATGCAAAAACAAAATGATTTCTTTTTACATTTGTTCTCTTTCATATGGAAAATGCCACACATGCATATTAAAAACTCAAAAAACATGATTTTCATCGGAGGGGGACTTTAAGTCATTGCTGTAATCTATAGTGGGTATACTCTAATACTACCTGTTTCTTCTCATTTGATTTTTGACATTTTAATTTGACTTTGAAAAAGCTCTGATGTTAACAATTTGTGGCTAAATGCTTTTTTTAATTTATTTTAATGAATGAACTCTGGTTTCCTTCCACAGTCCAAAAACATTCTTCATAGGTTGATTGATGACTCACTTGAGATGTGCGTGTGTGAGTGTGTGGCTCAGCGACAGACTGGCGACCGGTATAGAGCGTACCCTATCTTCAGTAGCCGATACAGGCTCTGACTTCAACATAAACCCTGAAAGGGATGCAGTAGGTCAAGAAAGTGGATGGACATTTGACAGATGTGCATTCTACTGAAAGGATTCTAACAGGATGAAACGGGGGTAAAAATTATTGAGCAAATTTTATAAAGCAGTGAGTGCCTTAATAATAGGACAGCTCCACAGATTGAGGTAATTCATCTGCACTGGATCTTACGCTGGTATCAATGACCCGACTGGACAATGTGAGTGAGAGGTTTGGGACAGCACAGTAGTGATCATTATCCGGTTGGTTCTAAGGCTCTTGATGGGAGAAAAGTGGGATTAGATGAAAGGGAAGGATGGGTGTTTGTAAAAAGTAGATCCACTGACTTTAAATTGATGTGTAAAAGCAGGCAAGAGAAAATGGAGTGATTTCTAGAGGAGGTAATTTGAAGAGTTGTTGTGGCTGTAGAGGTCACAATTTTCTATAGGTAAATGCATTATGAAGATGGCAAACATCTGGTGGTTGAAACTATGAGAGAAAATAATGAAGGAAATAAATGAAAGAAAGAAGAGTTGGGAGCCACGAGTTTGTCAAGCAAATTTTTGACATTTGTCAATGTTTTTTTTTTTTTTAATCTTGACCCTTTAACCCCGCAGAAGTTGCAGGCCACACCTAAATAAAACGCTCTATGAAATAATGGAACAGTTTACTCGATCAAAATCAATTAAAAAAAGCTTCTTTTGAAATCAGCTTTGCACCGTAATGCAACATTTTACCAACGTAAAGTGTTGAACTACAGTGTAAAGTCACGTTTCTTTGCAACAGAATCAGATGATACCTGTGATTTGTTGAACGTTAAATCTGTTTGTACGACTGTAAAGTGTTGCATATCAGAGGAAGGCTGCCTTTATCAGCTTCAGAATCTGCTGAAATTACATTTAGCATAAGCAGTTGAAGAGTTAAGTTACTCAAAAAAAAAACGTACTAAAGAGGCTAATACAGTATGACGTCACCAGTTTCCCAGAGTAAAATCCTGATAAATATGAACATTTTATGAAGACTATTTATAAATCCACTGTGTTCTGATGCTGAAACCTTGGATGGGTTACAAAAAAATAAGTTAAACACATTTTTTTTGGATGACAAATTGTTCAAATGTTGTGCGTTATGGTCTATATTCACCAATCTTGTGACCGTCACTGCACACTAGTTTTATATAGACTTATAGGAGATTTCTAGGGGACTCAATGTTGGAATTATAGAAAATAAAGTCACTATAGTGAGTAGTGAAAGATTCCAATGCATGACTCCTGCAGTTAAACGTTAACACCAGGTTACCAACATCTTCTATCAAGGATCTGTAAGAAATTTTTGAAAGTGTATGAAGAACATTTTGATGGTATTAAGCGTAAAAACACCATGTGGACAGATAATAGTTTATTTTCTACTTTCTGCGTGGATATTCTTGTGTCATGTAATGTAAATGAGCTTGCCCTCATGGAGAGAGAAATGAAAACTTGTTTCTCCCGATGCCCAGTGGTCAGCACCCATAAGCTAGAAGGTTCTGTTTGACTGTAAAATCCTTCTGTGTGGAGTTTGCATGTTCTCCCTGTGCATGCATGGGTTTTCTTCTGGCTTCCTCCAACATTCCAAAAATTTTCATCATAAGTCAAATGGTGATTCTAAATCGTCCCTATAAGTGTGAACGGTGGCGGACTTAGCAGTTTGGGGACCCCAGGCAGAGGTTGTATTTATCTTTTTTTTTCTTTTTTAATCTTTCCCTTTCGTAAAACGTCAGTAGAAAAACTTTTTCACTGGTCCACTTTTCAACAGCTTCTATTTTGTCAGGAATCCAAATGCTTTGATAAGCATTTAAAAACTGAAATCACATTTAAATATGAAATAAATGTATTTTATTAATACTGAATGTACTAATTTGTTACACTTTCTAGTGTTTTTTTAGGTCTATCTTTGCTCGCTAACTTGCTGTTGCCGTAGAATGGAATAGTCTATTGCTGCAGAAGGGGAGGACAAAACACTTTCACATGAGCAGTCTTATGCCATTTCAGTGATTTGTGTTTTTTATGAAAGTGTTGAATAAAAATGGGAATGCAAATTTTTTAGACATTTTGTTTAAATGTTCAGCTTGGGTCCCCCAATGTCACTGTTCAACCATCCTCCTCCACCTTCGACCACCAGAGGAAGCCATCGCCTGAGTTTTGACACTCTCCGAGCACCTTCTTCAGTGCATCTCCCATCAGCCTTTGCCCTCTGCTCCCATGGTTCACCACCTGTTCCACATCAGGCAATCATCACAAACAGTATTCAGTCTGGCACCAAGCAGAGCTCGGTGCGAAGTCTTGTTTTGCCCTGCATACAGTCTGAGCATTCTTCTCGTATCTGATCTTCTGTGTTTTGTCTCCTGCCTGTTTATTCCCCATCTTGCCTCGCTCATTGTGTTTGATCCTTGCCTGGACTCTGACTACTTTCATGTCTTGCTCTTTCTCATTAAACCGTTTGCACATGGATCCAAACCTCTCAGCCTCTTCATCACACCCAAAGTGTTAAGGTTCCCTGCAATCGTCTACCTTTGCCCAATGGTAAATCTATCCCTAGATTGGAGTGTGTGTGTGTGGTTGTCAATCTCTGGAGGAATATTAGGGTGCACCCCTTCTTTCACCAGACAATGGCTGGGATAGGCTCCAGCAACCCCCTGACACAGAAAGGGATTAAGCAGGATCTGAAAATGAGTGAATTAATACCCCAAGTGCTATAAAGAGTGAAGGATTTGTCTGCATCAGATACATCAATTTTCTTTTTTTAAGCTGTGCACATTACTTTTATAGCTTCTTTTATCACTGACATTATTTTTTATGGCCATTACTCCCGCCCCAGCACATTACTGTAAGAGGGAGTTTCCCTCATGCTTTTTTCTTTTTTTTAATGGGAGATAAAAAGAAGGATTTCTTACACGGGCTCAGGTGCTTTGAGGAGGTGTTGGAAATTTTTCCAACTTCTGGTGAAGGCAGTTTTGCAAAACTGCTGTTGTCAGAAAACTGTCAACAGTCTTCTTGCAAAGAAAAAAAATCTCTAATTAATAGTATTAGAAATCTCTAAATTTATTTGACACAATGGTGAAAAAGAATGAATCACAGCTTGAAAGGGACAAAAGGAGTCAGCAGCAAGCTAGAGCAGTAACTTCTGAAAAAAAAAGAAAAACGCCACTTGAGTTTATTTAAAATCCTCTGACTTTCCAGAAAGTATTAATTATATACTTTTTATTTAAATTATCCCTCATCTTTTTGATAATTCCTCTTATGAATTCTAAAAATATCAAATACAATTTAGTAAAAGGTTTAAAACTTTACAGCAGTATAGATAATAAAGTCCCATCAAAAAATGCACATGGTGTAGTTGGTGTTTTCTTCCTTGAATAATAATGAGCACAAGTTTGTCAAATCCAGGAAAAGGGAGTCTTAAGGGTCTGAGAGGATCTTAGTTTGTGCTCACAGGAATTTGAAAGAGTGTTTCTTTGATCAAATGTCTTCCTTTATTACAGACCCCATCTTTAAGCCCAAGCTGACCTTCACACTGGTGTTTAGCACTGTGGCTTTAATACTTCACTGACTCCAGTGTCGGGGTGTTCCACTTTTGTGTGTTTCTCGTTGCCGGCTGCTCCACATACTGAAATACTTTCTGTATATAACTGTCAAAAAGATGTAAGCTTTAAGCATACAATGATAAAAGTCACTGTAAATAAATTCACTACTTGCAAATTTAAAGATTTTCTTTCCTGGTTTAACTATAAAGTTTGAACTTGGAAGTTTAGGTTGCCTCCTTCACTTGAGCAGGTGGAAACATTTGGCTGAATAAAGGCCTGCTTCCCTTGTAAGTGAACCCTGGTACACTTCGGTGGAGTATGAAATATGGGAATCTTCTATGCTAATGAACACTAAACGGAAAAAATGGTTAAAAATTGTATTTAGCACACAAACACTATACTACAGTTAAAGAAAAAAAATTATCAGCTGCATTAAGTCAGAAGAGTCGAGAAAAATCTTTGTCTTCAAACAGAGGATGAAAAAATATCCCATTAACTCCTGATAGAAACTGAATGGATGCTGTTTCTTCTTCCACACATAAGCAGTCATGAAGTTCCAGAGCAACTTGATGGTACGTGACACATCTTGAAGAGTCGCTCCCTGCAGGTTCCTCTGTAGCTTATATAGACCTAGACTCTGAGACCTTCATGAGGACATGCAGCTGCAAACAGCCGGACTTTGGCAACAAAAACACAAACACAGGCCAAAAGAATGTCGTTCTTTCAAGCTCAGCAGTGGTCCACAGTGGAGTGAATCTGGACAAACATGGAAAAAAGGTCAATTGTAGGTTTGAGGTTGCAGAACTCAAAAATATTTCCTAAAATCTGAAGACACAACATCCTGTCAGGGGAGCCGCAAAACATAAGGCAAGCTTTAAGAGTAAATTCGAGGGGTTTGCTTCATGTTGAGATGTGCAAAAACTCCTCCTCTAGAGTCCAGACCATTGAGTAGTTGATACCCAAAAACCTCAAAGGAAATTAAAAAACAGAATGATTTCTTTGAATATTTTGGAAAATATGTTGCAATCCTTATATTAATAAATAACTAAAAACTGTCAGACTTCAGTAAAGAGAATCCTGAAACCTACCTACAATTTTGTGCGTAGAGCCCAAAATTGGCTAAAACTTGTGTTTTAAAAATGCACATTTAGACTTTTTTATTTTAATTATTGTGGCATATCTGTTTAAGAAAGCTGGGAAAATGTCAGGTTATCAGAAATTTTTCACAATCTAAATTGAAAGCAGCTGATGAGAAAACTCTGATGACCAAGCATTCTAGCAGCACCTAAACGCATCATTTACACACAATCTATAGAGACGGGAAAGGAACCTCACATCTGAATTGTGCATAAATTCATTTCCGTTTAATTTATATTGCCAAATATCACAAAACAATTGTCTCATTGGGCTTCATACCGGTAAATGTACAAAACCAGGAAGTCGGTCATAAAATATAAACAATAGCTGATTTTGAAGGTAAACTAAACAGACTAAACTGGTTATCCCTGTACTTAGATAATTAGCTCATCTAACTTAAGTACATATCTGTTCATCTGGAGGATGGGTGGGGGCGAGGTCCACAGCCACAACGAGCCAGAGGTGAGGTCCACGGCCAAGAACAGGAGCACAGGAGCACCTGGAATTTATCCCACTCCGAGATGACATGCCATCTTGCATCTTGGTCCACGCCCAAAACAGGAGCACAAGCGATCCACCTGGAATCTGAAGTGGAAAGAGGTACAACACATGAATTGGACTGCACCAAACAGAAGCACAGATAGCTAAATAAAATAAATGCAGTTTTGTGTATCAAGTGGCTACAAGCCGCTGAAATTAGTTTCCCTTGGAGGGTGGTTGGGCACCCCCTTAGAGATAGATTGAGAAGTGCAGCCACCCAGGGAGAGCTTGGAGTAGAGCAACTTCTTCTCCACATTAAGAGGAGCCAGTTGAGGTGGCTCAGGAATCTGGTCCTGATGCCTCCTGGACGCCTCCCTGGTGAGGTGTTCCGTGCATGTCCCACTGGGTGGAGGCCCCGGGGAAGACCCAGGACACGCTGGAGAGACTATGTTTTTTGGCTGGCCTGGGAACATCTTGGGGTCCCACCAGAGTAGGTGGATCAAGTGGCCAGGGAGATGGATGTCTGGACATCTTTTCCTTAGACTGCTGCCCCCGCGACCCGGTCCCGTATGAGTGTAAGAGGATGGATGGATGGATGGTGCGTGCATCAGGTGATTGGTGTGTAGATTTTTAAAGATTTGTATGTGTAGTTAGTTTTAAGCTGCTGTAATTTAAAGTTGTACCTGTGTAAATTGTATTATTTGTTTTGCTTTTGCAAATATTGTGCTTCTGAATACACAGTTATAAGTACACACAGTTACGCACAAAATGTATGATTTACAAATCAAGAATTATGCACATAAATCAAATGAGTCTTTTTCTCTCAAAATATGAGGTGCCTTTATTCTCGAACATTAATGTCAATATTTTTAAAAGAACTTTATTATTATTATTTATCTTACAGGGAGAAATTAACTAAACTAATCTTGTTTAGAACAAAAACTTACCACATCACTTAATGTATCAAAGTTGATAAGATCTGTAGCCATTTTTTAGTGGCTATCATCAGAGGATTTTAAAACATCTTAATTCCCTTAAAATTTGAATTTCCTTTAAAAAAATTTGACATAGCTTTATAGGGTTAACCTTGTGAATATTGTGAATTAGTACTTCAGTAGTAAGAAGTGAACATTTGTGAGCAGCAGTATGGTTTCATGCCAAGAAAGAGCACTACAGATGAAACATTTGCTTTGAGGATGTTGATA
>NC_050515.1:21428823-21429679 GCF_002922805.2 Oryzias melastigma | reverse complement strand
ACGCCCCAGTTGGTCTAGGGGTGCGGGGCCTAACATAAAGGTGAATTAAATAAGTGTTTAACAAAACACAACAAAAGGTCTCCATAAAAGTATAACAAATTTTATTTACAAAATAACCCAAACAATAACTAAAAGTGAAGCAAAAGGCTTCAGGGTGAACCAAGGCCAAAACAACAAACAAAACCCCAACTAACTCAACCCAGGGAGCTTACCTGCAAAAGAAACTGTAAAAGAACGACAAACACTAACCTCCCTGGACTAACAGAAACAGGAGAAAACATTTAGTAAAGAAAATGGCGGTTCACCCCTACAGCTTCACCTAAATTAACAAACCAACACTAAACACAGAACACAGAGTACAGAGTGGGAACTTAACTAAAGAAAACAAAGTGCGCACAAATTAAAGCAGGTGGAGAAGTTCACTGAGCTGCAGTGGAGGCTGTTGCAGCCCAGCTCCCTTCTCGTGGTCTGGAGGTCCAAATGGTGGTTTTGAAGGCTCCCTCCTCCAGCTTGAACCAATGGGGAGCCACACCTCCAGCACCACACCTGAAATAAATAAAGACAGAAAAACACACAAAGATCCACAAAACACAAGATGTCCCACTCTGACAAAAATCCACAGAACCAAAAGAAAATACAAAAACAAATACGGCCACAGCCGTAACATTGGTGTGGAAGGAATCGTATTTTCTCTTTAAGTTTGTATGAAAATTAACCAAAACTAAGATACAAACTACGCAAAATGAGACTTTTCCATCTCATTTTTGAACTATTTTTTAAGGCAAAAGTGCACAAAAATGCAAACATTTTGTTATCCTGTTAAGAACTACCTTAAACATGAATGTCATTGAGCCAC
>NC_050515.1:21425059-21427683 GCF_002922805.2 Oryzias melastigma | reverse complement strand
AGTGGAGGATGCTGAAGACAGGCTTAGATGGAGGAAACTGATTCGCTGTGGCGACCCCTGAAGGGAAAAGCCGAAAGGAAAAGAAGTACTTCAGTAGTAAAATAGTAAATTATAGTATATTACTTTTTTTTAAAGAAACAAGTAGTATCTTATACTTTTACAAAGCTACATGAAAGCGGGATTAGCGCGCACGCGCGTGCACCCCCCCCCCTCCTCTGTCCCCTCCTCTTTTCTACCGGAGCGCTCCTCGCGCTGCTCACTCGAGCATAAGCTAGTCTCCGCGCGTCACGCGGGCAGTCTAGCGGACCCCTCGCGCCGGTACACCGCCCGCCGTTCATGGATTGTTCCCAGCAAAGCACTTTTATCTTCCTTCTTTCGAAAGCGTCCATCATCCCGGGACACCTTGGTGCTTAACTTTTGCGCGCGAACTTTCCTGCCCCATGAAAACATGCGCGTGCTCAGGCTGCCGGCTTCTGGACGCTCGTGGAGGACGCACGCGCTGCTGCAGCTGTTTCTACAGCTGGTTGTGAGGAAGACGGTGAGTGAAGAGATGTGTCTCTTTTCAGGGGGGGTAGAGCACTGCACGTCATAGGGGGGGACTCAACAAGAATGTATGTCATATTACACTTCTATAAACCATATTTTAAATCATGTTTGGGTTTTTATTTGCCTCAAATTTCAGGTGTTTGAATGATATTCCACCACACACCCTGAAGTTGCCAGATTCTCACAGTCTGAAACGTTTATATGGATTTATGAGCAGCTCTTATCAGCATTTGTTCCCTTTGTTTATTAGGATCATAATTTTTTTGGCTGATGACATATTTGTTCCATATCTGCTCCTAGAATTCCCATCTCCACCTCTTTGCATCACACATGAAGGTAGAGCAGTATAAACCCTAAGAAATTGATTATTTTGGAAAAAATATTTGGATTATTTAAATTAATATTATATAATTATGTCTATTTTTTCAAGTAATGGCAGTATTTCACTCAAATTTGAAATTAAATATTAAGATCGCCAGTATGGCATTGCAGAAAATCAGTTTTAAACAGAATAACATCTATATTTTGACCTAGAAAAAATAATAAATCAATATTTCTTCAGGCATTTCTGATTTGTGATCAGTTATCAAATAACTGATTCACAAAACATGTCCCATTTATCGAACCCATGAACTAATTTCCTTTAAAACATTTTGTTACATACGTTTTAACAACTTTACTTCTCAAAATAATGCTTTCATTTAATTAAAATTTGTGGGGTTTTTTTCCAGAGCGTTAAAAAAGGTTTTATTTGAAAATATATTAAACCATTACCTTCTAAGTCTGCAGTAATTTGGTAGCGATACTCCTTTTTCTTTTACCTCCTGCGTTTACATCCTTCCTTTTTTGCATATGACATAAGAATAAATCAGAGTCTTCCTCATCAGTCCTTTTAATTATTATTCTCCCAGCCTAAGCATTAAGGTCTGGGTATTATTTTTCCAGGAATTTCATGGTGAAATCCCTTGCAAACATGGAGTCCATGACACAAACAGGTGTGCCTCAGGAAAATAAAAGGGAGAAGAGAAGAAAGATCTATGTCTCTGGTGGATCTATTACCACCGGACGCTCACTCCGTGAAAAGACAAGAGCAAAGAGAAAGCATTAATATTTCCCCCTCATATTCTGCATGTATACTGAAAATTGAATAATGCACGTTGTTGTGAAACATTTATATTCCAGGTCGTTTAATCGCATTCGTTCAGCCGTCCCTTCATGTTTTCCGATTGATGACTGTTTGATTAGTTTTTTTGTTGTCACTTGTGGACCTGCTGAATCATTACTGCAGCCTTTACTGTGTCTCCTCCTGCTGCTTGCTGTTGACACTTAAGTTTTCTCTCAGTAGCTTGTTTCATTACTTTACATCATCTCCACGTTTCCAGTGTTTTCATGTCAGAGGGGCAGAAGTTACCGCTGAAAACACGTTTAGCTGATGTATGTGATCACAGATCTAAAATATCTAAAATGATTATTTATTGTATTCTTTTTTATGATTTATCTTTTTGTTTTCATATTTCTTGAATGCTTTAGAATGACAAATAGTTTTTTTGACATGATCTTGTGGAATTTTTTTGATGATGAAAAGCAAAATAGACAAATAGATCCATGGATGCCTTCATGTAAACAGAAAACTCTCAGTGGGTGACAGGAAGAGGAGTCGGGGTTGATCTGTGGCAACTGCACCGCCCACAACTCGGAGGTGAATTTGTAATGAACTTCTGCCACTTTGGAGAAGCTATGACTCAGAAAACACAGTTTAAAAAACCTGTGCTGAAAATGGCATAAAAGACCATAGGAAATCTTTTTTTTTTTTAATGGATCAAAGATGATTAAAGTGGGTCTTTAAAAAACATCCTTTGTTTTTAGTTCATAGTTAACTTTGAACAATAAAGTGAATTTAGAACCCTTAAAGATGAAACTAGTTCTTCTGAATTCCTTGATTATAGATATTTTATAACCTCTGCATACTTATTACATAATTACAAAGTAAAGTAGTGGATGAAGCAGCAGTAATTCACATTGAAAGTCATTCTCTTTGGCAGACTTGAAGTGCACCACTCGTTTCACAGTAGCTGTTT
>NC_050515.1:21394795-21425032 GCF_002922805.2 Oryzias melastigma | reverse complement strand
ACTCTGAATATAACCTATGAGGTGCTTTAGGTCACCTTGATATACTCGAGTGTGACATCAAACCAAAACACTTGAAGAGTGTGAAAAATTGTTGGCACTTTCCATCCAGTTGAGTCAACCCAACGAGACTTTTAGAGCACATCACACTCTATTTGTTGTAACTATATTTTCTACCGTACAAAAAATGTATCGTCAGAGCTAAATTGTTCCAGTCACTAACTTTTTTTCTTGTCTTCTATCATATGTTCCAGTGTTTTGTGTCCATCTGTTTCCTTCTCTCTAATTGTTCCTGTAATTTCTTTTGTCAAAGAGATTTTACTGACATTGAGTTTGTTGATCTTCGTCCTGCTTGCTTGTTGTTGCAGTGACTAATATATATTTTGTCTTATAATAGATGTACCAGTAGTTTTTTCTTTATTGTCTTTTTTATTCTTTTACTGCTTCAGTGGCTGTTTTTGGTTTTATGATAAATGTTCCAGGATTTTAAAATGTGCCGTCTTCATTGTGTTGTCTCACCGATTAAGCTATTAACCATCTCTTTTATCTTAGATATTTGTTGACTCATCTACTTTAACCCTTGTGCTATCTTATGGGGTCAAGATGACCCCACCCTTATATTGATGTGTGATTCCTCCCATGATAAAGATGGACAGGATCTTATGTCTGCCATGGACATTAGTGAAGATAAAAAAAAAAAAATGTAAAAAAGAAAAGTTCAGTATGCTGTCTTAAGGGGTCCAGATTACCCCACTTTTCTTGTAAACATGCCTAGAATAGCACAGGGGTTAAAACCCTCACTGGTTAAAATTCCCAACTTCTGTCTCTTGTCTTATAACAGCTACTCCAGGATTGTTCTTCCATCTATTGCTTCTTATTTCATTGCTACAGATACCAGTGTTTTACTATCTTTTTGACTCCTTGTCCTCTCAGACCCAAACGGATCATAGTAGATGGCTATTCTTACTATTTTGTTTTTCTGTAAGTTTCTTCCTAAATCTTCTAGAGTCCACTTTCTCCATATGCTTAGTTACAAAGAAAATCTTGTGATTTGATCTATTTGTCACTTATATAGGCTGGTATTATGCATTTAAGACAACGTGGCTTTAATTAAATGATCTGAACTGTTTTAGATTATAATAATTAGTTATTAGAGAGTGAACTGTGTTTGTAAAGGGGGCAGCACTCTCATCTCACTGGAGAAGGCCCTGGTTCACATCCCGGCAGGGCTCGTTCCTCCTTGCACATACATGGGTTTTCTCCAGGCACTTTTGCTTCCTTCCACAGTCTAACGACTTGCTTTGTAGGTTCATTGGTGACTCTAGATTGGCTCTAGGTGTATTGTGTGGCCCTGCAACAGACTGGCAGCCTGTCCAGGGTACTCCACCTTCACCTAGCAGTAGAAAAAATTCAAACTGTGACAGCCATGATGTGATCCCAGAAGGGATTTAGTGGGATCAGAAAATGAATGGAATTTTTTACGGCTAAATTCTGATATATTTTGCTGTTTGTCTATCACTTTGAGACAACATTGGTTGTAATCTGGCGTTTTATAAATTAACCTAATGTAAAAGTCATAAGCAGGGTGATTAAGGAAACATTGTTTCCAGTGGCAGATTCTTCACACTGAAATCAGATTTTTTCAATAACACATTTGGATGAAAATTCAGCAGCTAAATGTTAAACAAAATAACTAATTACTTTGCAGTTTACTTAACCCTTTAAGGTTCTCTCGATTACCGTAACTCATCAACTGTTTAAAGGGAAACCAAACAGGGAAGTTGGAGGCTGACTCGGGAAACCAAACAGGGAAGTTGGAGGCTGACTCCACCCACACCCACAAATCTGAAAATCCAGTCAGAGGGGTGGGGCTTGGGGGCTGGACTGTTATCATTACTGGAGCTACAGATCATGACGTGAGACTTCTGAAACTTAAATGGTTTGACCAATCACAAAATTCAACTGTAATATCTTGATTTAATTTGTAGGGGGATCACATAGACGTTTTTGACTATATTTTCAAGAGTTAGACAAGTTTATTTTAATTTGGCAATGACCAACAGACAGAACTTTTACAGCCACATTTATATAGAGGTCAACAGCCAAAAAAAGTTGATTTAGGGTTTGGTTAACCTTTAAGCAATTAACCTAATCCATCAGATTCTGAATGAGAGGGGTTTATGCAATCAACATAAATCAGGGGATTCTTTCACATTTTGGCTGTTGTGCAACCCTTTACGCTAGTAATGTGCTCTCAATTGACTAGAAACACCAGAGAGTCAATGTAAACTGAGGGTATTTGTAAATATATATAATTTGGCAATCACTTTTGCTACATTAATTGGCTTAATCTGACAAAGAAATACACACATATAAAACTAAAGATAAATATATTGAAACTTAGTTCAAATACTATTAATTTCTACATTCGTAAATAATGTTTTTGGACCAAACTTGTTGAATTGTTTTGACTTCTTTAATTAAACTATTAATACATTTATTATTTTGATCCTATCCCCAAAAGTCCTATTTTGTCTTTCATGACACATATGTTTTTTTTCTGATTTCCATCTGGATGTTTCCAGACCTAATATTTGACATGAAATGACCCACCGTCTGTCTCCAGCCTGAGGCAAGTCTGCCTTCAAAACAAGTCTTCACAACCTTAAAGTCAACTTTAAAGGCCACAGATAATCGGTCCAGGGAGGCTGAAATGAGGGGATGTGCTGTAATTTATTTTCTGTGTCCTGAGTCGCCTACTTCATTTTTTGCTGTGTGTGTTAGCACAGAAGTAGGACAATTGATTTTTTGGACAAATAACAAATGACAGTAAGTCATGTTACAAAGGCAGGAAGGGTACAATAAGACGAGACATCCATCTCTATAGATGAGAAAAGGTGTTCTGCTATTTCATTGTGATACTTTAAAAGCATAAAACGAATATTTAGTGGAGCCTCACACAGCAGTCTGTAATCTTTGAATTCGGAAATGTTCTGTGTTTTAGATCAAAAGTAATCTGTTAAGGGATTGCCAACTAAAAAAAACCATTCACTTTGATGCTTTCATAAATATCTTCAAATAATTGTTGCAGCCAAAAGCTACAAAATCACAGAATCTAAGGTCAGTTAGCGTAAATAAAAAAATAAAAAAAAATACACAAAAGTAATTGTTTAAGCATGGCAAAGTTATTTGAAAAACTGATCTAAAGAAATGTCTTTCAGTCTGATAGTCAACAATTGTATTGTATTATTAAAAATGTTTAATAAATTTGATAGTCTGATGTTTGATTTATTAATCCAGGAAAACTGTTTAGTGTCACCAGAAGGTAACAGTTTAAGTATAATGATCATGGACATGTGTACTGGACCGATAACATCCGAGGACGCCCATAAGAATGCTGACAAGTATTAGCAGTGTTCAATAATATACAAATTTGAGCTTTTATAAATCCAAAACAGTATTTTCAACTAAAACATAATTCTTTTTAGGAATAATTAAAAAAATAAATAAATACATGGATTTTTGGTGCAAAATCTTAAATTACTAGTCATTTCTGTTATCATTTGGGAAACTTTGATTCCTCCAGCTAGCTTCAAATTGGGGAACAGAAAATGAGGGCTTATTAGTAAGACATGCACTGAGTCGCTTGTTTTGACCTCGTAGGGGTACTTAGATCTTATGCTTTAGTCACAACTGCCCTTAAGGGTGGATTTGGGCTGTCGTTGGGCAAAAAATGGGCAAACCTGACAAATGAAGTACTATAAATATGAACAGATAGATCACTTTGTGAACCCGTAGGGAGATAATGCACTGTCACAGTTTTTCTGTGGTGATGCTGAAGGTGCTATAGGTCATAGAGATCACTTAAACAATACACAAGAATAAGTAAGAGTGGTAGGTGAGATGCAGCAACTCACATCTACAACCCTCCACTGGCCCAGTGACCTGTGTCAACCCCCATATTGGTGCCTGTAACTAAGGGTGTAATCAGTTGGACACATTTGGTTTGCGAAAAACGAACCAGAGTTTAGTTTCCCCCAATAATATGCAGCAAATTTTCAGTCAGAATCTACGCAAGCCATCTTTCAAGGTGGTCTTGGTTCATTTTCAATCAGACTGAGCTTCGGTTCGCTCTGAGATTTCTCAGTCTGAATACGATCCCTTCTCGGAGCGGAATTACTGGACCAAAACGGCCAACCTAGCCAGTGTTACCGTGTTGTAAACAGATTAGTAATGAAGCGACCAGTGAGCCACAGACAAATGTAATGCAACAATTGTCGTTTTAGCAAAAAAGGGCAATGATTAGCCCAACTGCTTACTTGTTAGAATGTTTGTTTTAACAGTGCTAATAATGCTGCTGTGACGTCATCCTAAAAGCTAGCTTGTAGTTCCTTAACAAGATTCTCTTAAAAACAATCCCATAACACCCCAAAGATAAGACACAACAACTCACAAAAATGTGGTTAGATGAATTCAGGCTCGTTAAAATAACTTAAGGTGTTTCTCACACTCTTCTCTGGACAATCTATATGTCATAAACACTTATCAATGGACCTTCACAACTGTCGTCTTGCCAGTAACCGTGTTGCAGCATGCCTATGCTAGATCAAAGCAGGAGGAAAAAATGTTTTACCTGACATTAATAGAGACTTTTAAAAATTGATGAACAAAATTTAAATATTGAAAACGTGAACTATCCTGACAAGGATTGCAAAGTGTAGGACTTCCATAATTTCTGCCTCTAGTTGCTTTGCCCCGTCCTCGTAATTCCTGGCCAATGAGTAAAGAGATCTTTAGTCGCGTGGTTTTGTTTCACAACTTTGGTCTGGTACTGGAAAGTCCACTTGACAGTAGTCTTATCAAATCACACTTTTTCCAGTCTGAACACACCCTAAAGCATTAGTTGAAATTCAGAAAAAAATCAAGTTTGGTTTCCAACTTATTCAATGGATATATATTTTTTTCTGACACTCAAATGTTTATTAAAAAAAAATTAAGTTTTCTGTCCACCAACTCTCTATTCTTCAGATATTCCAGAAATCGGAGATCTTTATACAATATGGTCATTTAGCAAGCTCATTCAACATCTCAACTTCAAATAATGTAGTTGAGATGCTGCAGCACCGATGGCGGTTGTTATTAACCCGGGCCTCGACCGATCCGGTATGGATATCGTAGGTCTGATTTGCATATTTCATTTGGCAAGATTTTACATCGGGTGCCCTTCCTGACACAACGCTCTGTATTTGTCCGGGCTTGGGACCGGCACAATGAGACCCTGGCTTGGGCCCCCTCGTGGCTACATTGCAGTGAATGAAGACATGAAGGTGGCTGGTGTTAGAGTGGAGGATGCTGAAGACAGGCTTAGATGGAGGAAACTGATTCGCTGTGGCGACCCCTGAAGGGAAAAGCCGAAAGGAAAAGAAGAAGAAGAAGAAGATGTTGCATCATCCCGTAAAAATTACAGTAATACAAAAATTATTAGAGATTTAAAAAGCACAAATGATCTTGAATTATACATCATACACTAAATTAGCTTTCGTTGACTGTTGTATAATCTAATCACTTAATTATGAATGACTGAAGGGAAGATGCAGATATACAATTCAAAAGTAATCAACCCCTTTAGGCCCAAATTTTGCGATAAATCCAAAAAAAACAGTCATGCAATAACGAGTCTTTGTGGTTGTTAGTGAATAACGCCTAATTGAATAATTTCCTGTCAATTTATCAGTCTACAAGTAAAGCCTGGATTTTATCAAACCCAGAAGAAAATTAGATTTTAATGCAAAGTTAAAGGAATGCATCTTGGGGGGTCCCACCAGAGGCATCTCTGAAACCAAGTCCCTTGACCTACTTTTAAACTGTTGTGAGATCCAAGAAGCAAAGTTAAAGGAAAAGACAAGAAAGTCGGATTCACAGTACGTGATCTTTTCATTTCTCCCAACAAAAATATCAATGCCTTTTTAAACGGTAGATAATAAATTCAAAAAAGGCATTTCTTAAACATCATTTATATTATTTTTTTCCCCCGATTGTTTGAGACATGTTCTGGTATTACTGCTTTTTTTTTAAAAAATAGCAGTCTTTTTATAGCTTTGCGTGTTCCTTTTAGATCACATTCATATTTTGGCAGTTTTTTCCTGCAAGAAAAAGTAGAAGAAACATTTTCATGTTGTTTTCAAAAGCTTTTCAGTTCATTACATCTGTGTGTAGCCCTTTCCTCTCTTTCCTTTTCCACTTTAACAAAGTGATAAATTTCAAAAGGAACCTAAACCTAGATTCAGTGAAGAGATTGGCAGCTGCTTACTTGTCTGGTACAGTAAGCTTGAATTAACCACCATAAATAGCACACAACACAATAAAAAAGTTTTTAAAGACAGGAAGTGTAGTTCCAAACACATGGATGGACCCTTTAACTTTATAACCATTTATATCACAGTTGATACTTCTGAGACTTCTGTTTTATTAACAGGATCAATACTTTCCTTACAAAATCAATTGTTTGTAACTTGGTCCATGCTTTCTACCCTGCAGGAACAGTAGAACGACTTTTCCTGGTTATTTCAAAATGGCTGCCTCCATGAAATCTCAAAAACCTATTTGGCGGGAAAAAGTTTAGCTGTTTTTCAAACTGTGTGGTTAGAAAATGTCATCTATTAGTATTCTTTTTTTAATAACTACTTATATTGAAACAATGCAAATTTTGCTGATACTTTATTATTTAGAATACAGTTACACCATGTTAAAATGTGTTCATGTATTTGAGACAGTGGGTAAATAAGGTGACCCCCCCCCCCGAACACTCACGTAAATATTTTAACATTGTTGTGCATAATTACTTATCAAATCACCCACCGTATCATATTTTATACACTATCTACATCACATCAAAGACAATATATCATCAAAGGATTTAAAAACTTCTTAATTCCCCCAAATTTTCTATCAAACCCTTTATGTCGTGGGATCTGCATGGTTAATAAATGGGTGAAGAAAGGTGGCCAGAGAAGGGAAATATGCAGATGGATCAGGGCAAAAGGCGGTGAGAGGACTGACTGAGCTCCAGCGAAGATTACATGAAAGGAAAAACAGTCGACACAAAAGAGCGGGAAATGTAACTCATTTGAGTCAATCTCAAGTGTCAACTTTTGCACAACATCACTTCTTATGAGTATATTTCTAGTTCAACACACCCTCTCTTTCAACTTCAGTTCATTTCAAAACATCATTTGCCTTTTCGTTATCTAAAAATATATTTTATAGAAATATTTATACTCACAGCATGTGTGTGGTATTTACCAGGCCAGTTTCAGTGGTTGTAGGACATTCATGTACAAAATATACAACATCACATTAATAGAACATGATAATAAAAACAGTCCTGGTTCATGTCTTATCCTGGCTGGTTTAACTGAAAGTACATTGTAAGTTCATAACAGATGAATAGCATTTAACTAACTTTCGTTAAAGATTTACTCCAATGAAAATCACGTTTTTGGTGTTTTTAGCGCATTCTTTTAGCATTTTTCTAATAATTCAAAACATATAGAAAGAAAAGTAAGATATAAATGACATTTCTGAGTTTTTATTTTTATTTAAATGGTTGTGAATCAGGAGCAGGCGAAAAAAAAAGCTTGTAGCAGTCACGAAAAAACTACATCGTCAGCCTGCCCCATTCTGATGCATCCACTTGTAGACAAATAGATCCATGAACGTCTTTGTCTTCCTCGTTGTTTATTTTGTATTTTTCTTTTTGCTTCAACTAAAGTTCTTCAGTCAGTTTCACACATGCCGCAATGGCAGGGAATTAGGGTAGAATTTGACCTCTTAATTTTCTTAGGAGTTTGAGGATGTACTTTATAAGCAGTGACTCTTCTGAGCATCACAAAAGTACCCCTTTATTGTACTTTGAGACAGCATACCAAAATTAGAATTCAGAGGGCTTGGGTACCTAGTTTACATGTGCACAGGCAAGATGAAAGCCACAAATTATTAAACTTGTAAATGTGTAAATGACTAACAACATAAACTTTTAAACAGTGATGTTGACCTGTGGTTTAGTGTACTTTGCAGCACGATAAAACTTTGAACATAAATGATGGCGCTTCACCGCGTGACGGCCGGAGGCGACCGCCGCCCTGCGATAATGACCCCATTAAGGTGGTGATTGAATTTAAATGACGCCACGGCCACAAAAACCATCAGGGCTTCCCATAAATAAAGTGTCCGCTGAAGTGAGCCTCACCTTCTTGTTTTTTCAACACACAATCAGATTGTTTTTTTTTTTTTTTTTTTTTTTTTTTTAAATCTGCATCTCCTGAAGGTATGAAGCAGTCTGACAGTGTCTGCTACTCCTCATGGCAGTTTATACAGATAGTGGCTCATTACTTAACTGTAGGATGACACATTGTGTGGCCTGAACTCAACGTATCCCCCCTGACTATCTGCCTTGTTTAAAAGAGGCTTGTTCCATAAACCTGCGGGGCAGATATGACCTTCCTGTGATGTGTCACAGCGCGGCTGCATGACTAAAGTGAGGTTTTCCGACTCGCTTGTAGCTCACGTTGACGCAAACTGTACCTGATGGGAGGTTTACAGGCCACCCAGTTGAAAGATATTGCTGAAACGTTTTGCTTTTTTCACTATAAATTCTCCATCTGGGAGTTATTGCAAAAAATAGACAAAGATTTGAAATGTCCTACCGATAAACTGACCTGTCGGGTAGAGCACAGCTATGCTGCCAGGGAATCTAGAAACATTGAGTCTTCCCCTTTATTTTTAGGATTTTGCTTTTTTCTGTTATCAAATACAATGCAAGCATGTGAAAGTTTACTCTTGCAGTAGAAACACAGTACAAGAGATCTATTTTATTTTAAAAGTTTTTTCAAAGTCACTGACTTTACCTCTTGTTCAAGAATGCATTAAATGATCATTCTTGAATGTGATTTTATTTTATCATATGGTGTTCACGTTTGACTGTTTCCACCTAATACTAGTGCATGTTTGAAGAGGCTTTGTACGAAATGTGGAAGCAGGACAAATCTTACAAATTTTGCTCCAGACTTTTTCTTTCACATCTCTATTCTGATATTTGAAAGATTTGGTGTCATGTATTTCCTGCTGGACATAAACCACAATTATTAATTTCTCCTCCATGATTCATTTTCAAATGATTGGCACTTCCTTGAATTAAAAGGACGAATAAGAGTCCCGAATTGGTCAAAATTTAATGGGTTTAACTTTTAATGCAAATTAAATGGAAAGTCAGTCTGGGTCACACTAAAATATTGAAAAACAGAACAAACAGTTTCCAAAAAATGAAAGTAGGTAAAATGTAGTAAAATAAAATTCAGAGCTGACTTGTAACAGTAAGTGTTCATTCAACTGTAATGGAGTAAAGAGTACATATATTCAATCAAAAAGTTGAGTAGAGAGTAAAAGTTACTTATCTCAGTACAAGTAGAAAGTAGCCAAAAAAGTACTTTGGTAAAGTAGCGAAGTCCGTTTACTCAAGTACTTTGCACTGACGCGGAGGCCCAAAATGTGCATTTACCTGCGTTTGCAAAGACTTTTTCACTGAAAGTGGTCACTTAAACGCCCGTTTCCAAGTCCGCTGTAAATGTAGCATGTCAAGATGATGGTAATTATTGGACATTCACGTCTGAAATGGTAAGAATCCAAACTACTACAACCTGTCAGACAATTAAAAAAATGTCTGGAATGTCACAAAATTCCTATGCATTCCTATTTAATGAACTGCCTGCTCCACAAAACGATATGTCACACAAAGAAAACATGGTTTTAAAAACATTAATTATGTGTGTTACTCTCCTGAGAAAAAAAAAATAGGATTTTTTTCTTGGTTGGGTAGTTAAAGAGTTAAAAAGTTCCATAACAAAACTAAACTTCACGTTTACAGTTAGAATTGATTGTTCAATAGCTCATAGATTAATCAACTTAAATACTTTATAATAATGGACATAGAAAAGTGTGGTTTCTGTTGGGCCATTACCTTTACCGAGAAGAAAAAAAAATGTTTTTAAAGCAGTTTTGCTTCGGTGCATCATTTTACCCTCTGTGCTGCCTTTCCTTTACTTAAAGCCTAAATTTGTTGTCGTTTTTTTGTGCACAAGAAAAAAAATACCTAAAAGACCCAAAATCAAACAAAATATTAACAGAAACAACACAGCTGAACGTAATGTAATGAAGGGAAGAAAAAAAATAATCAAAAAAAAACAAAATAGAGGAGATGCTTACAGTCAAACAATGTTATTTAAAGTATTTTTTCCTGAAAAAAAAACATTAAAACCGGATATAAATGATCAGGGAATAATACTTTAGTCTTTGTTTAATGCTAATGAAAAGCTCAAGTAAAACCAAGATATATTCAGAAGTCAGACAAAATATTCCTTTTTCATAAATATTCATTACATGTTAATTTCTTTTACATTTGCAGTTAGGCAGAGCTTTTGTTTTTCAAGATGCGGGATGTTAAAAATAAAGTAAAAACATTTTAGGCTGAACCTTAAAAGTCTGGAGGTAGTGTGGTTCATCCACCCACAAACGAGGTGGTATTGGAACCTCAGGCTTTCTTCGCTGCAACAAATAGGCTTAAAAAAATCAGAAAATAAACTTCTTCTTTTGGCAAAGGTCATCAGAGCATGCTGCAGGGCGGATAGTCTTTGACAGTGTTTTGATAAATCTGGCAGTTGTAGCCTCACGCATTTGCATTTGGTGATGTGACTACAGCCAGCAGAGCTGCAACACTGTGCAAACAACCATTAAAGGACATTAGTTCGTTGTTAATGTTTTTTTTTCCATCAGCAGGCCGCCGTAGAAACAAAATGTATGATTCTGACACTGTAATTTCCTTTCGGCTATCTAGTAGTGGATGATGCAGATTCCACTAGATTCAGTTCATAGAAAAAAAAATGTTTGCTCTATTGGCTCACCTTGATGTTCCATGCAAACCTCCCGTGTGCCCCATGTTTACTCATTTTTTGCTCCCAGACTGTCCATATCCACCCATAAGGGCAGATAGGACTAAGGTTTTACTGAGTCTGACATGAACAGCACAGTATTGTGACATTTTTTTTTTATCATTGCAATCTAAGAAATCAACAGAAAATAAAAGCTGGCAGAAAAAATATTGATCTTGATATGTTATTAACTTAATGACTAAAGAATCAGCGATGGAAACATACACTATGAAGGGGTTTTCTGCCTCTCCAGTGCAAATGTACCATTATTCTCAACCTCCTCAGGTTGTTACTTCACAGCAAGGTGTCATGGTGGAGCCGTAATGGAAGCACAGAAAATGCTTCAGATAAATTTGCTAATGGGGTGCCTATATTTGTTTGTAAAAAGAGACATATGGACATTACTGCCAAGAACATTCTTCTGTCCTTGCACTGCATAGCTGCGTGCCCCCTGGTGTGGTCACCTTCTATCTACAAGATTCAGCTTTAGAGTTCCATGTCTTTAACTAGATTTACAAGATCCACACAAGTTTTTCCTTCAGTAAACAATCATCTTGAAATATCCTTTTATGTCAAAAGCACCATATTTTATTTCAAACTGCAAGAATTGGCTTAATGACTTTTTGAGGTCTGGCATTTGAAAATAAGATTTTGGAAAGTCATGTAGAAAAAATGTACTATAAAATAGTTCTGGATAACCTGTGAAAACCGAATGAGCATGTGGTTGGATGGAAACGCAGGTGGCTTCACAGATGCAGGGTTCTTCATACCAGGAGTCGTAGGTGCAGACAGCTACACCTCTGGTGTTATCCTTCAACCTGCTATGTCTCCATTTGCAGCACAGGCAGGTGTCTTTGAGATCATTCTTTATATTGGAAATAGAGCCTCAACGAAAACCAGCCCAACACCCTCAGACCAATTACTCAGAGTATTTCTGACCTGACGGTCATATCATTTCACTTCTCAGGTTTTGTGAGAAGCTACATACATGGGTAAAATATGATTAATTGTGTTTTTAGAAGAAGGAAAAAAAAAATCAACTAAAACATGAATAAACAGGATTTAAAGGGCAGATGAAAAAAATATCAAACTGTATCCATTTTTTTTCTCTTAAGAAATGGATTGTTGCCAGTGTAGTAACAGTGGAACCTCGCAACACAAATGTAATTTGTTCCAGCAATCGCTTCCATTAGCTATACAAGGTGTTGTTTATCATGTGAAGCAAGATATCCCACAGACTTTTATTGTAAATTATGTTAACTGTTTCTTAATGAAAAATTAGGGGGAAAAACGAAGAGAACACTCTTAAGGAGAGGACACACAAGTAAAAATGCCCACCAAAGCACTAGGTGTTGTTATTTTATTTTACATAAAATTAAATCTTTTACTGCAAACGCATAATTTATTATCTAAATGGGTTCCCAGCAGCATTCATTAAGTGGATAATTGATTCTGTTCATTCTTGGTTAAGTGGCATCATTTAATCTTTAAATATGTATGTGGTCCACATGTTATGATACAGAGTTACCAAAAATTAGATTTATGACATTAAATAAAACTCTTCTCTGATACTGTTTTTATAGTAATAATGTATTAATATTTTCAAAATATTTTTATATTAAGAGATTATTAGTTTAATTGAATAAAAAAATCGTAATATTCTCAGCAAAGAAATTTTAAAGCCAACAAAAAAAAATGACTTATCTAAACCCAAATGTTGTTTAGAACATAACATGTTAGAACATGTTAAAAACAATAAGTAGATTTTTTTTCTGATCTTTTTAAGCGGGGAAGTCCGACATATGATGAAGATGATTATGTTTTATTTTGGATACACACTTTAAAATGAAAGATAGGAGAAAACTGAAAAAAAAGCAGGAAATATTTAAAATTGGCTTTAACTCTTTGTAGCTTGGGGCCATTTAGAGTATTTTTTATGCTATTTTACAAAAAAAAAAGGTAAATGTTGTATAGTTATTGAGCACTTTTCTACCAGTCTCAGTCCCATTCCCCCATGCAGACACAACCTATAACCACCAGGGGCAAGGTGGGGTTCAGTGTCTTGCTCAAGGACACTTCGACACATAGGACACATGGGAACTGAACCTTTTGCAGCGAAAAGCGTACATCCTAAATTTGCATTAAAACAGATTGAAGTCTGTCATGTTCTCAAATTAAGCACCCAACCAAAAACAACTCAGGGGCAAAAACACAAAACTAGACAACCAGGGCTACAATTTATTCAACAAAACACATAAAACCAGACAACCTAATATTAAATCCTAAAGCAGGTTTTAAAACACAGCAAGACAACATTTAATGGAATTGTGTAAATCCCAAATTAAGAAGTATTCTCTGCTAAAGCCTGAAAATAGTCAAATGTCTCTTCACATTTTGTAGTAAACAATAAATCAGTGTTGTAGTGCACAACTGGATATACTATAATTTAGAAGAGTCACGTTTCATTTATAACTGGATTTGTTTTTTGTTCCTATATAGGTGGAAGCCATGCACCCTGACTGTGCTTTGGTGGTGCAGCTGATGAAGGCTGAGGAAGAATGTGACCTGATAATGAAGCAGGAAGAGAGGAACCACTCTGCTAGGACTGGTCAGTGAGTGTGATCTTCATAAAGGTTACGAGTAGAAAAAAAAGAAGTTTGAAGGTGGTATATAGGAATTGTAATAATTGAATCCAAGCATTCATTTTGCTCCTTGTTACAAACAATATCCTCAGTTTCTCTTTACATGTGTCAGGATTTGTGAAATTTGTTTCAGCATTTGCATGAAATTCTTCTATTATGCATTGAACAAAAATGTAAATGCAATACTTTTGTTTTTGGTTCAATTTGTCATGAGGTGAAATCAAAGACCTAAAACATTTTCTAGAGACACAAAACAACAATTTCTGTCAAAGGTGGTTCAGAAATGTGTCTAAATCTGTGATAGTGTTCACTTCACCTTTGCAGAGATAACAACCTCACAGGTGTGCCTTGTTAAAATACTAATTGGACAGCATGATTGTAGCATCTCTGATCACTTTTAATGTAGCCAGACCTGTTTTCTTTTATTGGAGGAGGGGGAGGGGACTCGGAAAACTGATCAGTATCTGGTGTGACCATCATTTCCCTCATGCAGTGACGCACATCTCTCAGGGGCAGCAGCTATGAGAGGCTACACCATCCGTGTTTATTTACACTAATTACAAAGACTTCAAGAAAAGTCATTTGATGGTGATCCTGAATTTTATTCATCTTCGCCTCTATGAATTTTGCTCAGCATGTCAACCTACTCAACAAGGGTCACACTTGATCTACCATTTGTCACCTGTCAGCCACTGTAGCCCAATTTACAACTCATGGTGCCACTTTGATGTATAAGAAGGCACCGCATATATTTTTGAAATTATGCTCAACCTTAGGTCTGTGTGTCTCATTGTGACAATTTAGTTGTTCAGAGAGAACAACATTTTCTTCAACAATTTAAATATAATAAAAAAAAAATCAGAATTAAAAGGCTGAACCTTGAAAACTAGAATTCCTTTATTGGCTGAAAGCAAACAGCAATGGCATTCACAAATAACAAAAATAAAATATGTGTGTGGATGTGAAGCTTTCTCCAAATATTTTAAAATGATCACCAAAGTACTAAAAATAGCATTAATGAAGCTACAAAGTAACAAAAGGGCATTTTTCTGTCTAAAATAAACAATATGAAGTCAGAAAAGTTTTAAATGTAAAACAATTGTGCCAAAAAAGTGAAAAATATTCAAGAATGGGATTTTGTCGAGCTGTTTCAGCATTAATGCACATACTTTATTGGGGGAAGCATGTGCAATAATTGTCACCATACAGTAAACAACATATCCGGTCAAAGAAAACATTGAAGATGCTTATTAAACTAAGAGATAATTAAATGCTGGTGTTTCTAAGGAGGAGAAAATTCCTCCTTTTTCAGGAAGATCACGTTGTGTTGGTTGGGCAGCTGGATGTTTTACGTTTGATGATTTTTAATCAGGAGCAGAGTGAGCTCAGATGCTTTACGTTATCAAATTACCATCCCTGAACTCGCTGAGAAGCCCAACAATCAAAGGAACTAATCAGGTGGGGAAACGTTGATTAAAAGCACAAGTTGGTCAACTGAGCACGGATCTGTTTAACGCCTGCTTCTGCGGCGGCGAGTGGACAATGAATCCCACTTCCTTTGTAAAAACAAAACACTTGAGCGGCTCGTCCTTCAATTTCCATCTCAGATGACATCTGTAGGCTCGTTGATTAAGCTTCAAATATGGATCCTTTCTCTTCTGAAGTGGGTTGTTATGCCACAAGGTCCCTCCAGTCGGGTATGCTCCCCCCTGTCTTTTGCTGTAACTCGTACAATGAGACAGTCATCTGCTCCTGAGAGCCCGTCCACACTGCAACTGCTGTCGCTCACAATTAATTGCATCATTTGCCACCTTTCCTGTGTTTGTCCAAAACAAAAGATCTGACAGTTTGAATGTGAATAAGAGGCCGGAGCTGATCTGTGTCTGTACGGAGCATTGAATGTGAATGGCATGATTCAAGTGAGAAAGCTTCCATGGAGGTTTAACCAAATTATTTCATGCGAGGCTTCTCCTGTTTAAGAGGAACTTTAGTGAGTAAAGGTGTCAATAATTTCAATATAGCTGGACATATGCAGCAACAAAAGCATTTATAACAAGAAACAAGAGTTGAAGCTGTTTATGTAGATGTGTTAGGTTACAGACACACCGGACATGTGATGCAAGAAAACGCATTCTTGAACGTTCATTTAGCCCAGGGGTCGGCAACCTTTAACAGTAAAAGAGCCATTTGGGCTTGTTTTGTACGGTTCCAAACCTTGATTTACCTACATAGTTTATCATCTCTGTGCACCTCAGCCATCAATTTATAAATGTAACTAATCTAAATTAAATGAATTCTAATTAAGCAACCCTTAATTAAAAGAAAATTTGTTTTATTTTTCTTAAAACAGCCCCATGTGGCTCTGGAGCCACAGGTTGCAGACCCCTAGTTTAGCCCATGTTGTTCACACTGGACAAGCAGGGAGGGGCTTCTTCTTTTTCTTTTTCTACCGTTACATGTCACCTGAAATGAGATGCTACCGAAAATGTGATGCGTGCTCGAACGAGAAACCCAGGCGCAGGAAGGATCTAATAGCCAGCCGTAGTGGAGTATTCAAATTAGGTTTTAATATCCAAGCATAGGGACGTAAAGACATTAAACAGAAGGAATCATTACAATATATACACATATGGACTGAGTGGTTGATTGAAACCACCTGTAGAGGAGCCGCTGGCCACAAGGGGAGGAGGGAACCCATGACAGAAAAAAGATTTTGATTATTATAGATAAGTGCAGGAAATTTTAATAAAAAAGAGGAGGAAAATAAATACGGCTGCCAGCACTGCAAAAAACAATGATCGTATAATATTAAAGGTCATATTGTGCCTCAATAAATAGACAACCTTTTCTGACATAAAATGTAAAATGAATTAGAATACACAGAGCCAGACAATGATTGAAGAAACTTGCAAAGTGATGCATGAAAGCAGGAGTCCTGAGCGTGGAAGCCCGATAACAGGCAGTTATCCGCGTTTACATAGACTTTTTATTGGAAGTAGTCGCTGAGGAGAGAGCTTTACAAGTTTAGGAAAGTCCAAGCTGATCTACGGATGGATCAATTCCTTTTCTGCAACAGTGTTTTATGTGTTTTTCCATTTGTTCCTCCTTCAAAGGCTTGTTTTAGTGGTGGGCATCTGAAGAACACTGTCTGACGCATGCTTAGTGCATGACAGAAACAAGCATGCGTCATTAAATCAGCTGCACGCTAAAGAGGCTGCGCATGAAATGTGCCACTGAAGGTGTGTGTCCATGTGTTAGAAGAAGCCCAAGAAAACAAAAAACACAAAAGCTGACAGAGGGGAGCCATGAAGGTGGAGAGGAAAAATTATTTTCATTGTGTACTGAAAAGGACAAAACAACAAAGACGCTGCGGGATCATGTAAAGCTCCAAAAAATACAAGTATGTAATAAAAACAACATGGAGCCGGCTGCTACAATAAACTGACCACTGAGAGAAAAAATGAGCAGAATATAAAACATTCAAAGAAATTATCTGGGTGGCATTTACTCAAATTGTGAAACGAAAACAAATGTGAGAAAGCGGAGTTTCTTTTGTCACTCCAGATAATATTTGTCTAAAGGAAAAAAGATGTTATGGATCTGTTTTCTGTTCACCCATTGTTTTGATTTGTTTATGAGACAAGTTGTGGTGTAACTTTATTTTTTATTTTTTGCAAGATTCTTGTTTGATTTCTGTTGATATCAGATCGTTCAAGTGATGAGCATAATTTAAAATTTTTTTAGACGATGACAAATCTGATTAGGATACTTAGATACTTAAATACAACAATCTGAACTGAACATACATTAAATATAGAACATGTGTATTAATAATGGCATAATACAATAATAATAAGAAAACCAGTCAAAAAAAGTAATAAAATACACACATAGGTGTGTGACATTTGTTCTCCGAATTTGACCCAATGCATTGGGGGAGTGGTGAGCTGCAGACACAGCCGCACTCTGGAAACCATCTGGGGAATTAAATAAAAATATAAACAAAAAAGCAAAAATCCCACCATTGCATGCAATTTTTAATAACTCTGCTCTCCGATGAATCATGGAGAGGAGGGGCAAGGTGTGTGCATTGTTTTTTCGGGTCACACTGCAGACTGACAGACACTGCGCTCGCAATTTAAGCTCTTGTCTGTACGTGTCGATCTCATCACGCTTGTATCAATACGCCAGCTTGGTATTGAGACTATCGGTACTTAGATCAATCCGGCCGCCTCTACTTGACACCAGTCGTCCCGTCCACAACTGAGAAGTTCTGCCACTCTGCAGAAACTATGTCCTACTAAAAGAACACATTTCTTGATTTTGACTAGAAATGACAAAATCATAAATAAAAGATCACTGGAAAAATTTTTACAAAAGTTCTAAAGATGGCTGGAGTGGGTTTTTTGAGATTAGTAAGTTAGAAAACAGGGGTGTGATATTGTTAAATTAATTTTTTAAAGTCTTTGAAAAATAAACCTCATCAACACAATTTTGTTTGTTTTACTAAAAAAAACATCTGTTTTTATATCTGTCATGATAAACAGTAAAATGTGTTTAAGCATCTTGAATCATTAACAATGATAAAAATCTTTTAAGACTTTATCTCTAGCTATATTGATGATCATGGCTGTTGGGTAATGAAAACTCTTGAAATTCGAATATTGTGAAGAAATTCAGTCTTGGTGTGATATTATAATCAGACAATTGACTATAAAAAAACATCTACAAAGAAAGATTGATTTAACAGATGTACTGTAGACAGTCATGAACACCCTTCACAAGAACAAAAGGTCATTGGTAAACCAGCTGGTTGTACAGAGTGCTGTATCCAGGTATATTGACAGAAAATTTAAGAAAGTTGAAGCATATAGGGATAATCTCAGCCTTGAGAGGATTTTCAAGGCAAAATCAATTTAAGATTTTGGGAGAAAATCTAGTCAGGGATGTAAATGTTTCATTCTTTGTGTCACTCCTGAACCAGATACAACATCACAAGTGTTTCAGCTGGTACAGAGATAATGAACTGGACTGTCCCATAGCCAAACGTACCAAAATCTGGTTTGGTGACACTCTGTGCTTATTTTGTCTGCAAACTTGACTGACTTAAACTGAAACATGACATCTAAAAGCAGTCATCAAAGCAATCTGGACTTCTACATCTATGCAGTTCTGCAGGCTCATTACCTCAAATGCCACGGCATCTTAATACAGTAATTCATGCAAATGGAAGGCCAACAAAGTATTGAATACGTAGAAAGAAACATCCTTTTCAGAAGCCTGAGCTTTGTGCTGAAAACATGCTTTGTGATTACTCTGATGTAATTTATTAGACAATTTTAAGTCTCTCTTATTTCTTTCCACTCATCCATCCAGAAATAAATGTTTGACCATAAATAAAATCCAAGTTTGTTTTACTATTCTAACTCTTGATTTAATTTCTGATTCTTTCAAATCACAAATCTGCATCAGTTTGTATTTATACTCAGTTTAAGACTGGTCAGACTCTACCAGTAATAATGGTTGGTGGGCTGAGGTTGAGACACAGCAGGAGTGACAGAGAGATGTGGCTTACATTTCTGTAGTCGTGGCGACCAAATTGTATTCAAATAAATTCAGCTCTCTATGTTTCAAGATATTCAGAAATTAATGACATTTCTTTCTTTAAATAGAAGAGCTGGAAAAACTAGACTTTTGCAGAAAAGCAAAGAACCCCCCCATCGAGACAAATTAGGCTTCAAAGAATGGAAAGTAAGACAATGAAAAATTACTTGAAAATATAATGTCATTCTCCACTGCACATGGCAGACATTTATGTAATGCATGGCACCATCAGTGAATATTGTTTAATTTTCTAAATCTATCTAGGTTGAGCCTCTTTTTTAAGATTTTCTTGGTCACAGTTGCTGTTATCATAAAAAAGTAGGAACACAGAAAAGTCCTGCATCTACAAAGTAAAGAAAGGGATAAAAAAAAGCCAAGACCATAAAAGAGTGCACATTAATCTCTGTGGCGGACAGCCAATCTGAAAGAAAAAGTGGTTCATCATTAGAGAGCTGTTCACACACATACACGCATATTAACACATAAAAACACCTTTAATGAGGTTTGGAGCCATGAATATTCATCCAGGTTTCATCTGTCCAGAGGAGAGGCTTTGGGGCTTCCAGGGTCACAGACTGAAGGCAGTAGAGGCCATTTTATTCACTTTTAAAAACTAAATTGATTGTTTTTTTGTTTCACAGTTTTCTGCTAAAACAGTTGTAGATTGAATATTTACCCCTACCATCATGGATCGTCTGGTGGTGCCCTTGAGCAAGGCCTTTGACCTCTGTTGCAACAACAGACAAGTCTGTTTGTCAGCTCCCAGCTGTGAATGTGAACACTGGGCGCCTTGAAAAGTCTCTACGAAGCTACCTCACGCAAACAAAACACAAATAATATATTTTTTTTACTTTTAGAAAATCTATTTTAATGTGTGCCTGAATTACTTGTGAAATATTTAATTGACAAGCTGCCACAATAAACATATACATTTGTAATGTTTGTAGATTTTTTTTTATTAAACTACATCTGATGGTTTAAGTAAAAAACATTACTATTATTATGGTATTTTAGCATTTTTTTTGTGTGTTTTATTCTGAAAATATGATATCTTTGTGGTAAAAGCCAAAGAAACCAGAACATTATAAACATGATCTTAAACTAAACTGTTTTTCTAGTATTTGCTCTATTTTGCATCATGCTGTACATTTTATTCATGGGGAGTTGGCCTACCTGTTTAGTAAAACAGAAGTTTGATTTAATGCTCGCATATTGATTTTTGGTAGAATGCCACAGCTGAAAATGCTGACTCACCTGTTCAGTACAATTCAGTTTGCAAAAAAGTTAAAAAAAAAAAAACACCTGGAAACTGCCTTTTTAAGTTAAAGATGTTTTATTCAAGAGGGTTTCTAGGCCTCTTGGTGTCTTTGGACCATCCTAGATGAATGACAGATTTGACAGATCTGTTCAGTTTAGTTCATTTATGCGGAGTTGATTTACAACAAAGATGCTTCACAAAAATAGCTAAATGGATCAAACCAAGCCAAACTGTCCAGGTCATACGTATTTATTGAAACATGTTAGATGTGTGCTCTGGATGTTGCATTCTGGTCATCTTACTTGGTTTTTGCTTGTTCTGTACTTCATTTGTAAGTGGCTTTGGATGAAAGCATCAGCCCAATGACTAAACATATATTTCTAATTAGGTGTCATTGCAAGATAAGGTTGTGACATGTCAATACATTTGAGTTTTAAAGAGTTGATGATTGGTAAAAGACTATATGACAGGGGGTTGCACATAAAGAAGGAATGGGAGAAAAAGACATGAACATAATAAAATGAGAAGAATCTGGTGAAGGTTTCCAGTTTGATTCCCAGAGACTTGATGATGTTAATGAGTTTTTTCCCCAGTCCCGCATACCAGCCGAAGCGCCCTTAAATATGGCTAATTGCTCCCTGGGTATTCCTCATGAAACTGCCCACTGCTCTTGGTGGAACCTGGTCCGATCATTCGTTCCCAGACTGGGACAAACGCAGTCATTTAATTTCCCTGAAGGGAATAATTAAATACACTCAAAGAATTCTAGCAATGCACCACTCCACTGATTCTAATACTGTTTAGGAGGATATTTTTTTCTCTTAACCCTTTATCTAACAGAGTGGTAGATCACATTTAGAAAACATATTGAAAACATTATGTGTATTATTCCCCCTGGCAATAAGCAGCAGAAAAAAAACATAATTTTGTCATGGTTGGGTAGTTAACGGGTTAAAGGAACTGATTTAGCAAACTGCATTGCTTATCTGCTCCGCTTTGGTAATATCTTCTATAAATATCGTATAATATACATTTTCACTGCTATATCAACAACACCCAGTAAAACTAATTTCACAACTACTCCCTTTATCCTGGTTCCCCTCCAATTTCCCTAAACCGAACAGTTACAAAACACAACTATTATTGGTAAAAGTCAACTGTATCTTGACTGAATTGACAGTTTCTCCTTTTCTATTGATGACTTAACTGTTTTTCCCCCCTACCATTCAGGTGAACAAAACTTACTGTATAAAGAACTGGAATGAAGTTAAATGTTTTCACCTTTCAAGATATCCTTTCAAGTTTCACATGAATTTTCTTCCGGATACAACCCTGTATTTTATCCGGGCTGGGGACCGGCACAGGGAAACCCACTTTAGTTCCCGTGTGGCTACATAGTTTGCCAGTAGCATGAAGGGTCTTACCTAAGAACCCCCACTGGATTCAGTTTAACCAACTGTGCTATTCAGCCGCTCCTGGCTCCCAGTTAAATGCAGGACTGACTCTAAGATCGTTTTAAAAATCAACCCCCTCCCCTCCCCCATATCTCCCCAGTTTCCTTCACATCTTCATTTTATCTTGCTCCCTTTAGATCTTCTTCCTCCATCCAATTCACAGTTCCTTTCTGTTCGGCTCTCCACAATGGGGGGCAGAGAATTCAATGCCCCCAGACTCTGACGTTCTCCCTCCCCACATCTATAGCATAGACTCCACGTTGCTTTTTAAAACTAGTCTAAAAACTCACCTGTTTAAATGTTCACCATTCTATTGCTTTAATTAAGCTCATTAAGGTAGCAGCACTTATACCACATGCAAGGGTAAGTAAGGGTAATGTTGGTGAGATGCAGGATTTTTCACTTTTTTGACACCCCCTCCTCCCCCCTCGGTCCAAATTCTGCAAACTGCACAAGGGGCTCATGAGTGCTGTTCACATGACAAGTGCGTGCTCCTCCCTGTGAAGCCTGACTGTTAGAAATGAGGAAATTAGACAATCAAGAGTGTTGTTTGTGTTGACATCCTACAGGCAATTAGGGCCCAGTACTCACACCTGTTGACACTCAGCAGTAAGGGGTTGAGTTGGAGGGTTAAACTACTAAATAGCTCCTGTTTGCAGCTGTATCTGCAGCTCACCGCTCCCTCAGGGGATGAGTCAAATGTAGAAAACAAATAGCTAATAGGATGTTAACTTTATCCAAGGACCATCGAGAAACACTGCTGTGCTGGATTCATGGGTCTCTTGAAAGGCACTCCTAAACATCCATCCCTTTTTTTAACCTGTTTTTTTCCCTGACAGGGTCGTGGGGTTGCCAGAGCCTAACCCAGGTTGTTCGCCACAATAATACAGCCAATCACACTCACATTCACTCCTAGAGACAATTTAGTCATCGGTTCATCTATGAACCATGGTTTTGAAATGTCGGAGAAAGCCACACCCCAGAGAAAATCCATGCATCCTCTCGTGCTTGTAGCCCGTACTCCAAAACATAATGAATTATTTTTAGCATTGGTAGTGTATTGGGTTTCCTTTATGAGTTATCAGAGATTTGGTCACACCTGAATGACATGAAACCAGAAATGTATATAAAATACCGTCTTTAAAAATGTCTCAACTAAAAACAACAATAACAACCTGATGTTGAATGTTATCTCTTATCTCTAATGCAATTTTTAATGGAAAAAAGCTTTTCCAAACTGAGCCAGAATATTATTAAAATCTTTGTTACCTTTACAGGTTTTTAAAGGTTTGCAAATAAATGTAATAAATGTAATCAACATACTAATAAAATCTGGTTGTAAAGAGTTGGCAGATTTCAAATGGTTTAGTTCTCCTTTCTTTTCTAGACATATGGGGTAGTTGCTTATTATTAATGATTAGCATTAATGTGAAATTAATTATCAACATCATTAATTGACTTAATAGACTTTTTTTGCCTCAATGATTTCCTCTTCCTGAAAATTCCAACTTCTCCTTCAGTTTTTCACAAACACTATCAGCTCAGTGTTTGATACCTCTGGGGGGTAAACATGGAAAAGAAAAAGCACAAGAGAAGAAATTGTTTTCCCTACATTGATACTCTTATTATGTCCAGAATTGTATTAAAACAAGGGTGGGTGTGTTGTTGCTGTTTGCACATGGCTGTCACGTTGTGCTGTCGGCATTTTCTCACATTATTACACAGCTTTGTCGTCCTGCCCTTTTCTTATTCTCTGTACATCCACAGTTTTCAGAACTAATTATTCAGCGTTACAAAATACACGATCCTGCAATGCAAAAAAATAAAATAAAATCAATATGCATGACTGTGTGGAGTTGGACAACATTAGATGGTCGTGTTAAGGGGGACAAATCAAGTTTGACTCTCAAATAAGAAATTTATTGCCTTATACTGTACATTTGGGAACTAAAATTTTATTTTTTTTACAGCATCAAGTAAAGCTGGTATCAGAAAAGTTTCAACTCAGGAAACAATAAACCGGAAGTTTTGATTTCAGAGCAAAACCTTCACCATCTTTGTAAAACTGAAGGTTAATTTACAGCAGGTCATGGTCTGACCAGAGTTATAAAGAGAGAGAATCTCTCAGAATTAAATGCAATTTATCTGTCAAACACTCTAAAAATGGCGAAATACCTTTAAATACCTTGTGCTTCACATTGATTAATACCACATGAAATTTAAGTAGTTCATGAAAGAATCTCTGTGTAGTAGGACATGTAAAACAATCTGCAATTGACCACTGAAGACAAGTTTTTTGTTCATCTGGTAGAAAATACTAGCGTGTATTTGTAATAATATATGTCTAATGTAATGCTTTAATTTCCTCAACTGAGATAAATTTATTCTAAGAACATTCTACCACACTGTATGGTCACATCTGAAAAATTCAAAGTGTTTCCCCTCATTGAACTGTAATGATGATTTGATCATTTTTGCTGCCATTTGTGTCATTTTTACATTAAAACAAACCTACTGTACCTCAATCCAAACTGTATTTTGCGACATCGATATAATCAGTTTATTCCATATTGAAATGATTTGATAATGCTATAGGTCAAATTAATTTAGTTACCAGTTTACCTTTGTCAGATCAACCTGGTTCAATCGAAAGAGATTGGAATCATTTAAACAATTAATCGTTAAGCCTCTTTTTGTATTTTTTAGATTCACTTTGAAAACTCAGTGAAGCATTTCTAGTCACATTACATCACCAAAGAAAAATAACTGAGAATAACTTTTCCATAAATATTTTTAGATTAAAATCCCAAAGCTGTATGTGTGCTTGCTACAGACTGACTGAAAGACGAGGTCAGCTTTGAGTTCAGAAGGAGCATTCTCAAGAACCAGTCAGTTCATATTCAGGTTTTTTTAATATTATTGAAGTTTTCTCTTCAAGCTTGAGTTCGTCACATTTAAACCCTTCTCAGAATTTGTGCATTCAAGTGAGTAATCAGTGAATTGCGTTATGCTTTTGGATATCTTGGTCTGTTTCATCTGATTATTACCACACAGTGTGCAGTAGAAAAATTAAATACAAATGTTTATGTGGGCCTGGAGGCCGATTAGATGAGCATTTCATATCAGAGATCAGTGTAGAGCTAATATTTGTACATCTTTACCCTCAGACTACACAAATGACAGACTGAATTTACATTAAAGTCTTTTTTTCTGTTAGATTATCCTCCCTCCGTTTCTCTTTGATCGTGTAACAAGCAGAATAAAAGGCAGTTTTGGTAGATATTGTCCCAGCAGAGCCGCCTCCTCTGATAACAGTTGTAGCAATATTACAAAAGCAGCTGTGCGCCAGTGCTTTATTGAACCATCAAGAAAGGGAATAGAATAGAGGAGCGAGAGGCAAAACTGTTGCAGAAGAGAAAGGAAAAACATTAAGATAGTCTGAGGAGAGAAAAAGAAATAAAGGACATACGTTCAGACGGACAGTTGATCAATCTAATTCTGCTGCTTTCTCTGTCGCTGTCTGCGGGAATGACAAAGTTTCTTCATAAGTCTGCCTCCACGTTGGTTCTTGGCTGCACCAAAACATTAGAGGGATGAATTCTTGATTAAAGCAGGTATATCAAGGACATGACTCAAACCCAGGAGCTGAGTTTGACCTTTTGCAGCTTCCAGCGACATTAGCAATCGAATAAGTCATTTTAGATGATGGCTGTGCTTTCAGAAGACGACATGGACCGTTAAAGTTTAGTTTGGTCCCAGGTTGGGGGTTCTTGTCTGTCTTTTTTTTTTTTTTACTTTCATTTGCTGCTAACAGCCGCCTGCACTTACGGTGGTTATTAAGTTGTCCTCATGCTGCTTCAGATTGGAGCACTTTGGTTTTGTTCCTCTGTGTCACTGCTTTGGATCTGTGCTGCCAAGCATTGCTTCTACGACATAATGGGATTGAATTTGGGGATTTTCCAGCTCAAACTTCGCATTTCTTTCTCACAAGTTGACCCTTTTTTTTTTTAAATATTTCTTTAATTTCCTTAAGTTCAGAATCAAGTCACGCATTGAAGTTTTCAATCAAACTTTATTTATAAGAGCACTTATCATGCTATATGTTGCTAAAAGCACTTTACAATTAAAAACAAAACAGGGATACAGAAATTAAAGTAAAAATCCAACCCGTCCTTTACCCTGAAAGATACGTCCCATGACCCTAAACACAATAAATACTTATTATAAAAAAATAACCTATTAAACAACCTTTAGGCTCGAACATGCTGTGAGGAAACAGTACATTGGGAATGGGGTCCATTTCACAGGTGCAGGGAGTAACAATGAACACCAATAATGATGAGAATCGTGGCAAGAACCCCAGAAGAAGCCGGCAAGCTCTGACACAAAGGATCCCCACAGGGAAACACTGAGGCTAACATTATAATAAGAAAATAAATACATCAACAGCATTAAAATTAAAGTTAAATACAGAAAATAATCATAAACTAATGGAAATGCAATAAATAAGCAGGTAAGGTAATTAGGACTTTAACTGTTGATTTCAAGTTTACTTAAACTATTTAAACAAATGAAGACAATTTTTGTTTGCCTAATCAACACTTTGAATCTGTTTTAAAAAGATAAATTACATTTTTGGTAACACGAGTTTAAATATCAAAAACTATCAAACTGTTTTCTTAGACATATCAGCTGTTACAGAGGACAAACATGCTGGAATGTCTTAAGAATTCGTCAAAATACACAGATACTGGCTTTGTACCGAAACAAACAAATAAAAAAATTCTGTTGGACAATTTGCTTCCTGTTCGACAGCCAGAACCAGACCTCATTTAAATAAGGTTTGACTATAAACTGGATTTTTTTTAGAAAGCTTTGACACCAATTTATAGCCCCCCTTTTTGAAGAAATTAAACTCCAGTTTACACTTTTACAGAGGAGGATGATGAAGGCTGTGAAGAGTGACCCATTTGGGACCTCAGGGTGGACCTTTCCCCTGTCAGGAAAAGCATTTCAGTGTTTTCAGCAACCATTCTCAATTTTTTTTTTTTTTTGGTGCCTTTATTTTCTTTCCACATGTTTCCTGTGGATTTTCCATTTCTGTTTTACCCTTTCTGTTTTTCAGTCTTCAATTTCTCCTTCACCAAACAGTTCAGCGTTTCTTCTAAAATGTTTTCATGCAGTTTTACTCAGAACATAGAAAAAACTTTAAGCTTATGTCCAATGTCCAAATTCCCTCCCTAACTTCTAAAAAAACTATAAAATATCTTGGATTTTAAAAGCAATTCAAACACCATGCTCACCACCATGCTCACCACTTTTCTTTTTAAACAGCAAACATGATGTCACCAAATTCTAAAAGCATAATCCTAAAAAAAAAGGCCCACTTTATGAAAATTATTAATGAATCCATGTGTTCTAAAGATGAAAACCTTGATTGTTTATAAAAAATAGATTAAAATACTGTTTTTTTTCACATGAAAAACTGTCAAAAATGACAAATGCACTATATAGTGCACTAAGCAGTAAGTAATGCAGGAATTCTGACACAATCCAAGGCTTCTTCTTCTTTTTTTAAATAAAACTAAAAGCTGTGTCAGATAAAACTTCATAGTGTTCTTCAGCTGACCTCTGTATTATGGATATATTATAAACTTTGATGGTCAAAGCTAAAAAACATGAATTTCAAAACAAACTCCTACATTTGCATCTCATGAATTCCTGGCTTGTATTGGAATATCATCACATATTTTATCATATTTTTTTAAAGCTAAACATAAAGCTAACTTTATTCTAACTTCACTGTATGAGAATAAGAAAATACATTTTACTTTAGGTGGATCCTTAAATGGATCTAATTCTGCAGCATCATTTCCACTGAACTCACCTGTTTAGTGCATCAAGTCTCCTATAATGTGTAAAAACATATGCATGAACTCATCATACAGCGAATCATCGCAGGAATCCTGTGGGGTTTGGATTAACCAGCCCGCGATATGCTCAAAATCTCCCTCACAGGATGATGTGATGGGAAGCATGAGGTCATTCATCTGTCCGTTCTCGCATCCACAAGGTCACCAGTGGCGCTTTAATTGTCTCATAATGAATTTACCTCATTATCATCTTCAGAGATGATACAACAGAAACACTTTTATCCTCCCAGTCTGGTCGGGTCCTTCATCACCTTGAGGGTCATTAAGGCTTTTAAGAGAATGTTCTCAGACTTTACAGATTGAAAACAGTGTTGGGTTAAAAACAATGATCATATAGTGAAGGAAAACATGAATGAAAGAGTTCAAAGCTGCAGTTATCCAGCGAGATGTCTGCCTGCGTGCAGCGATGGCAGGAGGACCTGCAGCAGTAGCCAGAAGCTGTGTTTTATTATGAATGAGTCCTGGTGTGTCTCCGCGCGCCGCTGTTTTAATTGACACAAGGCCGAGTGGCTTTGATGTACGAGGCGTTGTGATGGCGGAGGGAGACGGGCGCCTCATTACTGCGGCCTCTCATCACGCGCGCGCAAACACCAGCCGCCTTTCATTGGGAAGCTGCAGGGAGAGTGAGGAGAGCTACGCAAATGAGGCAGGGGATGAAGGGAGGGATGAGCACGTCACTCTCCAACGCCACCCCCACTGTCCTAGGCTGAGGGGAAACCCCCGGAAGAAAGTACGAGACGTGGTTTTAAGAGCGTTCAAGGTCAGACACGTTTGGTGAGGATCAACTGCTGGGTTAATTTTGTCTTTATCATGGAGTTCGACTTTAGTTTGACACTTGCGGTGGGATTTGTGTATATATAGACTGCAAACTGACATACATACTTTAAATAAAATACAAGCTAACTTCTCCAGTCTGCATTAGAAATTCAGTGTGCAAAAAAGCAAAAATATTTCATCTCCCCTGTGTATCTGCATCTACCATAACAAGAATGTGGAGGCTTGGGATTCAAACTCAAATCCACACAGTCAAATCATGAGCCTGACTAAAGATTAAGTGGAATTCAAATCTTCAGAGTAGAAAATTTAATTTGATTGGTTCACCCTTGATTTAATGCCTAAATTATGCAAAAGCTCGAATGACTTTGACCTTCCTCAATTTAAATCAGACTAAGTGCAAAATCATTACATTTGGGAGGTCATAATTGTTAAATTCTATCTGACAGCGCTGTTGGTCCTCTGAGCTTGTTAAATAAATGCTTTGGAGTAACCATAAATAACTCTTTTTAATGAGAGCTGCAGATTAGTTTTGTGGTTGTCTTTTACCATCTGAGACTTCTTGTAGAGTGTCAACCTTAAACCTTTTGGAAAATATTTTCATGTAAGTAATATGCTCGTCATGTTGCATTTGAACTTTAGTAATTCTCTGCTGTGGTTAGATCAATTTTCTATTCCTCACTGCACAAAAAGCAGCTGAAACTCAAATCATCTTCCTTCCTTTTAGAATCAACAACCTTTTGTTTGTTGTTTTCAAATCTGCTGCATAGATTTAATACTCCACTAATGCTATGTTCACACCATGCACGGAGCTGGCGTTTAGCAAAGTTCACATTTGGATTGTCACTACATGGTACCAGCACATCTCCGGTACCTACAGCTGGAAGCAGCTTGGTGTGAAACATCAAAGCGGTGCAAAACTCGCAAATCTTTCTCCAGGCTTTTTCTATATAAGACTTAGGTGTTGTAGAATTCTGTACCGGGACAAACCGTAATCATCAATATCTCCTCCATGATCAATTTTCAAACGGCACCTCCGTAAATTAAAGGGATTGCTTCACTACAAAATCTGAGTCCCAGATTGGACATAGTTTGACCTGGTTTCACTGTCAGTGTGCTTTCAGGGGCAACAAGTTTTGAACATAGAGGCAAGACAAGTTTATTTGTTTAGCACAGAGACAATTCAAAGTGCTTTACATAAAACATTAAAATAAACAATCAAAAAATAGTAAAGATGTGATCATTAAAATAAAATTAAAAGAGAGTAAAAATATTTTAATTTAAAACAAGCATAGATAAAGAGTGCGGATGTAAACTTTTAAATACTTATTAGTTAAATTTAGCTGAGAACAGGTGAGTCTTTAACCTGGATTTAAATACACTGAGTGTGTCAGCAGATTTAATGTTTTCTGGAAGTCTGTTCCAGATCTGTGGAGCATAGAAGCTGAATGGTCCTATGGTGCAATCTTGGTCCTTGTGAGAACCCGAGCAGCAGAGTTCTGAATAAGCTGCAGTTTCCGTATTGTCCTGTAAAAACACTGTTACAGTAATCAAGTCGACTAAAGATGAAAGCATGCACTAGTTTCTCCAGGT
>NC_050515.1:21344100-21394382 GCF_002922805.2 Oryzias melastigma | reverse complement strand
TTTTTTTTTTTTTTTTTTTTTAGGGCGAGTTATGAACCATTTTCATCACTCTTTTACTATTTTCCTCAATGCTTTGTTGCATCTTTAATCGGCACCACTGATTTCACAGCTTTATTTTCCATTTTTCTTCTTCTGTCAGGCTGCCCGACGACTTGGGACAACATTTGCTGCTGGCATGGTGTTGAGGTGGGACAGGTGGTCAGCGTCTCGTGTGCCAACGTCTCCCAGCTGTTCAGCAACAATCAAGGTAAATCCCTTTCTTCCAACTACAAAACAAAGACTACAGCTGAATCAAGACATCTGTTGACTGCAATCAGGTCTTTGAATTAATGAAAAACTAGCAACTTAGCCTTAGAGACCCACTCCAAGAAAATGATGTTTTTGGTGTTTTTAACATGTTCTTGTGGCATTTCCTCATGGTGGAGGACATTTGATTGGGGCTCTAATGGTTATTTGAAAATAAAAGTAAAATCACTTTTCTGCAATATTGGGCTTTTTAAAGCTCTATCCTGGGTGATTTTCTCCTGTAAAGAAACACAGAAATTCAATTTTTGTCCCTGAAATTGAAAGACTCACATCAGCTTGATATGAGCAGAGAAGTGATTAATAATCCTGTCATCAGTCATGCTGATCCTCTTTTAATCCCTCTTCTTGTTACTGCTCCGGTTCTTCTTCTGATGGTGCTCCGGCACGTCTCTGGCTTATGTTCACCAAAGCAGGTGTTTTATTGTCTATCAGTGTTACAAAATCCTAAAAAGGGTAAAAAGATTTCACCTGAACATGCTCAGTACATCCATATTTTTGTTCCAGTGCAGCAAAGCCACCATGTGACCATGAGATCAGGCCTTTTTTTCTCTGTTTGTTTACATGACCCGCCCTCCCCAACTAACCTCTCTGGCCCCCTGTCCCATCCAGCTGGCCAGTCTTAAAAATACTAAATGTTCTCCATGAGCCGTCACACCGCATCAAGGATGCAGACACACATGGCAAATTGTAGTTTGAGCAAGAAAAAAAAAACTGTGAAATTGTTTGGCAATGGAGGAAAAAACTAAAATAAGTCAGTCCACATTATCTGGTGATAATCCTCATAAAATCTCTCTGTAATCCTTCAATAGTTGGATTAACAGATCAACTTCAGGGAAATACAATATTTTCTTGTATGTATTTTCTAAAAAAAAAAAAAAAATAAAAAAGGTCAACATCTCCTTCTCCGACAGTTTTATTCAGAGGCTCATCTCAACTTCTGCTGGATCCATGTAAAAACAGAGACCCTTCAATCTCTGGTGGTTTGTGTCATTTCAGTTTATTTGTAATTAGTTAGAGGGGCTTTAGTGAAAGCAGCATCGAACAGCCCTCACCCCCCATGTACCCCCTGTGGCTCGTAAACAGTGATCCTCTCAAACACACAGCTCAGACGGGTATCAGGTGGGCACAAACATTGAAGTGATTTTGAATTGGGTTTTAAATGGACAGATAATGAGTCCATGTTCACTCTTAACATCTTTTCATGTCTCAAGATGACGATTTAATGATTATGTTGTAATTTTGTTGGTATACTTTAAGATAAAAGTGACATTAAAGAGCGTATGGATTCATTTGTTTGGGGAACCCTTAAGCCTTTGAGCTGTAGTGTAAATCAGATTAAGAGCTCGGTTTACTAAAGGTTTTTGTGCAAAAAGAACATCTTCATAGTTGACAGCGCGAGCAAGACAAATTGCACTGACTGGATTGCCTTTTCATAAAGAGACAAAAAACGGCGAAATCCCATTATTCCCAATTTGAGGAACTCTGCAAAAGAGAGTTTCTGCCAGAACGTGCACAAAACTGGGAATAGTATCAATGCAAATAGATTCATTTAGATCAAGTTATGGCTTTGCAATAACTGTTGTTGTTTGGGGTATATATTTTGCACATTTGAGAAGCAGATGCAATCTGGTGCAACTTTTTGCACATACTGTCTGCAGTCATAGCTTCAAGGAGGAGATGACAATACAGTGAAAGAGGATAAAGGGAAAACATCCTCTGTGGTCATTAGGCATGCACAATAAATCGAGAATGTATCGAGATCGCGATATCAGCTTGTATTATATGCATATCGCAATTGGTTACTGTGAATGTTTACACTAGAGGTGTGTATTGGCAAGAGTCTGATGGTACAATACGTATCCCAATGCACATGTCAGGATACGATATGTATCCATACACATGCCACTATACGTATCCCGATACACATGTCAGGATACTGTCACGACCGGCTCACATAAAAGTCATGACAAACAAGAGGGAGACTGGGAAAGCTTTAACCAAAGGTTTAATTTAACATAAATCTAATCCAACTAAAGAAGAAGCTAGATGGGTTGGGACGGCTGCAGCTTCACCTGCCAGGTGGGAGAGAGAGACGCCATCACTCCCAGCAGCTTTTATGCCCTGTGTGGGATTGGCCAGATCCGCCCAGAGGGTGGAGACTCCAACTCAACCAGGACCTGCAAACAAAAAGGGGAAATCACACAGACACACAGGGCTGGAAAAAGAGGAGGCCGGGGTCGTAACAATACGATACGTATCCCGATTCGCATGTCACGATATGATGGGTATTCCGATACACATGCCACGATACGTATCCCGATACACATGTCGTGATACGATACGTATTCTGATACACATGTCAGGATACGATACGTATCCCGATTCGCATGTCACGATATGATGGGTATTCCGATACACATGCCACGATACGTATCCCGATACACATGTCGTGATACGATACGTATCCTGATACACATGTCAGGATACGTATCCTGATACACATGCCACGATACGTATCCTGATACACATGCCACGATACGTATCCTGATACACATGTCGTGATACGATATGTATTCCGATACACATGTCACGATACGTATTCCGATACACATGCCATGATACAACATGTATCCCAATACACATGTCACAATACGATACTTATCCTTATATTTTCACAAATTGTAGCAGAGACTACCAGAGAGTATTTTAAAAGAGTATGACTTTAAAATATGTTGTTTGAATGCTAATGATGCACCTTTTACATGTATAAATTTGTATAATGCACAAATTATTAAAATTAACAGCAGTTGTAAATCGCAAAAAAAATAATTTCACCAAAGCAGAATTTGGGTATCTTTTTTTTTACAACTTCTGAAAATTTTTTTTCAACATATGGTTTTCAAAACAAAATACATTTTAACAAAAAAAACAAAAAAAAAACAAAAACGCTAAAATGTCAATCCCCACTCTTCAATGGCTTCACGCAGTAAACCCGCAATATCCTCTCCGGTGTGGCTGTCACACATTGGTCGCGTTTGCAAAACATGGGACGCTAGCTTCCACTTGTCAATGATGTAATGAGCTGTGATGGTTATGTATGATTCTTTGCACCCAGATGTTCAAGCATAGCACGTCAGTGCCACTCTCTCAGCCAAACTGAGTTCATTAAACCCAATTTATTTTACTTCTTTGCATAGCTTGGGTATAGCAGTGTCCGTAATGTGTTGTCGGGAAGGTATGACATAACAGGGCTCTAACGTGTGAAACATATTTTGAATCCCTTGTTCTCCATCACACTGAGAGGGCGCATATCTTTACAAATAAAATTAAGTACAGATTGAGGTGACTTACAGTAAAATTTACATTGACTTTTATTTAAACAAACACTGTTGTAGTGAAATTTAAATTATGTATTAGTTTTTTGTTCTGCTATTTGTTCATGTATCATAAGTCATGTCGTCATCGCAATATTCATCACTAAAATCGTACTCACAAATTGTTTTCATATCATGCAACCCTAGAGCTCATGTAAATCGTTTGGAATGCCACCAGCAAAGACTTTTGGGGCAAAAGCTGACACATATCCATCACTGGAATTTTGGGGTTTCTGGAAGAGTCAAGGCGGATACTGGTCAGGGTAAATATTAGCAGTGTAATGATTAATCGACTCAATTGCTATAGATATATTTCTTCAATCAACCAGATCGATCTGTCTGAGGCAAGTTATTAATCCAATCAACTAATATCATTAACTAATAAACTAAAACAAATTGTGCCATCACAATAGACAACACACGTGATGGCAGCAATGCATGATCAAGGCATCATTACATTCCAATGTGTGACCGTTTGTATTGTTCAGTACCAGGTATTTATCTCTGAGTCACACCGGTTGAATTTTTGTCTAAAAATGTCCTGGATCAATTTTAGTTCAGTGAATCGGATTGAATCAGATCGTTCAAAATGAATCAATATCAACTATAAATCATATCATCAACCACATATCATGATATGAATCAGATCATTGTTAAAATTAATCATTACATGAATCCTTATTGCTGACAACTTTTTGTTTTCCCCTTTTTTTGCAACATCATAATTTTACACTTAGTTTATGCACTGCACATAATATCACAGTGATCCCACAATCAAATCTAGAAGAACTTTACTTTCCGGCTTAGCTCATATCCTGTTTGTGATTGAATGTTGGTGCGTATTGGTTGGGCATTGATGCGATGTTGTCACTCTTTTCAGGATGTGTTTTTGCTTGTTCACATGATGCAGTTCACTGTTTTCAACAGAAGCCTTGGATATTGCAGAATAAGAACAATCAGAGCAGCCGATGATTGAAAATCAACATTGTGTGGAGGGATTAGGAGGCGGAGGTTGGTACAGATGACCTCATAACTCGTAAATTTAGCTGTGCTGCTCATCCTGCCTTTCCAATGGGACTCGACATGCACAGAAAATAATGAATTGGAAAATCAAAGAGTTCACTGAGGAGCCACAGGGTTTGTGTAGAGGAGTTGGCATTGCCTGATAAGCATGGCAGTATGAGCTTTAGCACCTTCCCAAGGGTCTCGGCCTTCAAACTTGCATTCACATCGAAGCGTTAGCCGCGGCCGCAGGCCTGCAGGCTCTGCACGCTACACTCAGCTCAGGCTAATGCACAAGGATATCGGTGAATCCACCCACAACCCGACCCCCGCACGCAACATTTTCACCTCATGAAACTCTGATTTCGCCACTAACTTTGAGATGGTATCAGTGAAAAAACATCTTTACTTTAAGCACCTGATAATTTATTCTAAAATAAGAAAAAATGTTTTCTGAGAATTCAACTAGGTTTCTCCATGGACCTGAAAGTCAGTTTTACCTAAACGTTTTGTAAGATTTACAATCAAATTTGAGATATTCATTTATATCTTAAAATAATTCATGAACATGTAATGTTGTCTTTGATTCTCTATAATATTAGCAGTGACTTTATTTTAAGCATTAAAAGTCAAGATGCCAGGAAACTGATATATTAGCGTGGGTCAGGTCAACTTTCAAAATATAAAGCACCTGATGCTCTTTTCAGTTCTGTTTTTTTCACATGGACGCATTTCTATTAAATAGTGGACAAGGAAAAAACAAATTGTGAGTGTGTGCAGTTGTCTGTTTTGTGTAACCCTGCAATCGACTGGCAGACTGTTCAGGGTGTACCCGTCTTTACCCTTCTGTAGCTGGGTAAGCTCCAGCAACCCTGTGACCCCAGATGGGAATAAAACGAGTCTAGAAGATGGATGGAATCTGAGACACATAAATAAGGAGGAGCTTGTATTTAGAAAATCATTTTTGAAACACTTTTTAAGGTAAAATTAATGTTTTGAGATTGTACAAGAATTTACAAAGCTAATAAAACAGACCTCCTAAAAATAAGTCAAAAATTCATAAAATTTGGACAAAAAAACAAGCAAACAAAAAATCTGCAAATGAAGAAAGAAAAAACAAATATTTTTATTACAAGAAAAAAGTTCTAATCACTAAGACATGTTTTCTCAAACTAAAATTAATTTGGTAACAAAAAATGTTCTTGATAAGATTATTTTTCTTGGAAGACACAAAATAAGAGATTTTTTTTAAAATGAATCTTTTTTAATTTCCTAAGATTGTGTTTTTTTAGTGAAAGGAGTGCACAGGGTAATACTGAAAATGCCTCTAAAGAGAATTCCATAAAGTTTGTGGAAACAGATGAGAGAAACTATGAAGTGTTTCATCTGGGACTCTTTTGGTGCCAGCAGACTGAAGTGTCTCCAAGAAAAAAACATTTATTTTGATTTCTAAAATGCCCCAAATCATCAAAGAATTCTGCAGTTCAAAATATCATAAATGTTGGTTATTTTATCCAAGCGTGTGAGGAGGATGGGATGGGTGGAGGAAAGTTCAGGTGTGGTGTGTGACAAAAGAGTGTAGAAGATTGAAATCAAAGCTGTAGTAGACTGTGGTTCTGAGAAAGAGACACGAGGCAGATCTGAAGATGTTGATGTTCTCTTTGGGATGGACGCGGATGGATAGGATCAGGAATCAGAGCACATGTTGAATATTTTGCAAATAAATGCAGGGAAGCAGATTGAGATGGTTATATGGAGAGGGGGGGGACAGATAATGATGATAAAAGGATGCTGATGTTGAAGCTACTTGGAAAGAGGCCTAGACAAAGACTAAAGAGGAGGTTCATGGATGTAGTCAGGGCAGAATAGGAAAGGGTGGATGGTGTGAGCCAGGAAGATAAAGAAGATGGATGGAGATGGATGATTCATTGTGGAAATGCTTAAAGGGAGCAAAGAATATGAGGGTTATTTAATCTTAACCATTCAAGCCTTTACTGAAATTTCTGCATTGTGATTAAAAAGTCATGACCTGTAATTAGTCAATCTAATTCACTTTTCTTATTTAGTCTAATAATTGCTGTGAAAGCCTCATTTTGAGGTATTTTCATTTAAATTTAAAATTTGTGGCACAGTATAAGATCAGAAGACGACTAAAATGTAGGGTCTTTTTTTTTTTTTTATTAAAACAGACTTCCAACCTTTACTTTTATGCCACCAAGGGATATTTTTTTTCAATCTAAAACAATTGAGAAAAAATAAAATAGAAAAACACACATCAACTTCATAGTGGTCTAAATTAATATATCTGAAAAATAGTTTTATTTTCTGAGCAATCCCTAAAATATTGACCATAAACTTTGAAGAACCTGTAGGGGTAAGGGAAGAATTTTGATTGGGCCTTACATATCGCTGTTCTAAGGCCCAACACTCTTTACAGTCACATCCCATCCACCCATGCACACACAGTCACACTCTAATAGTAGCAGAGTTTACATGCAAGCTGCCAGTCAGACCTCTGAGCAGTGTAGACCTCAGTATCTCACCCAAGGACACTTTGACACATGGGCAGGCAGAGAGGGAACCAAACCTGCACCTTTTCATAGGTCAACCACTCTACCTCTACACCAAAGCTGGTCCAATCAACAACAATAATGAATGCTTACTGTCTATTAATTAGCAAACAAACCAGAGCCCCAGATTTGAAATCATTCCAAATATATTTGTATGAAGCAGACAGCTCAGTTCTAAGCATTAGCTTTATATTAGAAAACATAAAAGCAGCTTTTCAATGTGGAGCTGTTTCCTTGGAGGCCATGTGTTAATGACCTGCAAAGCAATGCTTTAAATTAAAAACAAGATAAAGGGTCTGGCACTAGATACAATGCTTTTTCTGCAGCACCATGACCAGTTCAGACATTCCCTTATTTAGGAAGCAGCTTTGCGACACATTTAGCATAGCTTTAAATTTAGTTACAAATCTGTTCTATGTAAATTGGTAAATGAAACTGAGTCAACTAAAAACTTATAGTTGTGTTTCTGTCAATAAAAAATAAACTGCATAAACTTCTGCGTGTTCACAACGATTTGAATAAAGAAATACTTAAAAAAGCAAATTACTTACTTACTTTTCTTCATGTATGTATGTCCTCCATCATGATAAAAACTCTATAAGAACATGTTAAATCACCATTTTCACCAGAGTCGCTCTTTAATGTCTTTCCATTCTGTTATTTATAGTTTACTCCAGAGAAAACTGTTTCTGCTTCCAGGTTACATTTACAGGAACTGCACTGAGGAGGGATGGTCTGAGCCCTACCCGCCCTACGAGGATGCCTGTGAATTCACGGAAGATGAAGATGCAGAACCAGAGGTGGGTATTTTCATAGTTGAATTAAACATAATTTTAGTTGCATATTTCTGTATATTTTTGCTGCCAGACTTTCACATTCACAATGTTCTGTTATTAATAGTCAAAACTCCTTTGCACATTCAAGAATCCAGCAGATATTTTTTGCTCATATCCATAGATAGCGTGCTCTTTTATATGCAGTGCACTGCAGTCTTTGCATCTAATTCCAATTTCAGCATCTAGACAGGCAGGCTAAATAACAGGGTCTTAGTTTAAATGCGCTGGAAAGGTGATAATTAGGGTCCTGTGCTGCAATTTGAGTCATTCAAGACTGTTGTAGAAGCATCTGTCCTTTCTTTCTTCATGGAATATTGGATGCCAATAGATGGGCTTATTATAGCTCAATCAACAAGCAAACTAATTTAAGTTGAAAAATGTACTTTTTTATGCCTCATTTCTTTCAAAGACAGTGATTGATTCAAACTAACATTATCCCATGTGTTTTTTTAGACAACATACTTCTCCAACTTCAAGCAGGTGTACACAGCCGGCTACGCTACCTCCCTCATCTCTCTTATATCAGCTATTTTTGTCTTCACTGCCTTTAGGTAACACTCACCCTTCCCATTTTGGTTTGTGAAATTGTGATTTACCCCCTCCCCACGGAGACACATTTGTTACCAAAGGAGTCTTTCAAGTAAAGTTTGTCTCTCTAGGAAGTTTCACTGCACCAGGAACTACATCCACATTAACCTGTTCTTCTCCTTCATCCTGAGAGCGAGTGCAGTTTTCATCAAAGACGCCGTTCTGTTCTCTGATGAAAACCTGGATCACTGTTTCATGTCCACGGTGAGTCCTCGGCTGGGTCGAAATGGCCTCAGTCACAATCAGATTTAAAAGATGCTTTATTCAGCTACATTTCACATTGTTTTTAGAATGTTTTTCTTTTCTTGTAAAACTCTAGAATATTTTTCATGAGAAGGAGGACAGTAAAATGCAGGGAATGATGGAGTGCACTAATAATGAGTCTTTCTCTTCGTACCTTTCTGCTGATAAAGCTGTTGCGCTGAAGGTAAGAGTCCCTCTTGTGTCTGCGAGGGATCAGCGTCAGCACTCTGTGACTCATTTACAGGGGAAGTGAGGCAGAGACAGTCAGTGATTCGAGAACAGAAAGCCCTCCTGCTCCATCTAAGCCTGAAGGAAAAGCGTTTTTTGAAAAAAGCAGACAGTTTTGACAAATACACAAAAAGAAAAAAGCAGTTAAATTCTAAAAATCTCATTTAGTTATGAGGTTGTCAGCATTTTGCTTAAAAAATGTTTGATTTGTAATTTCTAAAGCCATTAGGCTGAGTTAAATTTGAACTGCTGCAATCATATCTTAATATTTTGCAATACCAGAAATCCTACCAAAATTGAGGCAATCCCATCATTAGAAAACAAACAAAAAAAAAGTCAAAAATCTAAAAACTTGAAAAAATGCTCAGTCCTGCATAAAGTCTCACTCCACTTGAATTTTGTGATTGGTTCAACTGGTTTAATTTCTACGTCATTTCAGAAGTTTTATGTCATCATGCTTTGGAGCTCCACTATAAAAGCCCCGCCCATCTTTGATTCTGTAACCGTCGGTAGATATCATGTTAGCCTAAGCGCGGCTCGTAGGCGTTTTGCCTTCAATTGCCAAAAATCTACTGATTTTCACAACTTTCCAGTGGATTTCGAGGTTAGGCAACAGTGGTTTAATGCACTTGGCATTGAATTGAGAGAACTCCCGGAGGTCCTGGTGATGGATTAGCAATACTCAGAAATACTCAGAAATGCATTTTAATCTTAACTTTCTTTATATATGTCCACCATCATGAGAAAAATACTTCAAGAACATGTCAAAAACACCAAAAACATAATTTTTATCAAAGGTGGCCTTTGAAAAATGTTGTCTTTAGAAGATTTATTTCCCAGAAAAGCTTGGTGAATGAGCTTCCCCGACTGATCCATGTTTGTTTGTTTGTTTGTTTGTATGACAGACATCCTGTAAGTCCGCTGTGGCCTTCTTCCAGTTCAGCATCCTGGCCAACTACTTCTGGCTGCTGGTGGAGGGCATGTACCTGCAGACGCTGCTGGCGCTCACATTTGTCTTCCAGAAGAAGTACTTCTGGTGGTATATACTCATAGGCTGGGGTGAGTACACGTCTTGTTAGGATGCTGCTCTCCTCTGACAATTTTCTTCCTCTCTGTGAGTCTATACTCCTCGTTAGAGCTCCTTTGTTCCTCCTTTCTAATGACCAGGTCACTGTGTTTGTTCATCCCAGGTCTCCCAACCACCATCATAACAGCCTGGATCCTAACTCGAAACTTCTACGATAACAGGGGGTGAGCTGCTGCTTGGAGATATTTAGAGAAAACATCTTGGAGAAAACTTGAAAATGTATAAATATAAAGAAAAAATTTAAAAGTGTGCAATACATCAAGATATGACTAGCAAACTGACTGTGGTATGGACGTATTTGAACAAAAAAACAAAAATCAAAATAAACATAGTCACCTTTTTTTTGGCCACACTGTAACTCTAAAAACAAACGGTCCAAGGTAAGATTTTAGAGTAGTTTTGAAGTGTTTTTTTACCGGAAGACCTTCCTCCCCAATGCTAATATCCAGTTAGGATATATTTCTTTTGGTAAATTATTATTTTTATAGTTTTATGCTTAATTTGTATTTGCTTGGATCATTTGTATTTTAAATAATAAAAACATTATTATAAACTTATATATAATATATATATAAACTTTGTGTTTATAATCGGAATCATTAATGTAAAATATATTTGCAAAAATTGTAGCATATTTATGACTAAAGGACGGGACCATGAGTAAAATAAGGAGGAAGCTATGGCATCATGGGAGCATCTTTCTATAGCAGAGAATACAGGGAGAAGTGGATGTTTTTTTGTAGTGTTTGTAACTTTTTCCGAATTTCTGGAAGGTTCATTCAGAGTTAGTTTCCTATTTGATCATCAGTCAATATTGACTTATCCCTACATAATCATTTATCTAATATTGGATACATGCATTTCTAATACTCTAATACTCATTAGCATGATCCAAACTTTCCATAAAAAACACTGTGTATAACTTCGTCCATGTTTTCTGCTATGTAGTTCATCATTATTCCACTAGGGGCAGTAGAAGGGCTTTTCTTGCTTATTTCAAAATGGCTGCCTCCATGAAATCTCAAGAACACTTTTGACGGGAAAAGGTTTTGCTAATTTCCCAAAGTTTATTGGGAGAATAACTCACTTGCAGTTATTCAGAGTTTAAACAACTACTTGCTGTATTTAAATAATGGTAAATGTGTGGATAACTATTCTTTATAACATAGATACAGTATGTTAAAATGCATGTATCAAATTTGAGACAGTAGGTAAATAAGGTGCTTTATTCCTGAACCTGTACCTCACGCCAGCATTTTTTTTTACATTTTTGTGAGCAAAAACTTACCAAATCATCATAATATCACATATCATAATTTATGAAGAAGATACTTTTATTACAGACTCAAGGTCCATTTGCCACAAAGACACAACAGATAAAGTACTTAAAAGCAATAAAAGAATGTACATATATATAATAAAAAATGTAAAAAATAAAATAAATAAAAAGAGACACTATGATAAAAGTACAAGAGCCAATAAAAACAATGACATAAAATTACAAAGTATTGTAAACTATGCTATCTATATCTCAATAAAATAATATATTGCATTTTTATGTTTTTTTATAGGTTTTCTTTTTATAAGCATCTTAATTCCAAAAACAGAAGAAATAAAGCTGTCTTTTTTTGTTCTTAATATTTGGTTGTATTTAAACCAACAGAGCTGGTGTGTACTTCCTGATGGTTGTGAATCACAACTTGCAGCTGAGTTGGAAATAAAAGTACTCAGTCATGGCTTTTATTTTTAGGAGGACATTTTGGCTCTTTTCTTTATTGCGTCTTCTGTGATGAAACAAACAAACTGTAGCTTTGAGACTATCTTGTTTACGTTGTTATTGGTTTTGTGCGTCAGGTGTTGGGATGACACAGATGTGGCCTTCATCTGGTGGATCATAAAAGCCCCAATAACCATATCACTGCTGGTGAGTACCGGTTGCTGAAAAGGGAAGGAATTGAAGGACCTGAAGAGTCTTCCATCTTGGAATTTAATCAAGAAAATGTGATTTATAGAAATGATTACAGTTCCTTAGCATTCATGATTTAAACTTTGTTTTCATGAATAACAGTTGTAGGTATTTTAAAACAGCATTGGAGGTTAACAGTTTGCTTCACATAGGTAAACTTCTTCATCTTCATCAATGTGATCCGGATTCTGGTCCAGAAGCTCCGGTCTCCTGGAGTTGGTGGCAACGACACCAGCCACTTTAAGTAAGACGCAGCGTTCCCGCCGACAGTTTGCACAAGTAAACCTTGAATCCACACGTGCATGTCGCGTATTTATGCAGGAGACTGGCCAAATCCACCCTGCTGCTCATTCCCCTGTTTGGGATGCACTACATGGTGTTCGCCTTCCTGCCAGAAAACACAGGAGCTGAAGCCCGAATCTTTATCGAGCTGGGACTGGGATCCTTCCAGGTGCAGCAGCAGACACACATGCAAAGAGAAGAAGAAGTGGTCCCGCCTCAGCTGCATTTAATGGTTCTTTTGTTCCCGCAGGGGTTTGTTGTGGCGTTGCTGTATTGTTTCTTGAACGGTGAGGTAAGGAAGCACACTGTAGTTTTAATGCAATTTACACATTTTTGTACTGCTTATCGTTGATTTTACAAAAAACTCTAAAACTTGGGACTGATGTGGTTTTGCTCTCATCTGCTGATAAAAGCTGCAGGCGGAAACAATAATGAAAAAACTAAATAGATTTTGGTAAGCCTGAGGTGTTAGTTTGAGTTTATTCAAGGTCCATTTAATGAAGTCAAGTCTGCAGCCGTCAGAAAACTACACAACCGTTCTGTAACTGCAGCTGCAGGGCAGAGTTTGGGTGAAGTCGAATTTTTTTCCAAAATAATTTGTTGTTCTGCAACAGACAGATGAGTAAGGAACGGGAATACGAACAGGTAAAACATTGAAATGCTCAGTTAGGCAGGCATGTATTCCTAAATAACTCAAAAATACAGAAAATGAACAAAACATCAAATAATTAGAAGGAAGTTAATACGTTTTTGTTTTGTGAAACAAGAAAATCTCAAAATTTACTACAGGAAACTAGATCAAAATCTAACTCTAACTCCAATAGAAGTATCATATATGCTTTCATGTATCAGAACAGAGCTGAATACTGCAATATTGAAAATCTGTATCAATTTTGGTATAAGATATTGGTATAGATAGAATACAATATTGGCGTTTTTTATGCACAAAAATTAAAATACAGATGAAATATTGATACAAAAAATACATTTTTTTACTTAAAAAAAGTTACAAAGACAGCAAAGAAAAATATCAAAATCTAAAATTGAAGGTGTTTCAGAGTGTTTTAAACAAAACTTTCTTTAATAAAAAAGTGACTAAGTGATAACTGGCATGTGAAGCTTTTATGTATTAAATCTTCAAACAGGTTTGTCCTTCAAACTAATACTTTGTTAAAAATACAAAATGGCGATTTTTTATTTGCTTTTATTTTACAAAAACACTGAATTATTGCAAAATTGTTGCTTGAACAAAGTGAATATCATTCCCAGAAATCACTGGGGTTCAAAATCTTATTTAGTATGTATAAGGATGGCTCAGTATTCCTTTTTCTTTTCTTTAACGAGTCAGTTTTTAGATAGTCGGTTATGGCTAACCCCATAAAAAGTATTTTCTAGACAAAATCACGTTTGAAAATAGTTCGAAAAACTCAATTTGTTGTCTGAACTTATCAAACATTTTTACATTTAAGGTTGTGTTTATAAAATAAAATATTGGAATTGACTGAATACATATATAAGATGTGTGACAAGAATATAAATTCTAAGAATGTTTCAGTCAGAATTTCAGTGCAGGCTGAATTCCCAACATTACCTTTTTTTTTGTATCTCAGCAGAGTAAAACCCACAGGTTACCCATAAGTGTCACAGGTTTACCCACAGACATTTTGGGCTGACTGTCTTTAAAGCCAAATTTGATCATATGTATTACTTATGACATTTATGGAACTGTTTTAGTTTTCAGTTTTGAAGTAAAGTGAACATTAAGTTATGATTCATCTTCCTTTTGTCCACTTTATACATGTTTTCATCGGTTTAGAACAAACTGGTCCACTATTGATTTGCATTGAAGTGCTTCAGAGTGGTTTCAGATTTAAAGAAATCTTTGTTACAACACACATGCATAAGTCAGGTAAAAATACAGAGTGGAGGAAAATCCGCAGAAACCGTCAAACACAGACGAAGATGTTCGGCCTCACATTGAGGCTTTCTAACACATTAGAGTCATTTGTGAATCTGACCCTTATGACTTATGTGAACTATTATTCAGATTAACTTGCTGAACATTTGTAGTTAGGGATTGTCCAAACTAAATTTCCAACTGAAGTTTTATTTAAAAGGTTTGAGTAGCAAATCTGGCAAAACAGAGAGTTTAGTTATTCTTCAAAATGTGTTTTAATGAGTTGTCCATCCATCCATCCATCTTCTTGACCGCTTTGTCCCTTCCGGGGTCACGGGGCGCCGGAGCCTATCCCGGCTACTGAAGGGCGAAGGCGGGGTACACCCTGGACAGGTCGCCAGTCTGTCGCAGGCTTATTGAGTTGTAAAGATGTAAATCTTTTAGGATTTACAGTCATTTTTTGAATACCATTAACTATCTGAAAGACAAAAACACAAAAGCCATAATCATTTATTAGTAACCTGTAGCATTACAATGACTGTGAAAATGTCAAACCTGCAGTCAAATGATCACATTGCAGCATTACAGTCCCCACTCCCATAAATAACATATCTTTAAAGACCTTACTTTACAATAAGATGGAAGTATCTGCTAGCTAACATCAGTTAGTATAACTACTGGGGACTGATACACTGATAAACTACTAACAGACAAGCTCAGTCTTACAGTGGCCTCTGCTGGAATATGTTGCATTATTCAAGAAATAGATGGAGAAATGGCAACTGCCTTTTCTTCTTTGGTGAGAATGAAATCAATTTGTTTAATGTGTAAAATGTCAGATGAGTCTAAATTATTACTATTGCTGTCATTCAGAATAGTCTGCATATTGTGGCTCTAATGAAAGCCTGGAAATATTCACACTCTTTGTTTTTAAGTGTATTCACAGCAAAGCCAAATATTGGGAATTGGATTAAGGGCTGTGGGGGCTGGGACTGGTCTGTTTGAGACACACAAATACTTAAAAACTAAATGGCAAAGCTGTTAAATTGAGCTGAGATAAAGTGTGACAATTCAAGATCACATCCCTGCTTATAAGAGAAATGGTAAAGGATCGATGGACCTTTTTTTGGAAGAAGCTGTCCGGAAAGAGTTCAAATTAAGAGTAAAACAGTCAAAGTGGAGTAGAGGACCTAACGTTGACGTGTCTTGCAGGTACAGGCGGAGCTGAAGAAGCGCTTCTGGAAGTGGCAGACTCAGAGTTATCTCAGCTACAGTAAACGGCGGCGCACATTATTCAACGAGAGCAGCACCATCACTCAGATATCTGTGCTGGACAAATCCAGTCCCAAAGACCAGCTGGCCTCAGAAGCACAGGCACTCACACCGAGCAACGTCTCTACCGTCTAAATTAAAATAAAATATATATATATATCACCTGACAGCAGCTGGTACTCAAGTCCTTTTCTGGGAACCTGATTGATCTTTGGACCCGAGCAAGGACTGAACCACAAAGCTTGAATGTTGAAAGTACCCTATGCTTCTATGAATTTATTACTAAAACTATGAGACAACAACTCCCCACACATGACAACTCAAAGAGCAACTCAATGACAGATCATCGTTGTTTTGTGTGTAATTCATTGAAAGTTTGATTTAAAAAAACATAAGTTTGTGGTTAATCTCCTATAAATAGTAATAAATATTTGTTCTGACTTCTATCCCTCTCATGCTACGTTCACACCGAGCATGTGACATGCGTTCAAGAATACACTTAACACTGGTTCTTGAACACGATTTGAGCTGTCACTATCTAAAACCAGAGTATGTGCCTTCAGTTGGAAGAGGATTGGTGCAAAATGTCAAAGCGCTGCAAATTTAGCAAATCTTCCTCCAGAATTTTCTTTTCACAGATCAATTCTGATACATAAAAGATCTCCTATTACTCCAATCTCTACTTCAAGATGCATTTTTAATTGTTAGAATTAATAAGGACGTCATCCATGCATCAAAAATCGGAGTCCCTGATTGGTCAAACTTCAGCTGGTTCAACTTTCAGTGTGCATTCAATAGCTGCACGTTTTGTGAGAGTTTTGTAATGTGGAAGTGATCGATTGAACGTGTGTCGCCGAGGGCAGTGTGAACGTAGCATTAGAATGTGTTTGTGGTGTTAGTTCACATTTCATGCTAACAAATAAAAAGGGAAAAGATGAGCACAACAAAAACAAAGGTTTTTAGGATGTTTAAAGACATTTTATGAATGTTAGTATTGGAATTTATTTAATTGTGAATACTGGACAAGTTTATTTTATCACAAAAACACAACATGGAACCTAAACAAAAGATACGTTTTTGTAATAATGTTGAGCTACATGGAATCAGTGTCCTTGACTTTGACTCCCTAGTCATAATCGGCTCCATTTATTCATAGAAACCAAGAAAAATGTGCTTGAAACCCACTAAAAAGCTGCAGAAAACTTTGGGGAATGTTAAGGACTTAAAGCTTAGTTGAATAAATACTGTTTGACAACATGAACAAATCCTTGAAATTACAGTTTGAAAAAATGTCCTGGCATACATCACAGATACAGGGCTGTCGTTTATTACCTTCTAAAACTAACCCTCAAGAGGTGAAATCTGCCAAGTAGGAAGATGTTTTAAGGCTGCTTAAGTCCTCACTACACACTTTATTACCTCTTATTAGACAGACATGAGCCTTTTCACACTTTTCTCTCTTGTTTAAACTGATAAAAGTTCAAACCTTCATAGAGAAATAAATCCAGTATTTTGGAATGAAAACAAAGATCTGATCACGATTGAAGGTTTATGTAGATCTGGTTAACTGAACCCATTCATGACACAGAAGAAAGATTGCACTAAAAAAAAGTAGCGAGAAACGAGAACTGCGATTTTGAAGGGGAACATTTTAATTTAAAAAGATCTGTACCAATGGTTTTATATGTGTATTATGTAGACTTTAGATTTAGAAATGCCTTAGGATCGGAATATTCTCTTTTTTTTCCTGACAACAAATAAGCCAATCTGCTCTTTTAAGAAGTCCACCCAACCCAATTGGTTTTATTGCTGGTATGTAGGCATATCTGTGCAGGTTTTATAGGAGCTCCTCAGCTTGTTGATGGACCACATAGATTGACAGAGAAATATAGATATAGTTTAAGTAAAAATAAACATAAAAAAACATTTTTGATAAGCAACCCTTGGTGTCAGACTTGTAAGAACAAGACTGGCATTAGACCCTCTGATTCTTTGGTATCTTAATGAAAGTAAAAAACAATTTGACATTTTTCATGGAGTTGTAACTTTTGTTGAAAAATGAGAATTGTAAAAAAATATATATATACACAAAAAAATATTTCAGAGAGTGGAACTTCGCCCATAAAGGCAAATGTCTTTGGTTATTCTATTTAGATTGTTTTAAACTTTTCAGCTTCATCGTGATAGCCATGCTTCAACCAACCAAATGGATGAAAACTTTGTGATCAGTCCAATCATTTTTCAAAATGCCTTATTCATTGGTGGTAGATCTATGTGCGCATTTGCGACCCTGTGGTCCACCGTGACATATCTTGGTTGGTATAGGCTCCAGCAACCTCAATGATCTTATATAGGATAAAGTGAGTGTAAGAAATGGATGAATGAAAGGCTTTACTTTAACTTGGATAAAAAATAGAACTTTAGTTTTCCATATCAAAAGTCAGTTTTCATTTTTTAACTTTATTTAACCCGACAGAAGTTGGATTGCAGGAATAAGTTCCTCATGTAAACCAAATTGGTCATGTTTTCTTTAATCTTTATCACATAGAAAGCTGCACAATGAGTTAAAGTTAGGATGTTACCACAGCAGTTTTCTCTTCATTTGTTCTTATTTTATGCAAGATCTTGTTTTGGATGTATGATTTGAATCAGTCATTGATAGTGTTGCCAAAATTCATCTGAGTGAAATGAAGAATTGTCTCAAAACAGAAAAACCTAAAACATTTTTATTCCTTTTTTAAGTTATAGCTTTTATGGTCTTTATCATCTTTCCTCACACGAATTTGAAAACCTTTGATTTCTCTGTGTGTTTTTTCTAAATGTTCATGTCCACTGGACACCAAAGATGTTAGGTTAGACCGGGGGTCTACAACCTGCGGCTCCAGAGTCACATGTGCTTCTTTGACTCCTTCATTGTGGCTCTCTGGTTTATAAATATTGAAAAAAACTACCAGAACTAAGGCACACCAGATTAAATAGTGGATTTTCTATTTTTGAATACATTCAAGGATTTTAAGCCGTTTAAAAAAATACACAAATTTCTGACTGAGAAGCACCACAAATAGTGAAATAAACTTTTTCATCCCTGTTTAGTCATGTACTTCTACATTAGCTGCATTTAGACGATCCTGTGTGACACAGGGTGTCTTTTATTTTGAAAGGGAGTCATATAAACCTCTGTTGAAAGTAGTAGTATTTAGTAATAGTATTTTCTCTTTATGTGTATGTCTTATTTATGCCAAAAAAACAACAGTTTATTCATTTATATGAAAAAAGTAACATTAACATGGATGCAAATCAGTGTGTTTAGTTTTCTAAAGGGCGAGGTCAGACTTTGTGGCTCCTCCTGGGTTGTGGTCAGTAAGAAATCCCCTCCAATGGCGCTGTAAGTGTCAAAGGTTGCAGACCCCTGGGTTAGGCTTTGCTCATGTCATATAAGAACAAATCTCCTGTTCTATAATCTGTTTTTAGTTTGTATTTTCTTTTCTTTTCCTAATAAACTGAAGAAGATGAGCAGAATTAAAGCTAATTAACCCTTTAACACCAGAGCTTTAGCTCCAGTATTAACATACTCTGGACTCTTAAACCACATTTCCAGTAGATTCTGAGAAAAGTAGCCTTACATTGATATGCAACACTTAACAGCAGTAAAGTGTTTATCCGATCAATGTAAATCAGCTGATTTTATTGTGGAGAAAACAGCTTTGCTCCATTAGGCAACACTTTACGTTAGCAATGTGTTGCATAACGGCACAAAGCTGATAGGAAAAGCCGCTTTAGAATCAGCTGAAGTTAACAGCGTCAACTGTCAATGGTTTGTGTTAATTAGATCTCATGAGCCAGTTGTTCCATTTTTGCAGGAATGCAAGAGCTGCCAAATGATGTGCTTTTTACATCTCCCAGTATTTGGCAAATCATTATTTAATTTGGTTCCTCTTTATCTTACGGTTTGTTAATCCTTATCTGTGTGTGACGTCAGTGTTGTAATACTAACGCAGAGCCATCTGGTTTGTTGGCATTCCTGTGTGATCGCGTTACATCGGAGCTCATGGGAAACTGCCCGTTTTGTTATCAGTGGTTCTGCCTGCAACATCTTGCACAGCGCATTAGCGCACATCTGGAGCACTAGACTGTAAAAGCTATTTAATCATCAGATTATTTCGTTGTTAGTGTGAATGTAAGTCGACATGAACCAGCGTTTTTTGTAGTTTTAGAATAAAGTCAAATGTTGGTGTAGAAATCTTGAAACTTGCCTAGTACGTGTTTAAACGCCACATATTTTTGTAGAGTAAAATGGCTGTTTACTTTTTGTATGATAACACGATGGAGGGAGTTGTAGTAAAACTGGTCAGTTTACAGGATTTAAATGATGGATGCAGTTGTGTGTTGATGCTGTGGTCACCTGTGTTTTGGTATTTTCATTTCATCGATTTTGCATGCATGTACAGCGTGTACTAAATATGTACAGGTGTATAGAACAAGTATCCAATTATTACTCAGCTTTGGATCACTGCAGTGCCTTTTTACAAAACAGGACATGTCAGTGTTTATTTACCATTTGTGTGAGTCACATTTACAGTCATTAACTGTGTTCACATGTACATCAATATTCCAAAACCTGTTCTGAAAAAGTTGGTTTTAAGAAAAAGAAACTGCAATATGATAGTTATTAAATATGTAAAAAGTCAGCTTTTTGTGGAATCACCCTATTTATGATATAACACCCTCTAGAGGAGCCACATTGTCTTGCTATGTTTGACTCTGTGACAAAATGTGCTAAGTGAACCTCATGCTTCATTTTTTTAATGTTCAAACAGTGTACACCTTCATTTTTAACCCTCATGGAGGAGCCGATCATACTCCCTTTTCATATAACTGTGTAAAGAGACTTCCGGTTTATCCAAACATTTTGCTCAACACATGGAATTGTAAAACCATCACAGCTAAGTTGGATTTTGTTATAAAACAGCTTTACTTAATAAAAAAAAAAAAGTTGTGAATTTGTTCGTGTGGTCATAATGTCTGTTGTTGCAGATATGCGACAAACCCTTTTGGTTCTCCTGGTAATTTCACCCTGGAGAGTCTAGTCAAAAGTTTTTAAAAAGCTGACGAGTAACTATAAAAGTGTCAAAAACACAGAGCTCCCTGATGTTTTCAATCTGTTCTTTTACTTAAGAATTTTTAATACAAGATGATCAAACAAGCTGTTCAAATGTTCTATTAAGACATCACTGTATTTGGAATAAGATTGGAATATTAATGTATGTGTAAATGTAGTTTTTGTGGAATAATAAAGCTTAATTTATACAGCTGTGATGGTCCACCACAGATTTTTGTTCCATTGTATATTCCAAATTTATCTGCTGATTTTGTTTTGCAAAGTTTATATGTTGTAGATTTTGTATTATAGATTTTTAGCCCTTTAATAATAATTCTGTGTGAACTGTAAGTGTTTGTCTTTGTAATAATTAGTGTCACCAACAGACTCCTGTGTATTTCATGAATGGGACACATGTGTATTGATTGTTTGATTCTTTAAATGATTGGTTGATTTTTTTGATTGATTGATTGGTTGGTTGAATAATTAGTTGGTTTATTGGTTGGTTGAATGGTTGATTTATTTCAAATTCAAAATAGAATAATTACCAGTAAATACATATGATCAAAAAGAAAGTGATAAAGTGATTAAAAAAACTATGAAGATGAAAAACTGTAATAGTTTTTATCTCCAGTATTATCATATTTTATGCATATATTCAAACATATTTAAAAAAAATAACATAAACACTAAAGAAAAAAAACAAAAAAAAACCATCAAGGTACCAAAAGAACCTCACAAACATAATTTTACAGAAGGACATTAGCAGTTTTAATGTTTTATCTCAAACTAAAATCCAAGCAGTGTTTTTTTTCTTGAAGGATTTTACATGATCAAAACTGCAGCACTCCAAGATTTTAATGTTTACATCACGAGCTGGGAAGTAAAATTGCATTAAATTAGAAGGGAAATTAATCAAGTATTGGCCAACAAATAATTAAAGAAAACCCCATAAAAAGAACTGAACTAGAATAAGAGTCAACATTTAAAGTCAAATTATGCACAGATTCACAAAAAAGACACAAGTATCTGATAAAATATGTATTATTAAGAAAAAAGGAAGAGAAAAATAAAAGAAAATTAACTGAGAGGATAACAAAAGAATGTCAGGTTTGGCACTGAAACCAATTCCAGGTACAGTAACAGAGCTGAACAAAACATGCAAATAAGGGAACAGAAAAACTAAAATATCAAAGCCCAAAAACTTCAGAAACACACATTACAAACCTTACAAATGTTCAACATAAAACTATCAGCTTAAAAAGAGTTAGTCTAAGAATAGAGGATATAACAGTATGTCATGCCTTCCCAAAACTCAGAATGGTGCTGGTTATTTAAACATAAAAGGCTGGATTTTAAGACGCTTTCATGCCAGGAAAGTTTAGCAAACTCAATTCAATTAGGAGGGAAATGTAGTTAAAATAATAATAATAATAAAAAAGTTTTTAAATCAAACGGAACAGATCAAATGAGCTGAAAGAAAATCGTACATTTACACTGGCTTAATGTTTCCTAATGTCTGACCAGAAAAAAGAAAAAATGGACTTGTCCATCCATTGAGCGTCCATCTATAAAACGATACATTTTGGAGCCATCTTGTCAGTGTCAACATGGTGAAAAATCAGATGAAGAAGAATTTGTTATAAATACCAGTAAGCTAAGGAAAAACTAGGATGCACCCGTGCACATTGTAAACGATATATGTGGATGCTTCATTTTATCAGTCTAAGTCACATTTTATTGCATAGTTTTGCAACTTATACTTACATATGATGTTTTTTTTTTTTTTTAAACAGGGTCAAATGTTTGTTATTTACCCACTAACAACCACTAGAGGCCACTGTAGGTGTGTGCACCAGTAGTTGCTTCTGATAGCAACATAGAAGAAGAAGAGCTACTTTCCTTTAATGTATGATTTTTTTTTACGTTTATGGTTACTTTACTCCCAGAAACTTCTTGAACTCTATTAAGCTTCCGAGTTGAGATTTTCTTGTTTTAACAAAAATTGGCACAATCATCTAATTTTAGGTCAGACAATAACATATGAGCTATGAAAGGGGTTGAAATGAAAATGGATTGAGTTAAAGTAGATTTTAATGAAAGTAGTATTTGATTTTGTTTCATGATCTGATGTGTATTTTCATGTCCATAATAAATGTGTTGTATTCATTGACTGCAGAAGAGAACTGGACAGAGTAAGTGGGACATCACCCATAGAAAATTTTATACTTCTGGCTCCAACCAAATAAGGTCAATTTAGTTGCCATTTTTAGCGATACGGACGCCGCCATGTTGGAACCAGACGACATCAGTAAGCAGTGATTGGTCCGAGTCGGTTAAGCCATTACCATGGCAACCACTCTCACAAATCAGAGTGTTTAAAAAATAAAAATGTATTTCTCTATAGAATTCTACAGGATTTTTGCTTCTTGGAACCAGCAGGTACTTCCTGTTTGGAGGAGGGGTCACTCAGTCCAGTTCTCAATTACATTCAGTGGTTGTATTACATGTGAAAAGTAAAATGTCTTGGGAAAGACCTAATGTCAACAACCAAACCAGTTGAGCCAACAAGTTAAAAACATTTATTCTCGATAATTTCATAGCTTACAAAAATGTGCACAGACAGAAAAAGGACAAAACTGTTGCATTAAAATCGAGTTACATTCAGCCACGGTGTGGTCAGACTTTTTCAAACAAGCAAATTCAGTAAAACCATTAAACATCATGCAGACTAGCTACTGATGGCACTGTGATTTTCTTCATGTCAGTGAAGAAAAAACATTCAAAGGAAAAGCATCGGACGAGCATGCACGAGTCTCCGCTGGAGAGCAGAGGCTTTAGCAAACACAATTATCACTGTAAATAAAAAATGTAAAGGAAAAAAAAAAAAGAGCACAAAACTCATTGAATGCAACTATTTCACTTTGAACCACAGAAAACTTCAACTTTACAAGTTACAAATGTTGGCAGTTTGTTTCTGTTTCACACACTTAAACTGCAGTTAATTTAGTCACAGGTTTTATTTGTCTACACATCCTTCAAACACCTCTACTCACTATACTTCATGTTGCAGGACAACTCTTTCCAACAATATTTGTCATAGTAATAGCAACAACTTTGCTTGACATCAACATAGTACTGGCATTATAAGGCTCCAACTCCGAGATTAAAACACCAAAGAAGCGATTCCTCGTCACGAGATCAGAAGGAGGAGAAAGAGAAAGCGGGATTGTCCGGATGTCTGTGGCGCTTGGTGTGAATGAGCTAGAGCAGCTGTGCTGATTGTCCAGCCCTTTCCCCTAGAGCAACAGGGCCCCCTTATGGCTGCTGTTGGATCTGCTCTGCTATTACTGCAGCACAGACTCGCACACACGGCAGAACAAGCAGGTCAGGACAGTGTCTGGTCAGCCCTTCTCTCCCCGAGACGGCCATCGACTTCAGAATGAAGACATTTCGTGGATTGAATGAATTTGGGCTTTATTTCCAATGTGGGAGATAAAAGGTTACAAACTAGTTTAACCCTTTTACACCAGAGCTTTGGCTCTTGGTGTTTACATTCTTTCAGCTATTGTAACTTTTCAACCGTTTAATGTAATTCCAGCAGATTCCAAAGAGGAGAAAAGCAGTACAGTAGTGAAGTGCTCATGCAATAAATTAACTGATTCTGCCGTGGAGAAAAGGTGGTTTATGCAGCACTTTACGTTAGCAAAGCTGATATGAAATGTCCCTTTTTTTCCTGGTCAGAATCAGCCAATTGACATTGATCACACAAATGGATGGTACGTCAGAGTGTGTGTGTGTTCAGGTGTCGCAGCGACAGCTCTGGTGTTAAAGGGTTAAAGACAGTTGTTTGGAGCTACGTTCACACCGCCCTCGGAAATGTTCAAACAACCACTTTCTAAAGCCAAATCGGAATTCTTCCCCTTCGGCTTTCTCTACCTATACATTTAGCCCTCCAAATGGAAAAGTGGCATCTCTCACTCAATGATGTCATCAATAGTCACCGGTCATCAACGTTAGTGTGTAACTGCCAGTGCTCAAAAATATATAACAACATTGGTTTCATAACTTTAAAAAGTCATGCTAAATCAAAATGTAAGATTTTAATGTAAACTTAGAGGGCACACAGATGAAGAAATGTGTTCCTACCGCACCCTCAGTTAACCTTTAAAATCACTATTTCGGATACTCATACCTCTTTTAATGCCCCTACAATCGGAGGGGTAGGGAGAAGCCAGAGGGGTAGGGAAGAATTCGGAATCAAACTAGATTGTGCGTTTTGTGTTCAAAAACCTTTACGAGTAGCTACACACATTTTTAAGACTGTTTTCAGACTCTACGTACAAAATGCCAATGAAAGTTTAACCAGTTTAAATTTTGACCAATCAAGGACTCGTCGTGACTCGTCATGACTCGAAGAGACGTATGGATGGCATTTCTACACACATTTTTAAGGCCATTTTGAGTTTCTACATACTAAACGTGCACCTATTGAACAAGCATTGAAAGTCTAACTAGATGGGTACCCTTCTAATGGATGGACCCAATGGATGAGTACCTCTTTCATTGATGAAAGTCCCAAAATGGATCTATGACACCAAGTCTTTCATAGCTGTGAAAGAAAACCCTTTGAGCAAATTCATCAGCTTTGCATCCCTTTGATATTTTGCTCCAAGTCTCTTCCAACTGTAGGTGGCGAACATGCGCTAGTATCTGGTAGTGACAGACTAGTGTGAACACCAGGGGCAAAAAGCATCTTCAAGAAGGTTTTTTTAAAGACATGTCCCAAGCCTGGTGTGAACGTAGCTTCAGAGAAGGGTAAACTTTCTCGATCTGTGAGGGCTGTGAATTGACACACAGAAACTCTTCTTTTTAGGGCTTGATTTGGTCGTATGTTTTACTCATCTTTAAAAAACTGAGTTAAAGTACTCGAAAGGCCTCCAGGTTTTAGAAACGGATTTCCTCTTCAGCAAACCCCTTTTGCAGATTTGTTTTATTCCAAATTACATTTAAAAATCATCCAATAAGTTTTGTGCTGAAAGGCACTTCTGGAAGGAGCAGAGTTAAGTCGTCGGGGTCGGTGGGATACTTGACATCAGCTGCAGTGCGAGTGCGGCGCTTGCAGCCTGAACGGCTGTGCAAAAGCAAAACTCGGCGAGGAGTTGAAAAACTCATCTTTGGAAGAATTCTCCTCAAATGAAACGTGGAAATCTGTGTGCTTGCTTTCTGAGAGTGAAGAGGCCAGACATCACTGACGCGCCAGCTTCAAATCTGAATTTTTCCTCAAATAAACTGTTAAGTTGCAGCAGAAAAACCCAGAAAAAGGAAATTTGATAAATGAAAGCAGACAGAAGAACTCATGCAAGTAGACAACTTTTTTGACATTTTTTGTACTAATGGCTGCCAACCTATGACTTCCTTTTTTTCCACTTCACAATTTTTTGGCGTTTCACAGAACTGTAGAAAATACTTTCTCTAATAAATATTGCCCTTCTCCTCCACCTCGGACTGTGTCACAGCTTGATCGATAACACTGAACGCTCTCGTCTTTCAAAGACTCTTGTGTTCCTTTTTTCCTTTTAAAGGGTCGCTGCTGGGACTTTGAGGTGGAGTTAGGAGCCAGCTTTTGAAGCTACTACATTTCCCATGATGCAACACAATCGTGTGTTTGTAAAAACTTTTCTCCAAAGCCGCAGGAGACTTTTTATGTGTTCACGAGATTAACAGCAGCCGACAATAAAGTATTTACACTGTCAGAGTGTCTTTCTGCGCTGGAGCCTGCAGACGTCTGGACTCAGAGAGGAATGCAGTGAGAATGCAGAAATGTGTTGGACGGATTGGAATGATGAGAGAGACACGAGCGGACCCCTTGTGTCCTGTAGCACCACATTTAAACACAATATATACAGATCCCATCGGATTCCTCCATCCGGCCAAATCCCCGGCAGCTCCTCATTTGGCACATTTGGGTTTAGACGAGGGGCTGCTCTGGGTCGCTGGAATTCAGCTGCGTTTCCATGGTGATGTCATCCGGGTATGAGTCGAGGAACGGGTTGGTAAGGCTGGTCATCGGGATGAGGGTGGGCACGGTGGGTTTCTCCGGTCCGGATGGGTCTGCGGACGCTGCGTCCACGCCGGAGCCGCTCAGGTGGCCGGGGTCTCGGCCTGTAGGCTGGACATGCGGATCTGCGAGCTGCTCTTGCTGAGGATGGACAGCTGCGTGCCCCCGTTCACCCCACTGCTCGCCAGGGAAGGATGCCGGTGCTTCAGGTCCACAGCAAAGTACCTGTTCACCGTCCAGCTGCGCCATTTCCTCTTGATCTCCGATTGCACCTTGAGGGATATACTTCACAAGGTCATTATTAATGAACCTCGCTGGAAGGAGATAAACACAGTTTCTACACAACACTTTGACTAAATCTGCAGCTTTGTCTGAGAGAGAAACTCTCAATACATATTTTTTTCACAGTTCACAGACAAATCAATTTTTCACAAAGAATTTCACAATCAAAGCAAAAATAAATTAATTAATTAAAGAAAAAAATCAAAATAATTTAAAAATGTCTAATAATCTAATTTATGCACATAGAACCTATGCCAAGTATAATTATGTTCTTTACAAGAGCTTGTTTTTAAAATATTTTATATATATATATATATATATGAAAAGAATAGAGACCAGAGGGCTTCCATATTGGATCTGTTTTACAACAAGAGGATAAATATCAAATTGCTTTTGAAATTATAAAGTGAGATTTACCTCTCCATTCAAGAAGCAGTAGAGAACAGCCACCACGAAGCCCTGAAGAAACAAAGATGGATAAAAATGAATTTTCTGCTGGTATTAAGGTTAGTTTTATGTCTCATAGAATGAACAACCGAAATGAAAAAATATAAAACTTTTAAAGGGAAACAAACCTAAACTGCTGTCTTTCGAGCCTTAAATGATCTTTGTCTCGCCACACTGACAGACGCCATCAGTGTTTACTCTGCATTTCCGATTTACAGAGTTTTACATCTGTTAACATCGGAGTCATTCATGCTCTGCTGCTGCTGCACTGATGCATTAAACAGCAGAGGAAGAGGTAGGCAAGCACAAAACCGTGGAAATCAAGAGCTGCATTCAGTCAGAAATTGTTCATGCAGTTCCTTTTACTGCCAGAAGAGGGAGACAGAGCTCAACACTGCAATCAAAACACAAGACTACTACTATTCTGTTGTCACAGAATAATAGTTAATTCCTTATTTTTTTCCCTTTGTTTTAATGTTTAATGTTGATTAGTAAACAATTTTTAGTACATTATCAACAATCAGGGTGATCATCTGTAAAACAATCATGTTTCATGACTTCATGTAGCTTATTAAACATCATTTGTGTGTGAAAAATTAGGTGAAAATGTCCTCCGTGCACTAAATTAAGTTCTCCTTTTTTGATGTCAAATGCTATTTTCTTTGTTACTTTTCCTTTTTGAAAAAAAAAAAACTTTTTCTTAAATTTGGTTTTCATTCCAAGTTCCCTTTTTTTCAGTAGTTGCTAAGACTAAGAAATGTTGCCAGTTTGGTCAGCTCTCAAGAGAGCAGTTTTTATGCAACAATTATAACGCATATGACAGGGTCTTTTATTTTGAAAATACCTTCACACACAGTTTAAATCCTAAATTTCACATCATTTTAAGGTAAACGTCTTATTGTCTGTGTTCAAAATCTTAGCAAGTCAACTGTGAACATGTCTGCAGCCCGCTGACATGGGCGGATGTTTTTGCAAATGAAGCTCAGACATGTGATCTCTTACCTGGAAAGATCCAAGGCCGAGTTCAAACACCAGACGCTCCCGTTTACTGACATTCTCTGGAGAAAAGGCGAACACGGTGTAGTGAATCCCGAACAGCGGGATCAGCAGCAGAGTGGAGCGGGCCAGTCTCCTGCACAATAAAACACAAAAATGTGTTTAGGTTGATCCTTTCTTTTCTTCCTGTCTGTGAATCTGTGTGCCTGAACTCTTCTGTTTCTGTTTTTTTTTACTGTAACTTCTGTGTGCAGCTACTTTTGTGCAATAAATAAGTAATGCAGAAACTAAATCTGCTGGTTGAATCTGTGAATTGACAACTAAATAAACAATTTAACATTTTTACTTTTTTGCTTATTATAACACACAAACAAGTAAAACTTAGATTTCCAAATTAAACCCAAATATTAACTTTGGTTTTCTTTCTAAATGTTAACGTTTTAATCCAATCCTATTAATTCATTGGTTTCTAAGTTCACAAAAAGTTGAACACCTTTGATTAAAATGTTATGATTTATTATATTGAACCCCATTGTATAACTTGGTCTGTGTTTTCTGCCCTGTAGTTCAACATCATCCCACTAGAGGCAGTAGAAGGGCTTTTCTGCTCATTTCAAAATGGCTGCCTCCATGAACTCTCAAAAACATTTTTGGCGGGAAAAAGTTTAGCTTATTTTCCAAACTTTATGGCAAGAATAATTAATCATTTACTATTTATTATTTTAAATGACTAATTTCTATATTAAAAGAAGGTATATTGGTTGTCAGTTAGCTATTTACAATAAAGTTACAATTTGTTACAAATGTGTTGATCAAATTTCAGACAGTGGCTAAATAATGTGTTTTTTCCTAAACACTCATGTAAATATTTTTACATTTTAAAACCAACAATGTTGGAGGAAAAACTAACAAATCACCCCAGAAAAATCATAATTGATTCGATCTATATATTAGTAATATATACTGCAACATTTTTTGTGGATTTTATCAAAGGGTTTAAAAATCATCTTAATTCCAAAGATATTAATAATTTTCTGCCAGTTATTGGAGTAGTGGGCTTTACAGGCTTAAAAGATTTAGCATCTGAATATGCTGTAAACTCTTTGAACATTAAATATGTTTTTATTTATTTAAAGGTTCACATTTACAGGTTTGGACAATTGGTCAAAAATGTCAAACAGAAGCACTTACAGGTAAATACTGGATTCATTTCCACCGATATCTGGAGACTGAAGCTTCTGGACCAGAATGATGATGATGCCGATGAAGAGCACAAAGTTGACCTACAGACAAATAGCATAAATATTAATTAATATAGCAATTAACAAGCATGTATTGAATAAAAGATTTTTCTGTCTGAGTTTGTTACCATTATTGAAGCTAGCACAGGTCCCTTAATCACCCACCAGATGGCAGCATTGTCATTTGTGTCCCAACACCTGAAGGAGAAAAAAAAAGCACCAGTCAGAGCCAGAAGGAGCAGACCTCTTCGTGGGGTTCATCACTTATTCAAAACGAACCCAAAGTCATCAAAGTGCAGCCTCAGCACGGCCCAGATGGTCACGCACACTGTCGGCGTTCCTGTTGAGACACGTGGACCCTCTGGTCAGCACCATGGTGACCACAGAGCTCTGATTCATCTGTCTGTGTGTGTGGCCACGCCTCACCCCAGCCAATGATGATGTACCAATAGAAATATCTCCTCTCAGGGAAGAAGGTCTCCACCAGCAAAGTGAAGAGGTACAGACCCTCGATGAAGAGCCAGAAGTAGTTGGAGAGGACGCAGTAGTGGAAAAAAATCATCACGGCTCGACACTCCAGCTGCACAAAAACACGAAAGCAGGGCTAAAGCGTTGAAAAAAAAGAGGCTTTTCTGAGGCTGTGCGTGTTACCCACAGTGTGTATGAAACAGTGGTCGCTGTCCTCTTCGGCGTACAGCACGCCGTCTTTGATGAAGACAGAAATGGCTCTCAGGATGAAAGACACAAACAGGTTCATGTGGATGAAGTTCCTGGTACAATGCAGCTTCCTGTTCAGAAAAAAACAAGAAAAGACTTCAAACACAACATGTAATTCAAAGAAAAGTAAGTTTGGACATCAAACACTCTCCAATCATCTTTTGATCTATTGTAAAATCATTCTCTGTGGTCTTTCATTATGATCATGCTGTTTTTTTTCCAAAATTTAAAAACCTGTCATTTTCTAGGACATAGTTTCTGCAGAGCAGCATCAGAAATTCATCTCTAAGTGCGTCTAAATGAGCAAAACTGTTGCCGCAGAGTAAGCCTGCCCCCATTTCCCATCATCCATCCATTTACTTGGGTTTTTAAGTAGATGCTAAATTACTGTAATTTTGGAGCCGGTTTAATGTATATTTGTGTGTATATTTGAGGTAACTTTTTGGTTTTGTTTCAGTCTTACCTGAACCTGCAGAGGATGACCATAGCAGTGGTGAGAGACACCAGGGAGGTGCTGTAGCCCACGGTGTACAGAGCTTTCACTGACACGAAGTACATGTCCTGATGGGAGTGGACAGTGATGTGATGAGGTGAAAGTTCTACTGTGATGCAGCTGCAGACTGATAAAGGAAGTAAACTCACCGGGTGGCTGCTGTTTCCCTCCTCAACCAGGCAGGCGTCGACGTAATGAGGGAACGTCTCCGACCAGCCAAACTCAGTGCAGTTGCGGCTCACCTTCCCTAGCTCTGTGGACGAACAACACTTCATAAAGCTTCAAAAACCAGATGTTGAGAAGAAAAATTAATAATGAAGAGGAACAGTAAAAAATATAATTGAATGAAGGTTTTAGCCACAATTGGCGTATTTGCTGCACTATAAGGCACACCTAAGAGCTGTAATTTTTAAAATAATGACAGTGTGCCTTAACATCCAGAGCGCATTAAATATGGATTAACTCTGACTGATTATGAAGCAATTTTGTCAAAACGTTTTGGTTGGGTATTATTGTAAATATGCTAAAGCTGCTAACCTGTAGCGCTGTTGGACTATGTCTTATTTTTTTATTTAATGTGTTACTTACAAACATGGAAGTTAGCGTTGCAATAGTAATGTTTGTTTTGGCAGAATCAGTCTGTTTTTTACGTGTTAAAAAAAGGTTGGGAGTTACAGGCATTGTGAATATGCTAATGTGGCCAATACCCATAACATGGTAATGTGTAGCGTATCACAAAAAAGTTCTAGAATTGCTGTGATCGCTAAATGTTTTGTTTCGCTAAAACATTTGTCTCTAAAAATGTTTTGTTCTGAGAAATGTTTTTTTCACTAAAGGTTTTGTTCGGTTAAATATTTTGTCTCACTAAATATTTTGTCTCTCTAAATGTTTTGTCTCACTGAATATTTTTTTGTTGCTAAATGTTTTGTCTCACTAAATGTTTTGTCTCACTAAATATTTTGTTTCACTAAATGTTTTGTCTCACTCAATGTTTTGTCTCACTCAATGTTTTGTCTCACTAAATATTTTGTTTCACTAAATATTTTGTTTCACTAAATGTTTTGTCTCACTAAATGTTTTGTCTCACTCAATGTTTTGTCTCACTAAATATTTTATTTCACTAAATGTTTTGTCTCACTAAGTATTTTGTATCACTAAATATTTTGTTTCACCAAATATTTTGTTTCACTAAATGTTTTGTCTCACTAAATATTTATTTTCACTAAATGTTTTGTCTCACTCAATGTTTTGTCTCACTAAATGTTTTGTCTCACTAAATATTGTTGGAAACTCTTTCAGCTGATATTTGCTTATTAGAGACAATACTATTGAGACATTTGTAAAAACACATTAAACACAAAATGTATGTTAAATGACCAAAATATGCATGTTTCCTTTTATAAAACATCACGTGCTAGAGCAAATTTAAAAAATAATCAGCATGTAACGTCAGTCTGCACATTTATTGTTGGAATGTAATAACAGGAGCAGGATTTCATGGACACGGTGACTAAAGAGTCACCAGACACTGACCGTAGTCTTCCTCGCTCATAAACTGTGAGAAGAGTTCAGGACAGTTGACCTCGATTACGTCGCCAACCTTTGCTGGCTGCCAACACGTAAGGTTGTCCCAAAACCACGGACAGTCTGAGGAAGAAACACAACCGTTACCATCACACAGGCAGGCATTTTGTAAAACTGTTTTTTTTTTCTTGAAGGATAACATGCTATTTATAAAAAAAGAGTATCAAATTCTGTAAGAAGTGCTAAATAAAATGTGCCTCTGCTGCAGCCCACGCTGCTGTCACAGCCACACTAGGCATCATTTTGGCAATGCAGTCTTAGAAAATCATTTTTAGCAATTTTCAATTGGGTTGTTTAGTCATTTCCAGAGGAATTTTCTTAGATAATCAGCTTAGTTGGTGAACTGTTAAAGACCCCTCTAATGAAAATTTGGTCTATTTAATATGTCCTTGTAGCATTTTTCTGATGATGGAGGACATAAATAGAAAATTAAGATTAAAATTGCATTAATGCGTATTTCTTTATTCAAATCATTGTGAATCAGGAGCAGACAAAAAAAGCTGTAGATGTGATGTTGAAACTTGAATCGGTAGATCACATGCTCCCTGCTCCGCTCCATTCTGATGCATCCACTTGTAGACAAATAGACCCGTGTACGTCTCTGTTGTACCTGTTTCAGCTAGCATCAAAACTGTACGGCTGGATACCTGGAGAATCTATGTCACACAGTTTTTTTTTTTGGTCAATAAACGGCATAATCATAATTAAAAGACCACTGTTTTCACAATAGATCAAAAGATGATCGGAGTGGGACTTTAAGACTCACATGAACTGTGAAGCAAACCAAAGAAGTTAAATTTGATTTGCCTGAAATTAAGAGAATTCTACCCACTTGCAAGTGAATCCCGGTGTGTTTTATTACAGTTTTAATTGAGACAAAATATTAAGTGGACAATTAAGCAGAAATGACATAAAGAGCATGGCCGACTTTTTGAAGGTTTAAATGTAACCAAACATTGGACAAAATTAAGCAAAATGTAGACAATCTTCACATCTTTTACATTAGAAAGACAGCTTTAACTGAGCATCTCTAAACTTGACTTCATCCTTCATCTGTCTAGTCAACTTGAATTCTCCACAGCAGTCACCCTCCTGAAAAATGTCTCAGTGAAGACACACAGTCATATGGCAGACTTGAATACGAGTGTTAAATTACTCTGTCAATATGTGATTATTCTGTGTCACTATAAAGCACAGAAGCAAGCTGTGAAATCCTCTAATGATCTGTTTTTGCAGACAGTCATCTGCAGTTTGTAGAGCAATTTCCAGATCATTACTGTGAAAACCCTCAAGATGTTATCATTTTTTATGTAATTTCTTGTTTAAATTGAATCATCTGATCGTTATTACAAACATAAACAGGAAGGAATTTAAGTCGAAGAGTAAAAATAAAATAAACCGACCGAATTCAGAGCTGGAATCGTGCAACGCCATCATCTCCATGCATTTCTCCTGCTCCCTCTTGATCACGCAGTTGGAGGGCACCTGCTGGTTGGAGCCCTGCAAGAAACAAACAGAGAAAGTGTCATCATGTATGAACGACTCAAAGCTCTGCCGTGTGTGAAAAAGCTGCAGCACTAGTATCTGTTCAAACACCAAACTGCTCCAATGAATCACAGCGGAGCTGCTGGCCACCCCGTGCTCAGCGACCCAACGGAAGGTCGCTTCTCTGATTTAACCCAAACAGAAAAGGCTTTCAAACATAAACTTTTAGCTTCTCTTTATCCATCGGGAGAAAAGAAGAGGCTTCACAACAAACAGGGTGACAGATCACAGCTCAAAGACAGAGGAGGGGCATGAGGCTTAGGATGGCGTTTTGATCAGTCACTGCTGGGGGAGCATCCATCATCGTCACTCTGCTTCACCATCGATTTAGTTGATGGATGGAGGCACTCGCATTGGGAGGCTCACTGCTGAGCGAGTGTTTCCACAATTCCGCTCTGTCTGAAAAGAAGACGACAAAATGAGCTGCGGCCTCCAGACAGATCATTGAACTTGGTTTATCCAGCTTGACAATTTAACACCCATGAGCGGCCTTCACTGATGTCGAATTCATTCTTCACTAAAGCCTGATCTGGTCATATCGGTGTCCATGAGAGGATTGGATTTAGAGCAGTGGTACAAAAGTTTTCTTGAAGTAATGGTCAGTGTTTTTAGATGGTTTAATCTTTGACGTCACCAGTGAGATCGTAAATGGTGAAAACTAGGCTTGAGATGGGTTAGTTTTTGATTTAGGTTTTGTGTTTTTTCTTTGGATCACTAAAACACTCCAAACTGATTCTGTTTTGGCCCTTTAGTGGCCCACAAGCTAACAAGTTTGCTGACCCCCGACTTTATGGGAGTTTATTACACACGGTTCAAAAACTTTAAGAAATGTGGCAAAAGGCACGAAAAAATAAAGAGTTAGTTATTTCAGTCCATTCACCCACCAGTCAATCAAAAAATAAAAGAAAAAACTTCCCATGCAAATAGTTTGCAGTCTACTTAAATCAAGTTAATTGATTTAAAAATACTATCTGTAGAAACGTTCGTAGTTCCTTTTAACACAGAAGCCTCCAGAGGTCATTTAAAGGCAACATTTAGAACCTTGGGTTCTCTTCTTGTATCTAATAATCTCAATTATTTGAATCTAGAGAAAAACCAAGAAGGAAAAAAAAAATCTTTTCATCGAAGGAAACCTGATGAGTAATGTTGGATTGGGGTTCTGGAAGTCCATCATAAAGCAGATAAATGTCTGCTGTTCATTAGCAGAATAGACGTACTTCTCTTCACCTGCTCACTTTATTGTCTCTGACCTCATTTCATTGGTCTTAAAGGTGAAAACTTCATGGATCAACGTGTAAAGCATACAAGCAACTCAGATCAGCCGCTTCACCCGGACGATGACGCCACCAGGACAACAATCATGACAAAATATTAGTTTATTTGTGAGCTTAAAGGATCTTCTTTGATCGGTTGTGAATAGACTTAAGTGGAAATAAAACAGATGGATTTACTTTAATTAGGATTTATTCATAATTTGTACCCAACACTTGGGTCACCTTGGAAAACAAAACTGATTGTCTCTTAATTTCATGGTAGGTGTGTCAGTCCATTTAAGATACATTTATATTAAAAAATGTCCAATTAATGTTTTTTATAATTTTCTATTTTCTTAAAATTGTACCTTCCGATTATGTTTATTATTCATACATGTTTTAGATTACATCATGTTATCTGAAGAGACGTATTATTTCTTCACACCTCATCGGTTTATTCCTCTGAAGTCGTGGTTGTAAGCTTTATTTAAAGGCTCCATAATAACATTAGATCTATCTTGAATGACTTCACTGAATGTCAATAGTTCGTATTGAGAAAGCCCAGAAGGATCCGCTTCACACATAGAGACAACTGTATTGATTTACCTGCTCTACTATCATGACTAATAGGTGTTACTGTAGGCGGAGCAGCAGACCATGAACGCAACAAAACACGTGGAGGACTGGCAGTTCCAAACTCTGTTCCTTCAAAAACAACTCTGAAGTGGCAAGTGCGTAATTTTACTTTATTAAATTATTTGTGGTGAACACCAATCGTCTATTTGTAATCTATACTTTTTATGGTCCAAGGAAGCGAACTCTGAAGAGTATCAAACAAGGACCGAATATCCTGATACTAATTCAGTCTAAATGAAGTTTAAAGCCTTACCAAAAACAAATATACTCAAGTGTACTTTTTTAAAACTAAATCTAAGATAGCATACTTTTAGTTTACTTTTAAAGTACTTATTAAAGATATATTCGATAGACTCGGACACCTGAATCAAAATCATTAATGGACTGCCTGTCTGTGGAGGTTGCAAATCCTGGGAACTCCGACTTATTATCCATCCAAGAACTTGCTTCATAGATTATTTGGTTATTCTACACTACATGTACTTCAAAATGTACTTTTTAAAACTTAAAATGAACTTCAAGTTTAATGTCAGTAAATTAACAGTATAGCAGAAAGGTTACTTTAAGTATATATTCATAAACTTAAAATAAACTTTAAGTTTATTAAAAGTAAACTATTAGTATACCAAAAGTTTACTTTAAGTATACTTTTTATAAACTAAAAGTGATTCGATTTGGATCCAATAAGTAAACTTGTTAGTAAACTCTCAGTATACTTTATAGGTGTACTTGGTACACGTGGGGAAATACTTAATATACTTGACGTATACTTATTTTTGGTAAAGGAATGGTTTGTCACTAAACACTTCATTATCTTAAATTCCAAAAACAACAGAAATGTTAGCATAAAGATTGGATGATAGAATTGTTCAAAAAACAAGTAATTCTATGAAAAGGCCAACTTAAAAAAAAAAAAATCCCTATACACCATCAAAGACACATTACTGGTGTAATCCAGACACACAAGTACCACTCCTTTAACAGATTACCAGATGGAGAAGAATAAATCGTCACTCCGCAGAACTTGTCTCCTCTGATCTGTACTTAAAGCTCAGTTAAAGTCCCATAAGCCATCCCACATAAAACATGCTCTCCACATTTAACTCATCACTCAGGGGAGCCGTAAGCTGCTGTACAGCCAGACTCAGAGACTATTTGGTGGGTAAACACCTTAAGCCAAGTGTCAAGGAGGGAGCCATCTTTGGTATAAGTCATGGATTTGAACCCACAATCTCCAAGTCCAGCAGTGATATACTTTACACTTTGCATCTTCTGAACTCACTGTCAGCATACACAGTTTGCAGTTGAATGACATAAAATGTTGTTTTAGTCACAGACAAATGACTCATCTTCTGCAGAGTGGAAGTTTCACGACTGGTTTAGTTGCTCAGGCAGCATCCTATCAGTACCAGGCAGGGATTCACTGGACTCCTGATGGCGGTCCAGTCAGCCACGAACATTTGCAGATGCCGTCTGCATGCCTGGACGCGTCATATTACACTGTGGAAGTGATCAAAAGACCTGATTTGGCTAAAAAGCAAACGCTTCACTTCAAACCTTTCCACTTAATTCCATGAAAATAAATTGATGGTGATTTTCAGATTTAACTTCAATTCCATTTTTCTTTTTCCTTCAAGCTTTTCTTGGAACAATGTTGAAGAATGAATTAATGATAAGATCCTTACCCAACGGTTCTGACACACGCTGATCGATGCATAATTGATGGGTACTTTTCCCTATGGTTACCATGAAAATCAATCTTCGTTTGAATTCATTTAAAAGGTCCACCTGTTGCTGAATCTGTTGGTTTATTGATTTCTCAGGACTCTCGTTCTGCTCCACATTTTGCAGTGCAGTCTAACCCAAAGAGAAGACAGAGGCGATTGCAGCTTTCAAGCAGTAGTTTTGCACAATGGTAGATTTGTGTGAAGCTAAGAAGAATCCAATTAAACCTGCAAGAATTTCTTTTGTGAAGGTGGAACGGCCAAATAGGATAAAAAGCTCGGCGGAAAGATTCGCCAGAAAGCAAAGAAAGACATCACAGCAGGTCCGTTTAGCTTTATGTCACAGTAAGTGACATTTTAATAACACCTATTTAAATAAAAAATAAATCTTCTTAAGACTAACAGATAACTCCTAAATTATGACATCTATCTACCCACTTTCTAAACCCAGTCGGGTCACAAGGATGCAGGACTCCAACTCAGCTGCTGTTGACAGAGGTGAGGTACAGCCTGCATGTTACATGAATGCTAGCCAATCAGAATGCTAACCTGAACTAACTTTCAATGAATTAATCTCCAAATCTGGTGTTCTAATCATCCATTCATCTATCTAAAGTGGTTGCTGGAGCCTATCCTAGCACCTGTCGGGTGCTATAGTCAAAAATATATATATTTTTTAAATAATTTATCTATTCTTTTAGTGTTGATTCAAGTTTCAAGAAAGAATTGTGTACAAGAAATGACTTAAAAAAATCAAACTCACCAAAGGCAAAAGGAGGAGCAGGGTAAGGGTCAGCGGGCGGATGATGTCGGCAAACATCTTGAGATTCTTGTGAAGGATTTTCTTTGGACACGGAGCTCAAACGGCAGCACAGAGCGAAGACACCGGCTCACCTCGGTATCTGAAAGAGACGACGGGATCATCAGGAATGTTTAATCTGCTTATTCTGTCAAATGAAATGACGGAATAATAGCTGTTTCTTTCTCTATAGAAGTCTAAGGAATTTTGGATTCTTGGAATCAGCGGGTACTTCCTGTTTGGAAGGCAAGGGGGGAGGGGTCACTCAGTCGAGTTTTTATATACAGTCAATGATATCAAGACAAAAATCTGAGGAGAAAATGTTAAGAAAGTCATCATTAAATTGAGCTTTGTAAATGGAAACTTGGTTTTGCAAAAACTATACAGAGGGCCCAAATATTTATATATATATATATATATATATATATATATATATATATATATATATATATATATATTGGTTAGAGTCAAGCAGCTTTGGACCACTTTCAATTTAAAGGTGTGCTTGGGTTGTTTTTGTGCTGTTATGTTTTTTCTTTTAGAAGCACTGCACCAAAAAGCTGCTACCAGGATATTCTGATGAAACTAGCTTCTTACCACACTTTGAGGGACAATTTTAAGAGTGAAATGAATCAATATATATGTCCTTGAGTTTGTTTTTCAACTAAAGTTTGACAAACATGTAATAAGAAATCAAAAAATTAAAATGAAGGTTGCAAAAATCATATCTTTCTTTTAGCGAGAACCAAAATCACCCACATAAAAATACAAATATGCTTCCAAAGTGTCACTTCCTCAAAGCTAGGATTTGCAAGCAAATATTTTTTGAAGCGTCCATTTTTAGCACATTTATGAGCCAGCATCTGAAGGTCGTCACAGAGTCTGTGCCGCGTGCACGTCTGCGTTCTGCCGGATGCACTGTGGCTCTGCGGGCCAGAACGGTTTGCTTGGACTCAGCCAAGTATTAGTACTAGCGCTCGGCCTCGTCCCACAGGGAGAACTTGGCAGTCTGGCGTTCCCACTCCATCAGAACCCTGCCAACAGAAAGCGTTGTCAGGGGCAACAGCTGAGCGAGCCGCAGAGTTTGGATCTGAAGTGGACCACGTGGACCGGGAACCTCCTCCTGCCTTTTTCTCTGCCTGTAAATAGACTCGCTGGGATTCAGTCGCCGGCGTTTTCAGTAACGGATCTGACCTTCACTGACAGATTCCACAAGGATCAGAGGAAACCCACCCACGTGAAAATGTTTAGTTGACTGTAATGAATGATCTTCCACAGAAAAGCTTTCATGTGTGCTGAAGCCTGAAATCCGAGGAATCCATTTCTGAAGACAATTAAGGCCCATCACAGAAACAGAACTTGTGGGCTTGAAAAGATGGTAATACTTTCATGACACTGTGGGAATATCAGTTCACTTTTTCTGTGGTTCACAGCGGGTGTGTTTTGTTGAAACTATCAGTCAGAAACTTGCTGCGCCCATGTCAGAACCTAAAATAATAAGAGAAAGATCACAGAAGGGTAAGAAATAAAAAAAATATTAAGGTTAGAAGAAAAAATGTAAAAATAATAGTAAATTTAAAAGGATGCAGTGTTGAAATTATGAGAAAATGGTTATAATTTTCATGAAATCATGAAGAAAAAGCAAATGTTTTTGTCCTTGTTATTTCCTTCTAATAATTTTACAAGGAAAACGTCATGCTTTTTTGCATAAGCCTTCCTCCACATTATTTGCTGACTAAATCCATCAATGCAGCCACCTATGGGGACTTTTAGGAATCTACATCCCATAATGCAATTGGACAGCTAGAAATTGTCAGCCAGAACTCCACTCCTGGTGGATCAGGGATATTCATCTGAAGAACTTCCTGCTAACTCTTTTTAATGTCCTCACATGTATAATAACACAAAGTCGACTCACTAAAGACTTAATATTTCCTTATTTGTGAAACCAATGCTGTAATAAGCTCCTACAATGTGATCTTTATCTCTCATAACAAACCACAATATTGGTCATTTACTGTTTTATTTTTTTATGTCTTAAATATCGTGAATTATCAGTTTATAACTTATAAAATTTCTAATTTATTCCTGCCAATTATTGACTCATTTAAAAATATAAACTATTCTCCCTCATAATAATAAGACTTTATTCTCCTAAATTTGCAACTTTTCTCTCATAATTTTATGACTTTCTTCTTAAATAATTACAACTTTATTCTCGTAAAACTACAAGTTTTCCTTCACAATTTTATGACTTTAGTCTCGTAAAATTACGACTTTTTTCTTGTAAAATTGCAACTTTTCTCACATAGTTTTACAACTTTAATCTTGTAAAATTACGACTATTCTTTTAACTTTCTACGACTATTCTTCTAAAGTTTTGACTTTTTTCTTATAACAACTTTATTCTCATAAATTTAAATTTTGCTCATAATTTTACAAATATATTCTAATAAATATTTTTTTATATCATTATTTTTTTGGAGGCCCTAATTTTACATCATAGAAAGAACAAATTGTTAAAAAAATAAAATAAAACGATAAAAGTTCTACATTAGGAACGTCCCTCCTCAACATAATGAATAATTCATAGCTTTCATTGAGAAGGCTTTCTGATGATGACATGAAATGTATCGTCCAACACCGTTAGATGGAAGAGGACGGTTTTATAGAAACAGAAACTTTCTAGACAGATGAAGCACAAAAACATAGATATAAAAAACTTTCTTTTTAGTCATTTTTGCATTTTCAAACTTTAAAAATGACTGAAATCACGCAGCAGGACCAAAATTTATGTCTGTACATTGCCTTAACATTGCAACACAAGTTGTGTCTGGTGTGAACACAGCTCTACAAAGACAACAGCTTTTGGTTTGAGTAGAACGCATCATATTTGGCGCAGACTTCACAGCAAAATTTAAAAGTGTGTCCTAAACTGCACAGATTAATATGTCATTCAGCTTAGTGAGGAAATTAGAATATTTACTTTAAAACAGAAACACCCAAAGGGCGACACTTATTCATTAACCTAACATGAAACGCTGTGAGTTTAACAGCAGAGAAGGTGCTGGTCCCAAACTAAAATGTGACTTCTTCTTAGTCATTTTTTGCTTCATGCACTTCAAAGAACATCAAAGTTTTCTTCTTATCGTGTCAAACAGCTGAAGCATGGCTCTCATTGCAGATGGTCTGTCAGGTATGATCAGACTGATACAGGCAGCTGCAAAAAAATCATTTCAGCTCTCCCTGTGAAGTCGGTTTGGAAGGCTTTAAAGTAGTTCTGTTTCAACAAATGTGTTTAAATTTAGGTCAGATTTAATAGTTATAATTCTCAAATGAAATCCAATCCATTTTGTTACTCGGTATTAATCAATTAGCATTTGGCTTTTGTTAAATGTTGTGCAATTGTGATTTCTGTAATAGTGTTTTAAAATGTTTCGAAAAGAAACGTCATCTTTGTTACGTAATAAATAATCTGCTCTTGGACTGAAAAATCATGAATTTCTTTAAAAAGATGCTAAGAACCAGATTCTGGTAAATATTGGGGGAAAAGTTAGATAAAAGATAACATGGGTGGGATTATTCGACCTTGCTTCTCCCCAATCCTTTTAATCAATCAAGCTCTACATGATGATTATTATATTAAATAGATTTTATGTCATGTGTGTGTACTGCTTACATGTACAAATGTGTGCAAAATCTCAAGAAGACAGCATGTCTTTTCTTTTATAATCAGTTTATGAATTAATATATATCTAATAGGTTTGACATAACCATTATTTTTATTGTATTTTTTTCCTTTTTAAAAAATGCTCAATGTAAGTCAAATCAAATTAAATTAAATCAGTTTAAAGCAAAGCAATCAATGTACCAATTTTAAAGATGTTTAAAATTGGCCAATGTCCCATTTTACTATATTAATGCGTCTTAATAATTAAGGATTTTTTTCAAGGGTTTATTAGGATTTAAGTTATCTAAATAACTCATTGAGCGTTTTTTATTGCAAATAACCCCTGAAGTCCCAGCCTGTTCCTTAATTACCTTTGGTTTAGAAAGAACTAAAAATATCCTGTATGTTTATGTCGGTGTGTTTTAGCTGAGCGACAACCACCTTCCTCAAGCTGTAATCAGCGGTTTAATGAGTCTCAGCGGCTTTTATGTGCAGCGCAGTGTGAGTGTGTGTGTGTGAAACATAAAGGCTCCATCAAAATGTACACACCTAATTAAAAAAACACATTCGAGCATGTTCATTCTTTCATCAAAGCACTTCGGACTTTTAGAAAACTCCTGTTTAAAAGTTGCACCAAACTGAAAAAGAAAAAAACTGGTTAAAAAAAACAAGTTTTTTATCCGTTCTCTGGGGTAAAATGGGGAAAATAAACAAGCAAAGTTTTCCTTATGATCACTCTGAAAGTGCGGCAGAAAGGAGCATCATTAGACTGTGAGAGACAGCAGTAAAGTGTGAGCCACTTTTGTTTTAAGTGGGAGCACTTAACTCCCCCAGGACGTGTTCTGGTCAGGCTTTGACAGCTGCTGAAGCTTGCAGAGTAAAGGCCATCATACCCCCTCTTCTGAAAAGATGCTGAGACCCTTTTGACATTTCATCAGCTCTTCAAGACATCAACTAATGTGTTATAATCCAGCTATGGACTGTCTAATTCCCTCTGAACATCACTGAAAGTCGCTCACATCTCCAACTCTATAATTAGTCTAAAGAATTATAGGAGGAATTAATACAAGCAGACAGACTGAGGTAGAGAATAGGAGAGCTGCCCTGGTTTCTCGCTCCCATTACGTCCCATTTTTCCCACAAACCATTTGGGAGCTGTGCCATCACAAGTCAGAGACAAAGACACTTTGAAGCGAAAATAGAGGAGTAATAAAAATAACGTCGCAATATCCCAGGAGACAGGAAAACCAAGAGTCTCTCAACAGCTGATAAGCTATTAAGCACTTTTCCCCACTGTGGAACAATTTAATGACTTACTTTTCAAAAACTAACAGATAATTAAAAAAAATAATAATAAAATTCTTAGGTTTACATTGTCATCCTCAATAAACACTTCATTATAAAAGTTAAGATTTAAAGACTCTTTATAAAATGTGTAATTGTCTCTAAGAAGAAACATTCAGACCAACAGAGTGAGTTAAAAGACTCTCTGAAGACTCTAATTAATTAAACACGTCTATATCTGACAGGCTTGAGTGGACGGTGGAGCCAATTTGCTGCCTGGAGTGTGGAATCACACCAACAGGAATATTACCCTGACATTCGGCCCTCTATGAACCTAATTGGAGTTAATTATCTGTTAGCCACTGCTAAATGTCTGTCCGGTCGCTCTGAAAATTGATATAATTCACAGTCCTTAAATGGACAATAATGTAAAGGAAAAAGTGTTAAACTGCTACATCCGCTATTGAACTGAGCCAGTAAATAAATGAAAAAGGAAGGGAGCCTAAAACATGGCCCTGAGGAATCCCTTTGCCCAACAAAAGACTAAAATTAGGTTGTTTTTAAAGAAAATCATTTAAAGTTAAATCAACTTTCAATTAGAAAATAATTCACATTATCGAATTAATTTACTTTTTTGTTTAACTTTTTATAAGAGCCTCAGTAATGAAAAGCTAAATTAAAACAATGACGTCTACTTTTATAGCCGCTTTACTGTCTTCTCAGTAGGCCCAAGGTGTTTTGTAGTCAGTTGCTATCACATTTTCTCAAGATTATTTTTCTTGCAATACTGAAAATTGGACTTAAAAAAAAAAAAAAAGTATTTTTACTTTCTTAAGATTCAAATTTTTAGTGTAAACTTTTGAATATGAAAAAAATCTCTGTAAAGAGAGATGTAATGTCTGAAACAGAGCGATTTGTCCCTAACATTTCCATAATTACAGTCTGCGGTGCTTGATGCTCCACTAATTCATAGCCTCTATGGCAGATGTGACATTTAGTTCTGGTTGCCACTGGAAACTGTGATTGTTCAAAGTGAAGTCCTGAATCAACATCAGCGGTTAATGTTTTCTTCAAGTCCTGCCATTTTCCATGAAGGAAAGTGACATTAAAAAGGCTTTACTCGGAGATACTGCGGGGAGATGGTACAAAAACACATAAAATACAACAGTTTGCTAAATAAACACAAAAGAGGATAAAAGTGAGAATTGAGAATCACAATTCTAGTTTGTTTCTTAAGCTCAGCACCAATGTCTCTTCAGTTACAAGGGTATTAAAATCAAACATGAAGTTGAGGTTCTAATGATTTCACTTTTGCAAATTTTTATTGAGGACTATTTTAGATCGTTCACATGGTCGCAAGTTTTTTTTCCTGCCATCAATATTCAGTGCCATTTTGGTGACTTTTAGTTTAAGGGCACAGTGGGATCTCATGAGCCACCGCCAATTATTAACTGTCCTCATAGTTCTGTTGACATTCATGGTTTAAATCCCTCAAGTACAGCATGTATTACTCTTGTGTCGGCTAAAATTGCTGTAAATAAGTGTCTGTACTATCGGCTCATAGGTACAATTCCCCCAAAAGTTGTTGTTATATCCAGGAAAATAACCAAGTAAACAAGAACTAATGTCAAATCCATTCACATTTTAGTTTCCTAGAGTTCAGCTCACTGTTGATATCCCACATCAATATTATACAAATAAAATATTATTAGAGCATTCTGCCACACTGTATAGTCACATGGGTTTCCACACATTGAACTGTAATGATGGATTGATCGTTTTTTGCTGCCCTCACGTGTGTGTTCTCTTCTGTCTTTTTACGTTATAGTAAAATAACTTTGTCTCAATCCTAATGGCAGTTACAAAAATCCAAAATAAATAAACATAATTGATTTTTCTATTTCGAAAAATGATTTTTATAGTATAGCTCGATGCGATTAACAACTAGCCTTGGACGGATGGATCTGGTTTGACTGTAAGAATATAAATCCACTAATTAATCAAATGTTACACCTCTAGTTAAAACATACACTGAAAAAGTGAAACATTGGATCAGCAAAAGTTCTGTAATTTGTTACAGTTAACATTATTAGTTTTCATCAAATTAACATTTTGAGTTGATGGTTTATTAAACTTAAAAATGCAATTTGATAAAAACTAACATTTTTAAATGTAACAAATTAATGAACTTTTTTGATAAAGCATTTTAATGTTTAGTGTATTGACACTGCAGCAAATCTAACTTTCAAACTTTTCTTTTGACTCTGCCTTTACAAAAACTTTAAAATGTATTAGCGTTAATTGACAAATGTATTAAATTAACTGCTGATGCAAGTCTAAAGGATGAGTAGCACTGTTGTAACAATAATGGCTTTTAAAGGGAACCAAATATAAGAACATGTAGCAATGTAGCCAATATTTGACAAGATGTTCTACTTTTACATCAGAGTAAGAGGAGGATTTTAAACACAGAAACAATGACTTGCAAGAATGCATAATCATATTCGTCCAATTCTTCTAGTGACTCCTGGGTTTCTACTGCTTTTTTGCTTCGATTTAGTTCATTTTTTAAGACATTGTGTGTTCAATCTCAAAAGTATAGTATCGTATATAACTGAAAATCCACATTATTTTAAAAAAATGTTTTCCCATCATGCTACTTTGTTGTTGACAATTGCTCCCATTTAGGTGGATGTTTCGGAACCTACACAATCGCATTTTTTAACAAATATCTACAGTAATGAACTCAGACAAACTGGTCAAAGCAGGTGTGTCAAGGCCCAGGCTTCATCTGTGAGCTCAGGTTTTTATATAATATTCTCTTACCTCCCGTAAGGCTCCTGACTAACATGAATTCTGTTGGAATTCCAGGCACTGTTGTGCAGTGACGTAGAAAAATCAACACTAATGAGAAAACAGCAGAGGCTGCAGCTTTGCCTGAACAGACTCTGGTTCTGGTCGGTGATCTGCCAGCACTGATATGAACGCATGACATGGATGATGTTCACACCTCTGTGATCAAACCAGCTGTGTATAAAATCGGTGTCATTCAGGGTTACTGACTTCATCCTCTCATATGAGGTCATCTGACCAGAAACTTTTTGATAAACAAAATAATAAATAAAGAAAATGTATATATATTGTGCAGTAGTGTGGTATTACTCTATTATGAGGGTATTATTACAAAATATTTTGATATATTTTTACTTAAGAACATTAACTGATTTTTGCATGCTCCTTTCTGAGCATTTATCAAATGTGTTATATATACATATATTACTTACTATTTTCAAGTATATACAAATATTTAAAAGCAACACTCAGTAAATGTTACATATTTATTCATCCATAAAATATAAATTTTTAAAGGCTGCGTGGTGACGCTACCCTAAGGGATCACACGGCTACAGAAATGGTAAAATTTGAATAATATGTAAAAAAGTAGAAAATTTCTAAAGCACTAACTCGGCCATTTGTATTGTTTTAATGGCAACCAATAAATATAAACATTAAGGTGAACTCCAACTGGAGGGAAAAAAACCCACAGCTGCCAGGAGACGATTAAAATTAATGCATTGAAGCACGTAGAGGCAGACGAATGACCTCAGGTGACATGAATGTGGAGGAGATGGCGCCAGCATCATTTCATCGAGGTCATAATGGACAGACACGAACAGGAAAAAAAAACATTTCGTATAAAGTTACAAAATGCGTTTGCATCTGCTTTATTTATGTATTTTTTGTTTACTCACTTATTTAACTCCTTTTAATTAAAATATGATGTTTTAACCAGAAGATTTAAATGTCATGTTTGTGCTCAGCTCCCTCACCTCATCACTACCATCTGACCCTGCACAGCCTCCTATAAGACCAACAGAAACACTCCAGTCTCAAAATGACCGAATCATTTGACTGGTTTACAGTTTTTCCTTGCTAAGGAGCTTTGTCACAAAACTACTTACTTAACCCTCTATTTTATGAGACTGAACTCTTTTAGTTGATTTGTGTTCCTCCACTGTGAACCTTCAAAATAAAAGTCACTGTAATGACCCAGATCCATCTCCCACCTTTTTGTTCTTTAAACAAAACCTAAATCTGATCTCTTATGCACTCATAAACTCATACTTAAGTAATTCTGAGCCGTCTAAAACTGTTAAAAATGCACACAATTCAAAAATGAAAAACACTAGAAAATATTTCTATACCTTTTGTCACAAAGATTTAGAAAAAAACTGGTTGAGATGTGAAAAAACTCAAATGTGGTGATGACCTCTTGACCTCTGACCTTTGTAAATGCTGCCACCTTGAGTCAACGTGACATTCTGCTCAAAGTACAAGCCTGTTCAAATATGAATATATTGATGTCGTATATTTAGAGCAACAAACGTTTAAATTGTTACACCAATTTCCAAAGACAAATGTGTACTTCAGGGAAGACTCTGCATCACCTTGTGTTGCTATGACAACAAACGCTGCTGGATTAAGGAGTACAATTTGACTCCACTGCAACATAAAAACCTGTGTAATTTAAGGGGTTTGTCTTTATAATTGTTATCAGAGTGGTTGGGGGTCTCGTACGTCAGTCCTTCAGAGGTTTTCTGTTTGTTGCGTTAGGTACCCAGGAGTACTTTCAGAAACAGAATAAAGTTTAACCAGGACACGTCTTTGGGCTGGCACATTTCTGAAGTTTCTCTAGCTGCCCTGTTCCACCTACATAATGTTACTAAAATCAGGAGCATCCTTTCTTAGGCTCCTGCAGAGAAACTGGTCTGTGCTTTTGCTGCATTGTATGTACCACTGCAGTTTCATCCTATTGGGCTGTTCTAAAGCTGCTCTAAAAACCCAGTCAAAAATACTCAAAAAGTTCATATTTTTCTTAATAAATAAAAAGACAGATTTATGAAAAGCTTATAAAGTAAGAGAAGTAGTGAAGATCTGTGGTGTGTACTTCCTGTTTGGCTTTAAATGTTAAGTTCAGCCGCTTTTGATTCTGTGCCTTTTGTTCCACCAGTGGTCATGTTCACACCAGGCTTTAGTTACCAAACTTTACTGTTGTTGTTGAATACCCACTGTGGAATTGTTTCTTTTTTTTAATTAAATGTCAGATCCATTCACATCACTGGTTTTTTCATTCTGTCGTGGTTTGCTTAAGTTCAGTTCAGTTTAATTTTTGAGGTTTGGAGATTTTGTTTCATCTTATTTAATAAACCGAGTTTCCCTTTTCCTGTCTTTAGTTCTCTTGCCTTTTTTTTTTCTTGTTCACCAAAAGCAGACCACATGGCAAAAGCTTAGGAAAAAAGTTGACCTGGGTGACCTTTCTCAACTTCATCTATCAACTTCCCACAAGTTTATAGACTCACCACATTATTTCATTTTCGAAACAATTCTCTTTGGCAATAAATCTTTTGAAACTTTACAAACTTAAAAAAAAAAATGTTTGTTTTCTCTTTTCAGTAAAAAAGATGCATTCATGGGATAAGTAGCAGATCTGACATTGTTGATTGAAAAAGGCGCCCAATATTACCTGCCTAATAGCTGCACAGAATCATGACCGCCAAGACTCGGTCTCTGGAACGTCTGGTTTCCACTCAGCACAGAAACTGATAAAGTCACTCATGACCTGTTATTGAGTGACTAGTTCACCATCTCTCCTCAAAATCCTGGACACATTCATCTCCACCGCACAATAGTTGTCTTCTGATCCTGGTCATACTCCACTGAGAGAATAGAAGACATTTCCTCGAGGGAAATGATAATCAATGTGTCATTCAATCCCCTGAGGAGTTCCTCAAAGCTTAGTCCTAAAACCCATTGTATTTATCACTTATATGCTATAGGTTGGATCAGAAACTCATTCCGCTGCTATGCTGATGATACTAAACTATTGCTCAGTAGGATCATAATATCTTTCATTTCTTCATAAGCATCCTCCTTCATCTTGGCCTTTATATCCTCCGGAGACGAGAAAAGAGCAGATCCAAGAAAACTGAAACAACCGAGCACCTCACCTGATTCAACTATTCTCCATGAGCTGCATTACTATATCGGGACACAACAAGTCACTTTCCTTTTAGCATCACTAACCTCAGCAAAATTTGATCTACAATTCACCCTTAAAGCTTACTGAACACACAAGTTTCACTCTATTAATTAAACCAAAAGCTGGTTCAACCTGGTTGACCTCCAAACTGGACGACTGCCATGCACTCCTTATGGGGTTCCCCAACAAGCACCTCTAGAAACGGAACATCCATAGAAATCCTGTAATGAATCTCATGAGGAGCAGGAAATGGAGCACATCGCTCCTGCTCTTCCTTCATTCACTGCCTCCTTGTCTCCAAAAATTAGATTTGAGGACTCACTTATCAACCCATCCATCATTCATAGATGCTTTTTTCCCAAAAGTTCCTTTTGGAACTTGTCACATCATCAACTATACTCTTCAATCTCTTGGCTCAACTTATTATCACTGGCTTTTCAAAAGAAAGTTTATCATATTTAAACCTCAAGATTCCATTCCTAACCTTTAATTTTAACTCCAATTTAAAAGAAATGTTACAATTCTTCAAATAACCACTCGGTGCTGGTTTGGAAAGCTTTTTCCAATTAAATTCAAAGTTAAAAATTCTAATGCTTTCTTCATTGGCAATCAGTTGCTCCAGTAGGGGGATCCCAATAAATATAAACTATTACATCGATGACACTGCCCATTCACCAAGTTTTTTAAGCAACAGATTAGTAAACTTCAACCTGCCGTCCAGTGTTGGGACTAACGCCGTTTAAGTATAACGGCGTTACTAA